>NC_070608.1:73169166-73480000 GCF_027172205.1 Podarcis raffonei
TTGACATGTTTTGGGAACAGGGAAGTAAGATATGGGGTTAGAATGTCAATAGCCCCCATCAAAAGCCTGGTTGTCAAGAGAACTGGGGTTAGCTGAGACCAAATGTTTTCGGGCATGCCAAATAAGTTGATACCAGTATGGAGCCATGTATGCATGCATCCCATGACCTGTAACCATTCTTGATGTACATAGAAGGATGTTTTGATGTTTTATGATTCTTTGTGTGCTGTGTAGAAGTAAAACGTACAGTGGTACCTCGGGTTACATATGCTTCAGGTTACACACTCCGCTAACCCAGAAATAGTGCTTCAGGTTAAGTACTTTGCTTCAGGATGAGTACAGGAATTGGGCTCTGGCAGTGTGGCAGCAGCAGGAGGTCCTATTAGCTAAAGTGGTGCTTCAGGTTATGAACAGTTTCAGGTTAAGTATGGACCTCCGGAACGAATTAAGTACTTAACCCGAGGTACCACTGTAATGGTAAAGGACCCCTAGATGCTTAAATCCAGTCAAACTTGACTATGGGGTATAGCGCTCTTCTCGCTTCAGGCCGAGGGAGCAGGCATTTGTCTGCAGACAGCTTTCTGAGTCATGTGGCCAGCATGACTAAACCGCTTCTGGTGCAATGGAACACAGTGGCGGAAGCCAGAGTGCACAGAAATGCCGTTTACCTTCCCGCCACAGTGGTACCTATTTATCTACTTGTACTGGTGTGACTTTGAACAGCTAGGTTGGCAGAAGCTGAGACAGAACAATGGGAGCTCACCCCGTTGTGGGGATTCAAACTGCTGACCTTCCGATCAGCAAGTCCAAGAGGCCCAACATTTTAGACCACAATGCCACCTGCGTCCCTATTCGGTTCTGTTCTGATGTGTCTCGTGGCAGACCTTTCCTTGACTGGTTATTTGGCCACAGCAACCCCGTTAAGTTGAGCTCTGCCCTATTGCACATTAGTTTAATAAAGCTAGGTCCCTCCTGGATCTGCTGGACTTGATTTATTTCCTAGGTTCCATGTTTATTTAAAGGTGTTCCCTCTCCTGGGCATGGACCAGAGATACAGTATAGGAGTAAATTCTTACTTCACTCAGAGGGGTCATAGGACTGCAGTTTTACTGGCATAGCAGTTATACCCTCTTCTTTCTGTCTTTTCAAAATACCCCCATTGCTGAATCTCTAATATAATGTTCTGCACTTTAAGAAAAGAGAAAGTTTTTTTACGATTCTCGGAGGACCTACCTGAACTCTTCCAGGAAGAATATTTTATTTCTACTCTTTTATTATTTACTTTTATGAGTCTAATGACAAGTAACATAAAGTGATTTTTTTTTTGTAGGAAATGGCTAGTAAAAATCTCCATAAAATATCTTCCCATAAACATTGTCTCATCAGTCAGTCACTAAAGCAACAGCTCTCCCTCCTGTACATCTTTTTGGCTGCAATCCTATACTGAGTTAGCTGGAAGTAAGCCCTAGAAAATCTATGATGTTTACTTCCAGGTAGTAGGCAAGTATAGAATGCCACTGTTAGATACCTTATCTGGAAATAAGTCCCCCTGAAATAAATGAAATGTAGTTCTGAGAAAACAGGTTCAGGTTGTTGATGCTGTTAATTCTTTATTTATATACAGTCATACCTTGGAAGTTGAACAGAATCAGCTCCAGAAGTCCATTCGACTTCCAAAACGTTTGAAAACCAAATTGCAGCTTCTGATTGGCTGCAGGAAACTCCTGCAGCCAATCAGAAGCCACGGAAGCCCCATTGGACGTTTGGGTTCCAAAAGAACGTTTGCAAACCGGAACAATCACTTCCGGGGTTGCAGAGTTCAGTAGCCAAAACATCCGAGTTCCAAGTCTTCAGGATCCAAGGTACAACTGTACTGTTTTTATTACCAAAATGGTAAATGCAAAACATACCAGCAAAATCTGCAAATCACTTACAAGTAATACTATCTTTTCCTTAAAAGGGAAATTAATTCTAGTAATAAGTTAAACAATTTCAAAATGAAGGTTCTGACTTTTTTCTAACAGCTTGATTATATACAAATCCATATGGCGGCATGTCCACTGAATTCAATGGGACCAAATGCTAGGATCAGTCACTATCTAGGATCATAGTCTTTATCTCACAGAGCAAGGCATATATGAAAGTTACTGGAGAGGGAATTCCATAAAACCAGACTTTTCCAACAGGTGTAGATACCTAAAGAAAGCTTGGAGTCTGGTTTCCCTCCTAGCTCTGTACCCGACTTTGGCAGCCCTGGTTGTCCTCAATAACTTGCTAGACTATAACTTCCATTAGTTTCAGCCAGAATGGCCAGTAGTCAGGGATGTTTGAAGTCTTAGCCCAAACCATCTGAAGGTCACCAGGTTGTGGAAGCCCGAATGAAATCAAGACAGTTGTTGAAAGGGCCCCAATAGGATTGTGGGATAAGAGTTAAAGGACTGCACATAGAAGCTTTCTGGGAGATGATATATAATGAAATGAAAAAAATAATAATGCTAAAAATAACTTTTGTTATGAAACCGAAAGCTTTTCTATTAGGAATTACAGGTACCAACATCCCAAAGGAACAGAAAAGACTTTTCATGTATGGAACAACAGCTGCCCAGATGCTACTAGCCCAGAAACGGAAAGAAAACAAAGTCCCTACCAGAGAGGAGTGGCAAACCAAGCTGATATGCCAAGATGGCAAAACTGACTAGAAAACTCAGAAACCAAGAGGACAAAAACTTTATAAACGAATGGGGGGGAATTTAAGCTATTTAGGAGCCCACTGAAAGCAGATGGAAACATTAGCAGGATTTTGATTTCACTTGTAGTGTAACAATTGCCATGGATAATGTGGATTAATATAAAAGTTGAAGTATCAAAGAATATGTAGTATTAAATGTTTAAAATGGGACCCCATGGAGGGGGTGGGGGGAAGTCCTGAGATTCAGAGGAATCTCTGTAAATGGATATACATTTGGATTCTTTTTTATAACTTTGCATTTGTAAAACCAAATAAAAATGATTTCACACACAAAAGAGAGTTAAAGGACTGCACAGTACATGAGTTAATTTCAAAGCAACTGCTCCGGAAGAGAGAGATTTGTACGTTTGAAAATATACAACTCCCAGAGTATAGCTGCTTCATGCATATTCAGAAGTTAGTCTTGCTGAGTTCAATGGTCCTATTGAGTTGTAAACATCTGAAGGGCACTAGCTGAAATAGGCTTATCAAAGGACACTGCAATATTATCAATTTTGAACATGATTAATGGTCAGTCTCTCTCTTTCCCTGGGAATTGCAGTTCTGTGTAGCTGTCTGTGAATTTCTAGCAGAGCACTCTCAGTGACCTCACTGGACAAACGGCAATTGCCAAGCTTCTTTGGGAGGAAGCCATGCCACTATGCATAAAAATGTTATAAATTTGTAATGCACTTAAATTCATACCACTGGAGTGCACTAGCTCACTGTATAGATTTCCCCACCCCCTGCTGAATGAGAACAGATGTGCAACAATAAAAAAGCAAACAGCAATCTTTTATTGGCCACTGCCCATGCTCAACTTTTCCAGCTTGCTTGTATCGATTTTGTTATCACCACCTGTGGTTTACATCTGTGCTTTTAAGGCCCAGAGCCTGATAAATCTTTAAAAGACATGGCAAGTCTTAGAGCACCTTTGAGATCAGAAGGTGCTTCCCAGGCTTAATAGATAAGGAATTCAAGTGGAATACTCAACACTTCAGAAAGCAAGATTATTCCCTCAGTGGAATATTTTGTTGTACTACCTGACCCTGCACTTTTGAAAGCAAAGACAATGAGGTTGTTCTTAGGAGGGGAAAAGAACATGTCCCTAAGTACCGAACAGATGAAACTGCTAACTTCTCAGCATCTTTGTGGTATACACTGTGGAATTAGGGGTTGGATGTTGCCATGCTGTCAGATAAGCTGCTTAATGCAAGCCCACACAACTTGTGACCCCACCAAACTGAATAGGGCCAGTTTCAGGTTCAAGACCACCCTGGACAAAGTACCCTTTGGCAGTTTATTCTCTTCCTTCAGAAGGATTGATTCAGTTTCAGGCCAATGAAAGCAGCAGGAGCATTCTAACCAGTCTTTCTTCATTGGTGATCACTCACAGCCGAGTAAGATTGCCCTCCATAAACATGGTTTTAACAGTGAGTCCGTAAGTGACTGTGGAGGGCAATTATGGATCCAGACGTCCTTCCACAACGGGGACATAGGTTTTTGCGTGGGAGTTGATCATGGTGAGGGTTTCCCAAACGTGCCTTCCTCTTAGCACATTTCTCCCTTTCGTCCCGAGTTCAAGTGTCTTCAAAACCCATGACACCTTTGGTAAAGGCTGTTCTCCAATTGGAGCACTTGCAGACAAGTGTTTCCCAGTTGTCGGTGTATATACTGTGTTTTTTTTAGATTTGCCTAGAGAGATTCTTTGAACTTTTGTTGTCCACTAGCAGTACCAAACAGCTGGCACCCCGGTCATTCTCCAACAGCTTGGCCTGGCCTTCTCTTCCAGAACCTTGAGTCTATTGGCCTCCACTTTCCTTGGACCCCCACCTTGGACCCTTCATTGCAGATATCACTGTGGATCACAGCACTTGCAAGCTTCCAGTAGGGTTGCCAATTCTCCAGGTCTGACCTGGAGGTTTGCCTGGTTCTCCCCAGGTGGCAGATGGATCTCCAGGTGGATGAAAGCACCTTTAAAAATGTGTGTGTGTGTGTGTGTGTGTGTGTGTGTGTATGTATGTGTGTGTGTGTGTTCAGAAGCATGCAGAGCATGTGGACAGCTGAGAAACTAGAATGGAGACTGGAGAGTCTGAACTGGAGGAGGTATTTATTTTCATTTGAAGTGAGGTAGAGACTAGATGAATTATCTCAGGAAGAAATGACCACAACACACCCTGCTTCCCCCTAAAATGATCCTCTCACTTCAGCTGGATCTGGGAACACCCTCTTCTGCTAATGCTATTATCCAACCAGTGACATATTTGCTCCTATGTTAAGTTTCTGGTTTTTACCTGAATGATATGCTCCCAGTGATTGCAGCTAATGCTTCATTTGTCACTGTTAATGACATCATGGAGGCCGGCTCCATCACGTCACTGGGATCTACCTAAAGGTTCCAGGTTTGGGCCTTGAAATATCAAGGTCTGGGGTACTCCTGATCTGTGTTGTGGAACTCTCCACATTGAGGTTCATAGTCTAGCAGAGACCAATAACCAAGCAACAAGGAGTGAAGCAAGAAGGACTTCTTCTGCAAGAATGGTGTCTAAGAAAATAGACGCTGCATACAGGTTACACACATACTTTTACAAATCTCCACAAGCAGTCTGATACATGTATCATTGATTTTAACTGCCCCCACTTGTCCCACCTTCATGCGGTAGTTATAAGCAACCTTAATTACACATTCGGGAGATTTCCACTGCATCTCTCTTCCCCCACCTAACCCTTCCCAACTTCCTTTATGCTTCTGACTTGCCATTAGTGCAATCTACTTAGTGCTCACACTTGCCTCACCAGCATTTACATACTTAACACATCTGTTACCATGTGGTGTATGAGTGGCGCTGTGGTCTAAACCACTGAGCCTCTTGGGCTTGCTGATCAGAAGGTCAGCAGTTTGAATCCCCATGAGCTCCTGTTGCTCTGTCCCAGCTCCTGCCAACCTAGCAGTTCAAAAGTACACCAGAGCAAGGAGATAAATAGGTACCATTGCAGTGAGAAGGTAAATAGCATTTCTGTGCACTCTGGCTTCCGTCATGGTGTTCCATTGTGCCAGAAGCAGTTTAGTCATGCTGGCCACATGACCCAGAAAGCTGTCTGTGGACAAATGCCGGCTCCCTTGGCCTGAAAGCAAGATGAGCGCCACAACCCCATAGTCGCCTTTGACTGCACTTAACCGTCCATGGGTCCTTTACTGTTTACCTTTACCTGTCATTGCCTGCAACTAGGAGATGCAACTGTTAGAAGCTTACAACAAGCAAACATTGCATTTTCCAGAAATAAGCCCTAGATTTGCACCGCTTGCTTTGCTATTTTCTTTGCTTTTTATTTTATTTAGCCAGAGTGCCTCCATTTTCTAACAAACCTAGCAACCCTAGCTTCCAGAGATATCTGGGTGGTCAATGCTGACTTAGAATTAGACTTAAATATTGTGGTCTTTTTGTAAAATATCTTGACCTCATATCTGTCTTCCTCCAAAACAGTGCTGCCTGTGCTTAACTTAAAAGGAAGGGCAACTGTTTGTATTGTTGCTTGTTGGAAATTTGCTTGGGACTTCAACAATAAATAGGTATGAGTCAACTATGGCACAAGTGGCCCAATAAATAGGTCATAAAGACCTTGGAGGAAGCTCTTGCTATAAATTGAAGATTACTGATAATATCTATAACAGTATGTGAAAGCTAAGTTTATTTTGGTTCGGTGGAGAGTTCCAGAGAAATGATAAAATCCACTGCCAACCATAATGTTTGTCTCTGTTGTGATAAGTGATTTCGAAGGGAATATTTTCCCACAACAAAAGAAGAAAGTTTTGTTTGGAAAGATATGGAATTTTTAAAAAGGTAAACACTTTCTGTTTATCCAGTAGTGGGAAATTAAAGAGATACAAGGTCTTAAAAAGTTAAATTAGGTTAAGTCTTACAAGCCATATGGGAGAAGAATTAGCTTCGCAGTGAAAGAAATAGTCCTGGAAAAAAATATAATTAAACTGCAAACAGTATTTCTTCATGAGGAAACACAAGTTAGCAGAATACCCCCAAGTATTGCATATGTG
Source organism: Podarcis raffonei (assembly GCF_027172205.1). Classification (NCBI taxonomy): domain Eukaryota; kingdom Metazoa; phylum Chordata; class Lepidosauria; order Squamata; family Lacertidae; genus Podarcis; species Podarcis raffonei. Next base: position 73,175,949 of record NC_070608.1, read on the forward strand.
CATGATTTTGAAAAACAGTTTAACCAAATCTGGCAATAAAGTCACAATAAATAGTCCCAGTGTAGATTGCATTGGAGTGTGTGCCATTGCTTCTATGTACTGTTTTGCCAGATGCTATTTATCTGAAAGAAAGCTATTTCTTAAACAAAAGTGGGCCTGACCATGCTACAGAGGCCCACTATGTGGTTGGCCTTTTAAGGTGTTGCTGACCGGCCAGGCAGGAGCAACACCCAATGACAAGCCATCCAGCAAGGCACCACCCTCGTAGCGCTGGTTTGAATGGTCCTATTGGCCAATTTGAATGGTCCTTTTTGATAGGAATCAGCCCAGTGGCTCCAAGGCCACAGGATGATTCCCCACAATGCCTGTTAAGCGTTTGAGGCTTAGCAGTGTGGATTGAGGCCAGAGCAAATGTTGCCCCCGGGAGTGCGGTCAGTGGCCATTCTTAACCAAAAGTTTGCAACCTCAAAGAACCGCATGCCCATGCATTTAATCTATTTTATTGGAACTCCTATAACATCTGAATTGATTTGCATCTTAGTGCCAAAACCCAAGTATTAATCTCTTCTCCCACCCCCCACATTAGTAATTTAACCATTTGCCCCTGCTGGAGTCCTGATCTGGATAGGGTACATTTGTCCCAATTCATACAGTAGTTGTGTATTTCTGCCATGGCAAGAGTAAAGGGTTAAATCCCTTCTTCCTTCTCCATCTTCCCTGACATCACATTCTGTGCCACACCCCCAGCACGGCTATTTACATTTTTTTAAAAAAAATCTGCTTCGAATCCCCATGATGGGGTGAGCTCCCATTGCTCTGTCCCAGCTCCTGCCAACCTAGCCGTTCAAAAGCATGCCAGTGCAAGTAGATAAATAGGTACCACTGGGGTGGGAAGGTAAATAGCATTTGTGTGCACTCTGGTTTTCGTCACGGTGTCCTGTTGCACCAGAAGCAGTTTAGTCATGCTGGCCACATGACCCGGAAAGCTGTCTGTGGACAAATGCTGGCTCCCTCGGCCTGAAAGCGAGATGAGCACTGTACCCCATAGTCAAGTTTGACTGGACTTAACCATCCAGTGGTCCCTTACCTTCTTTTTACCTTTATATTTATATGTTTTTTTGGGGGGAGGGTATTGTCACAAGCAGGTATTGACTAATGAGATTATTTTTGGTCTATTTCAGTTTTGGATGTGTTCATTTCTAAGTTTGTTCCATCCAATTTCTTTATTTTTGTTCATGACACACCCACACACAAAAAATGATATTTAAATACAGTGGTGCCTCGGGTTACAGATGCTTCAGGTTACAGATGCTTCAGGTTACAGACTCCGCTAACCCAGAAATAGTGCCTCAGTTTAAGAACTTTGCTTCAGGATGAGAACAGAAATCGTGTGGTGGCGGCAGAATGCCCCATTAGCTAAAGTGGTACCTCAGATTAAAAACAGTTTCAGGTTAAGAACGGACCTCTGGAAGGAATTAAGTTCTTAACCCGAGGTACCAATGTAATACTGTATTATGTGGTCATCCGAGGTATGACTCTTTATACAGTTTCCCAGTCTTCTTTCACACGTAGTAGCTCATGGGGACACTCATCTTTATTCTGTGCAGCAGTTCTGCATTGCAAAATTCAGATTAGTGTGAAATCCAAAGAATAATTGTGTTCCCATCCACACATCAGTCCAAGAGCTGTAGATCAGGTCAGTTCACTGTGGAATATAAACAGTCAAATTCCTCAAATATTGCTAGTAACAACAATCACTTAATGAGCTGATTAACAGAGTTTTCATGTTTCATAGCCAGCATGTCATCATGAGTAGATACATTGTTGACCTCTGCAGTGAAATGCTTTCCCCAAAATGTTAATGGAACTCTGCACAGCCCACCTCCAGAATGTGCATTAGTTTTCAGAAGAGAGATAATGTAATTCAACTTTGGTTGCAGACATTTTTTTGTTATTCTGTTAATTTTATTTCAGGGCAGAAAAGGTTATTATAAAAGTAGGTAAAATAGAAAGAGGGAGATGGAGATGAAAAGTGTCGGAGAATATGTGGTTAAATTAGTGCATTTTATCACATCTGGTTCATATTTTTAAAAAAATAAAAATAAAAATTGAAAGGTAGTTTTTTTGCAAAATGTGGAAAGATTTTGGGACAGACTGTACACTACAGACCTCAGCTGTAGGTTAGTGCATTTTTAAAATTGGGTTTTATAAACAAGAATAATGTTATACAAACAAGTATACCAAGTTTTCTCGTGTCATTTGTATATCACAAAAATAGCATAATAAAGGTGGGAAAGTATCTGCAACTTGTTTCATTATTAGTGGTCAGTGTGTATATGTTCTTGGTTTATGCATTGGTTTTTGAAAAGGATAATAAAGATTTGCTTTGTAAGGCATTGCTATTGTTTCCACTGGGCGGGCAATAGTAAGAACTTGGAAATGACATTTTGTTGACCAGATGGAATGGAAGTAGTTGGCAGATTTAAATATCAGAGAGAGTAATGGGTCCTTTGAGATGTGAAAGGAGAAAATGGCACCGCTTTATACAGAGAACACACTTTCCCCCAATACTGACACAATCTGAAAGAATTTACTGGGCTAACTAATGGCCACTTGTCTTAATGTATCAGCTAAGATATTGGTCTCCAACTGGTACATTGGGAACTTAAGGTATATAGGGGGATGGGGGTCACTACCACTGAACAAATATGTTGTGTAAATATAAAATGTGGGTCCCCAAGTGCATGTCTCGGCTAAAAGTGAATCCCAGGTCTGAAAAGGCTAAGGACTGCATGTGTTGTACCAATTTTGAAGATTTTTCTTTCTTTCCTTTTTACTACATCCTTGCTTTTCTCTGAAAATTGAAAACAAAGTATTTTCTTTTATAATAATAATAATAATAATTTTAAAAAACACTTAAAAGCGATTCCCATGGGATTGAACATGGATTTCAATTTTAACTTTTGGAACAGAACTCTACAAATGATGCACGATTAATAGTGTCTGGATGTTGCACTGTGAACTTTCGCTACCCCCTGTTTCAAGGGCTCTGCATGGCTGCTGTCAGTTTCTGCTTCCAACCTCTAAAACCACTTCAGTTGACTTGCAACTACTTCTTATCTCTTTCCACCAGCCACAGGGTCCAAATAAAAGCTTCCCTCCTGCAGATTGCTTAAACCTGCAGGAAATGTGCCTTTCTTCATAAGAGCAAGGATAGGAGAGAGTGGGGAAGGCAGGCAGGCAAAAATAGGATACGAGAGTGCTCTGCTGAATAAAGTACAGAGATGCAACCATAGAAGCAGGTTGCTTTTTCGCTGCTGTGTATTACCTTTGGGTCACATCAGACAGTTACAGCCCCATTTAAAAATAATAATAAAGATGCTATTGTCTCTAAAGAGGCTGGGCTGAGGTTTTATTAGGAGGTAGAAAGAGAGGTTTATTTCTTCCCTTCATATATGCATACTGCTACTCTTTCAACAGGAATCCACTCCACATCATGAAGCAGTGCAAAGAATTCCCCAGGTACATTTCTGGCACTATGATAATAACCAATGAAGCTGTTGTTAAGTCAATGTGGGCCATATGTAAAAATTCAGAGACCTACAGTATTCAAAAGACTTTGGAAAATAATAGCAATGTACTTCCATGGACTGCACGTGCAGTTTCGACTTTCAATATTTTTAAAACCTGAAAACTGCTTTGCAGTTGAAATAGCTGCACTTGTTTGTGGAAAGATGATAGTCATTTTGGGCTTAGATTAATATCTTCTAAAATCACCAGTAGCCTGAAGACTAATAATAATAATAAGACTGTGGGCAGGGCAATAATATTGGTACGATTGCTAATTTAGTGAAAGGCAGGTCATATACTATATATTGCATCTATATTTCCTTTAGGGGCTTCAAAGTAGCATACAGTATATTTGTAGGGACAAGGGTGACACTATGGTCTAAACCACTGAGCCTCTTGGGCTTGCTGATTGGAAGGTTGGTGGTTCGAATCCCCCTGATGGAGTGAGCTCCTGTTGCTCTGTCCCAGCTCCTGCCAACCTAGTGGCTCGAAAGCATGCCAGTGCAAGTAGATAAATAGGTATCACTGTAGCAGGAAGGTAAACGGCGTTTCCATGCACTCTGGTTTCTATCACAGTTTTGTGTTGCACCAGAAGCGGTTTAGTCATGCAGGCCACATGACCCGGAAAGCTGCCTGTGGACAAATGCCGGCTCCCTTGACCTGAAAGTGAGATGAGTGCTGCAACCCCATGGTCACCTTTGACTGAACTTAACCATCCAGAGACCCTTTACCTTTACCTTTACCTTACAGTATATTTGCTAGAAAACATATCCTCCCTAGGCACTGCCTGGACTTAGACCTGCGCATCAACTTTTATGCCTTGATCTGAAACTGATAAATGAGTCTGATGAGGAAAGCAGAGACAATGAAGAATATACACTAGCTTTTTTCTCATACACACAGCACTAGAAATCAGTGTTGTCCAATAAAATTGATCAGGAGCGACAGAATTCTTACATGTCTACAACCTTCATATGCATTCCCTAAAAAAACTCTGTAAGTTTCCTAGAGGCACACAACTTTCTGCCATTGGAGACAGAGTGCTGGATTTGACAGTCTTTCGATGTGAGTCAACAAACCAATTTGTATGATCTTCCCATTTCTATTTCACAAATCCATCAGCATTCTATGCTTTGACCTCTCTTCAAAAGGGGACTATATGCTTTTCATGGATGTATTCCAATGACTAATTTCCTAATGCTTCCACATGGCTCTGCAACTCTGAGAGAACCTACATACGAGATGTGAAATTCAATATCCATCCTCCATGACCAGATGGCCTTGCTCCTTATTGTGAAAATGGTATGTTCTCAAATATTTCCTTCTGGCTACATTCCAAAGAAGGAAACAATTTAATTATGTGCTAGTGCTGCGAGGGCCATTAGATTGCTTAAGGTTGAGCTTTCAGAAGAACCGGCACTCAAGTCCATTGAAGATTATGTGTATCTCCAACTGTACATGAGTCAATTAATAATGTGAAATTTTTCAACTAGAGGAGGGCAGGATTAGTTCTTATGACAGTTTGTTAATTGATTCCTGTAGATATAATGCAGGCCATGATGACACCAGAGTCTAATTTTATTGAGTGGGATGTGAAGAAGACTGGGTGAATAATATTTCTCATAAAGTTCATTTTATAATTCCAGGTTCTGCATTGTGATTTTCATTTAAAGTATACCCTCTTATTTTCTTATCCCAAATGCCTTAATTAAAATTGATCCAAGTGACAGAATGTTAATAACACATTCAGTTATAATAATTTAAATTGGTTGTTCATGAAGGACTCAGGCGACAGGGTAAAACATCAGCTTCTAGGAATGGTAGTGTTGTGACTGTTCCCTAACACATTTTGTGCCAATCAATTATGATGCTGTACCAAATTCACTAACAACGCAATCCTATATGAGAAGTAAGTCCTGCTGCTTTTAATCTCGCCCCTGAGTTTTTAAGCTGCATATTTATATTTTATTGGTTTTTCACCATTCCTGATTTTTTAAGAAATAAAATCTTGCTGTGAGACACCCTGAGAACTTGATTCTAGCTGGTCTATAAACACTATAAAAATCAACAACTAGGTAAGTACATGTCAGATTTATCAGCTCCTGCATTGCTTCCAGTTCTCCTTCAGTTTGGACTAAATGATATATCATGCAGAACCAGAATTGAAATAAGGGCCATCACATATACTAAACAATTTTTGTTGCATCAAAAAACACAAAATGAGGTTCCTCCTTAAAAAACTGTGTGCTTATGTAGATGAGGGACCTTATATAGGTTTATCACGAAAAGGAGTTATGAAAAATGGCAGATATAATTTTAAAGGGGACATAAATCCTTTCGCTTCGTGATATGAGAGAACCTCCTAATGCAGGTTAAATAGACCCAGAGGGGAAGTTATCCTCGAACAGTTTTCAGTAGGATTTTATTCTTTGAAGTTGCTAGCACTGGATACTGTCAGAGATAGGATATTGGGCTAGATAAACGGCTGGTTTGATTTAGCGTGGCAATGCATCAGGACTCTGCTGAATCAGCTCTGCTGATTTCAGGGACAAAGAGCAATTCAAGTGGATCAGATATACTCGTCCTAGAAAGGAACAGGTCTGAATTTCCCTCCCTGGTTCTCTTTAAGTGGCAAGAAGCATAACCTTGAGCAAGCTAATTGCTCTCACTGTGCATTGATTTCTTTATCCCAGCCTTTGTCAACCTGTTGCACTCCAGATACTTTAGACTACATCTCTCATCAGCCCAAGCCAGCATGACTGCCATGTGGCCTGGGGTTAATGAGAGAAAACATCCAGAGGGCACCAGATTGGTTGATTTAGTCCCAAACAAGCAGTGACATTCAATTTTCCATGGGTCTATTTGTTTCCTTTTTTAAAAAAAAAAATTAAATATATGTCCTACTTTTGACCTGTCAAGAGAGGTCTACATGCAATAAAGCCAACAGGAAACAATTTGGAATGAGTCAACAATTAAAAAAAGAAACCAAAGCTATTAACTATCAACTTTTTTTCCATTTTATCTCAAAGCCTGGTTGTAAACAGCCTCCTAAAAAATGGTACACATGCTGGCCTGATGTGCCTCATTTGCTGAGAAATGCTACACAGAAGGTGTTACTGTGGAAAAGTTTAAGTTTGACCTGATTTTGATCAGTGAAGTCCAAGACCTCAATGCACATGGGGAGAAAGCTTCCTTTGAGGAACTTCACTTGGATTCTGCAGGGAAACACTTTCAGTATGAATTGGTCCTGCAAATATAACTGAAAGCCAGTGCAGTTCCATGGTCACCCATGCTCTGGTACAGGGTCATGGCCACCACATTATGTTGGTGCTGACCTTTAAAGCCTTTAAAGCCTTTAAAGCCTTGGCCCTGTGTACCTGAAGGAGCATCTCCATCCCCATCGTTCAGCGCTGACACCGAGGTCCAGCTCTGAGGGTCTTCTATCAGCTCCCTCAATGTGATAAGTTACAGGGAACCAGGTAGAGGACCTTCTTGATAGTGGTGCCTGCCCTGTGGAACGCCCTCCCATCAGATGTCAAGGATATAAAGAACTACACAACTTTTAGAAGACATCTGAAGGCAGCCCTGTATAAGGAATGTTTGATGTCACATTGTGTTTTTATGTTCTGTTGAAAGCTGCCCAGAGTTGGCTGGGGCAACCCAGTCAGATGGGTGGGCTACAAATAAAACAACAACCTACTTCCGAAGAATTGATGCTTTTGAATTATGGTGCTGGAGGAGACTCTTGAGAGTCCCATAGACTGCAAGAAGATCAAACCATTCTGAAGGAAATCAGCCCTGAGTGCTCACTGGAAGGACCAATCCTGAAGCTTAAGCTCCAGTCCTTTGGCCACCTCATGAGAAGAGAAGACTCCCTGGAAAAGACCCTGACTTTGGGAAATATTGAGGGCACAAGGAGAAGGGGACGACAGAGGACGAGCTGGTTGGACAGTGTTCTCGAAGCTAATAGTATGAGTTTGACCAAACTGCGGGAGGCAGTGGAAGACAGGAGTGCCTGGCGTGCTCTGATCCATGGGGTCACAAAGAGACGGACACAACTAAACAACAACTGCTGGAATGTGTGTATACTTTTCAAAGGCAGTCCTATGTAGATTGCATTACAGTGGTCCAAGATGGAAACTAACAAGGCATATATTATAGTGGCCAGATGTCCACCCTCCAATATCAGAAGAACCTGTGTCCCTCTAGCATGGCCAATGGTCAGGGATGATTCGAGTTGTTACCTGAAGAGGAACAGATTCACCATCTCTGTCCTAGCAACCGACATAGTTGGCAAACTGGACAAAACCACTAAGGCTTCTTTCTGCCCCAGTGTTCCATGCTGATGTTCAAGCAGCTATGTTGGGTCCAGGTGAATCTCTAGACCAAGAGTAGCTAACTATGACCCTCCAGATGCTGTCAAACCCTATATCCCATCAGCCTTAGCCAACATAGCCAATGGTCAGGGGTAGTGTGGGTTGCAGTGTGATAACATCCGGACAGCCACAGGTTACATACCCCTGACATAGATTGTGGGACTATTCCTGAAGGAGGTTGTGATCCCATAAAGAACAGTTTGGTCCTACTCCCCATATCAACAAGGATCCCCCAAATCAACAACTCTGTCTTATCAGGACAGAGCTTAAGCTTACTATCCCTTATCCAACTGCTGGCAAGAATTCACCACCTCCCATGATTTCTATTAGAGGAAGTCTATTTGAATAACATCTATTTGAGGAATTCAGTCTCTGTGAGTTCCACTATGAACTGAACTAATCCACACCACTCAGACCAAAGTTTAATGGAACGATGCTGTTAAAAGAAATGGAAGATCTATCTAGTTATGTAATTTGTCTAGATCCTGAAATCTTATTTCTTGGTAGTATTAAAGATCATGTACAAATGTCAAAACAGCCAACATTTGGGACTATGCTTTTAACACAAAGATCTTGCTTCTAAATGGAAATGAGGAGAGATCACCCTTTTGATAACAGAAGGGTTCAATGCGCAATGATGCACAGATTAATTAAATTAACAGCATATGTGCAAAGCAGATAGAACCCACAAGCGAAGCAATTTTAAAAGTGTCCATTTGTCCCCTTAAAGTGTCTCTTTTAATGATAATTGGAGTAAAAGAAAATCTGGGTTGGTTAAGAAAAAGAAGAAGAGTTTGGATTTGATATCCCACTTTATCACTACTCAAAGGAGTCTCAAAGTCGCTAACATTCTCCTTTCCCTTCCTTCCCCACAACAAACACTCTGTGAGGTGAGTGGAGCTGAGAGACTTCAAAGAAGTGTGACCAGCCCAAGGTCACCCAGAAGCTGCATGTGGAGGAGCGGAGACGCGAACCCGGTTCCCCAGATTACGAGTCTACCGCTCTTAACCACTACACCACGCTGGCTTGAGCCAAATCAAATGTATTTGTGGAAATTATCTGCTGTTAGTTATTAATGTTGACAAAAGATTTGTGTATGTTTCTCCTCTGTGCTTGCTATAAAGTGCTATGCATGACATTATTAATCTCCATCTAGGATTATTGTAAGTATGATTTGGGATTAGTTAAAATCAATTTCAAACTTTTTAAAAAAAGGATACATCTGGGTCAGGGGTCTATTCCCAGGTGGGGTGGTAGTTCATCTATCAGTTCATATGACGGAGAGGTAGAAAGTTATACTATTTTTTTGACTTACCAGTTGCTTGTTACCTAAAAGATCTCCAAATAACTTACATTTTAAAACATAAACATAAATACATTATATCATTTTAAAAAATATAAACCATTAACATTCTCAAACAACTGCAATCACAGACAAATAAAAACAACATTGTCCCCACGAAGTGTGCTTTGGCAGCACACTAATGTCTGAAAAAACTCAGCTAATCTGGGCGGTAGGAACAAGTCTTCACCTGGCATCAAAAGATGTCAGCAAATGTCCCTGGCAGACCACAACAGAGAGAGTATTCCAAAAATGGGCAGCCATAACTTGGAGAGGCTTATCATATACAGCAGCAAAGAGGAAAATATTTGTGTCAAGTGGGTAATTTTGGGCGAGGGGAGATCCAGCAGTAAAGTGGGACTTCTCTCTCTCTCGTCCTCAAACCCAGTGGGTTGCCACGAAAAGGAGAATTCTGTCTTGTTAGGGGTCTGAACTGATTGCTTTCAGAGGGCTTCTCTTCTTCTCTTTCTTCTTCCATCCAGTGGAGTAGTGTGAGGGTGCTGCAGAGGAGTTGTTCCAAGCACAAAATTGTTAGGTTGTCCATAATTTCAACTCCTGGTGCTGCCTCAATACAGCTGCATGCTTCCGTCACTGGGCTCCATTGAAAACAGGAACCAGGAAGTGAGCTCTCCAGACAACGGAATGACTCTTCTTTTATTATCTCTGCGGCTGCTATCTCCTGGGTGACGTGGATGCCCTTAGGCAAATGAATGTGCATGCATACTCCATCAGTTTCCCTCCTCTCCAACCAACCCCACCTCCGTGTGGTCCTAGGCACTGGCAACCCGCACTATGCCACTGCTTCAATCACTTTATTGCAGCTCCCCCTCCCATTTCTCCCCCTCTGCCCAACTTCCCTCACTCAGGGTTCTCCTCCTGTTTGAAATTATGCTGAGGCCTGCATGTGATCTGTGGCTTTTCCACCCCTTTCCTGCCTGTGTGTTACTCTTGTTTTCTGAGATCTTGCCAGAAGCCACTGCTTCCACTGCTTCTCTACCAGTGGTGGATGGGCTGGAGCTGGTGGGGCACCCATGGGAGCATAGCCTTTTGTGGTTCTTCCACCTGAAGCAGCTGCCTCAGCTGGCCTCAATGGTGGGTCAGCTCTGCTATATTGACCCTAAAGCAAAATAAAATTCTGTGCAGGCCATTGTCCTCTTCCCCACCTCTTCAAAGCTACTGGACTAATGACAAACTCTTGAAGGTCTCTGACCTCCAGGTGACTCTGTATGTTGCAGAGCTTTTGCCAACTGGATGCCTTCATGATATTTTTGACTACAATTCCCTCAGACCCCAGCCAACTTAGTCCTAGTCCATAACATGTCTGAGGAAGGCTGATTTATAACCTCTCTCACACATCTCTAGATGGATATCTCCTGCTAATGGTGACTACCCACCATCACCAGCATTTTAATGTGCCTAATTTGCCAATGAGAAATTCTATCTGTCTGCTAAAGATAGCTTGGATCAAATAATCAAAGAGATTTCTTTTCACATTCTCAGTGGCAGAGGAGTGATAAGGATGAGAAGGAACAATTTCTTTTTGAGGAATCTAATCGCTCCCGCAATAAAATACAAGCAGCCTTTGTAGCCATGTAGGGGAAGTCAATGTGAAACAATTTGTGACAAAAACATGCTTTCCAGTGCAAAACAACTGATAATGGAAACTCTTTGACCTGGATTCCATTTTTCTTCTTTTTGGAGTAACCAATATGCTTCAGCAGGAAAGAACAGCTCTCAGATTGGTCCAGAAAAAAAGGCAATATACAATTTGTGCATTAGATGACATGGGTTTCTATTATATATATCTATATAGGAGAACATCAGGAGATATTTGGTTTTTCCTCTCTATTACAAACTGCTTTTTTTTAATAAAAAATAATATTGAAAGAAAATACCCTGTGCTAAAACAACTTATGCTCAATATGCAATAAACTTCAACGAGTTCTCTTTCACAGAGGCTGGAAGGAACACTCAACAGCCTGAGTTCTCCTGTGTCCTTTTACTACTGGGATAGAAATCAAGAAGAAATTGCTCAGGGCCTACTGAAGTAATGAGACATTTGGGATAGCCTAGGTTCCAGGAGTAGCTGGGAAAGTGCAGCACTGCAGACTTGGTCTCCCAGCAGTGGTGTCCCTGCCACATACTAGGTTGGTCCAAGGAGAAGAAAAGGTTGGTAGTTAGGTCAGATTAGTTTGAGTGCATTGCAGAGCATGCTACATTGCATATGCCAGTGCTCCCACCCTTATTGCAGATATTAATATTATGCAGCTTGAAGCAATTGGATGCATAAAAACTGACTCCTTTTGGAATAAAACATTGTCCAGATTCATAAGTATTGATTCAAAGTTTTACTAACGAGAACTGCTTCAAAACAGGTACAAAAAAGAAAGAAAGATCCATCCAAATAATTCCAGAAGACATGGTTGTCCAAGAAGTACCCATCTTCTTAGAAATAAAATAACATAATCTGGCAAACAGATCTCGTGCTCTGCATTAGCCTGCATTCCAGCCCAAAGCTGTTGAGCTCTTGAAGGAGTCATTTTCACATCTCTTGCCTGGGGAACAAAGAAAACAGCCACCATCCTTCAGTACAATGAATTTACAATTGAATATCTTCATCACATGATCTAAAGTTAAACACTCAGTATAAGTTACAGGTGGTAGCCGTGTTGGTCTGCCATAGTCGAAACAAACAAACAAAAAAATTCCTCCCAGTAGCACCTTAGAGACCAACTAAGTTTGCTATTGGTATGAGCTTTCGTGTGAATGCACACTTCTTCAGAGATGTGTGCATGCACATGAAAGCTCATACCAGTAACAAACTTAGTTGGTCTCTAAGGTGCTACTGGAAGGATTTTTAAAATTTTTGTTTCAACTCAGTATAAAAGCAGAGAACATCACAGCTAATTATCAATTAGTTAAAGCTCAGAGAGCTCTCAGTATGCTGCCATGGAGAATCCCCAGCGTTAGCAATACAGATATGGGCATTCTCCATTTCAATGTCAATGAAATAATTATACTTAAGAACCCTGACCTTGCCAGTGTCATGCCCCACCCCTGTATCATCCTGGGATATGGCAATGATGTCATTGCCAGGAGGTACTGCCCTCCCTGTCTACTGCTCTTCCAGGTAGATACTCCCCAGGAAGCTTTTTCTACAGCTTTGGTTATCGTAACCAACTTGACTGGAATTTTGTGTGGATAAAAAGTGGGGGGAAGAATTAAGTCCTTTGGCTTCAGCTACTGAGGTGGGAGGTATGATATAAGTGTAATAAATGCATAAATAAATGTACACCAGTTGCCAGCTGGCATCCACGTATCTTGGGAAACAAAGGAAGAGTGTGCCATTGGAGGTCATATCAAATGGTTGGAGAGTTACAGCACCTGCTGTGGCTGTAGAGGTCAATATGGGAGAGACATGTTTTGTTGCAGCTGGGGCAGACTTAGGTGTCAGCTTGCGCTGATTCAGGTGTACCATTTCATTTATTCTTTCTGTGCTCCTCCCTGCAGTCATTCCTCCTCTGTTCTTTGCTATGGATATACAACCTGACTGATGGTCTCCAGGTGTTGTGGTTGTCTTTAAGCGACACCCGCATGGCAGGGTTAATGTCACCTTTGCAGGCATCTTTGTAACACAGAGTTGATCTGCTAGCAGGCCTGGTGCCTGAAACCAGCTTCCCAGAAAGGATCCTTGGGCATCCTGCCATCTTCCATTCTGTGGGCGTCACCATTCCAGTGTAGATGTCACTGAGATAGCAGTGCAAACATGCTGGGAATGTGGGCTGAAACAAGCATATCTTTGATTGAGACTGTCCCACCCAAATAATATAAGGTTGTATCTAACTGAATTTTACCCAGAGCAAACCCATTGAAATTAATGTATCTGTTTGTTTTGTCCATAAATTTCAACGAGTCTTATCTGAATAGGTCTGACATTAAAAACAACTCTCTTAAAGCAGAGGGATGGGGTCAATTTTAGCTAAGCAAACAAGATGCATGGGTGAGGGGTGCTGAATCTCACCAAGGGCTTTTTGGTGACAGCACTGCAGTTGTGGAATTCTTGTTCATGACTGGTATGCCATGATATATTTCTGTATGACCAGATCTTGTTTTTTCGACAGATGCTGATACTTTTTATTATTATTCCAATAGGTATTTTATTATTGCTTCCTACAGAGTTCATGCCATCTTCTCTGGTTTTAAAAATGCCCATTTTTGTTTCATTTTTAATTAATTAACATTTTCTTTTATTGTGACTCTGTTTTTGTTAGCACCAATAATTTAAATACATAAATAATGTGTGCCAAGCACCAGGAGTAGGATTTAGGTGTAGCATGCATCCCCTCTAAATTGTGCCTTGAGTCAATCATGGTTTTTTTTAAAAAAAATTCTGTCCAGTCTGAACTATGTTACAAAATATACAGTTCTGACTTCAAATATTCATTGCTTTCTATGCTAGGCTGTAAAGAACTTTGGGGAGGGGGATAGAGAGAATCCCCAAAGCTATAAATAACTCAATCCCCTCTCCGTATGACCAGTTGTAGATGGTGATGTATTGATTGAAAGGAAGGTTCATGCTGTAGAGCCTTTTAATGAAGGCTTAGCAACGACCATGATTTAAGACCATGAAAATGTTCTGTAGAGGTTGCTAAGAAACATTTAACAGTCACGTATCAAATCCTTAAGCCTAAGGATGAATTGTTCACTTGCTACCCATAAATTATGGTCAGCCAATGTTTAAGGAGACAGTGATAGAAGTGTATTATTGGTTCACAACAAACATCATCAGTGCTAAACTGCAGCAATAAACGCCATGTCCCTGGTGAACATCTTGGCTTAATAGAGACTCAGAGTTTTCAAAGAAAGCTCACCACATCCATCACAGGATGGAGCGCGGGTTGTATCTTGGCAGCCTTTGCTACAGTATGGCTTCCTCCACACAATATCAAGGTAACACTCACATTTATGAGCATAGCTGAGTTTTAGGCTAATTTGCGGGTCATTGTATGCAGTGTGTGTGTGTATGTACTTTAAAGCAAGTCACAGTTTTAGACCTGTTCACTGACAAAGTTAAAATTGACATTGAAATCCTGCAAACCTGTGAAAAAACTCATTGAACACAGTGGGATTTGCTTCTGAGTAAATGCATGTGGGGCCACAATGTAAGTTTAGCAGTGCTTTTATTTGAGTCAAGAAGTGTAACATCATTTGGCACTAGAATAATGAACTCCTTCTTCACTCCTTTAGAAATGAGCTACCAAATTATTATTATTTATTGAATTTATATACCGCCCTATACCTGGGGTCTCAGGGCGGCTCACAAATTGAACCTGAGACCTTCTGTGTGCAAAAACAAGTACTTTCCCACTGAGCTACAGTACAGCCCTTGCCCAAGATAAGAGGAACACAAAAAGCTGCATAATACTCAACCAGAACATTGGTGTATCCAGTTCAGCATTGTTTACACTGACCAGCAACAGCTCGCCAGGGTTTAGATTTAGGATATAGGAAACTGCCTTACACCTTCCAAGTCAGACGACTAGTCTATCTCACTTAGTAAAGTTTACACTGACCAAGGAGTCATTCCTAGCCTTACCTGGAGATGCCAGGGACGGAACCTAGGACCTTTTGCAAGACAGATGCTCTAACACAGAGCTATGGTACTCCCCCATATCATCTGCTCCATGTCCACTGAGCATGCTACGTCCTCACTGGGTGGTTTTGGGCCCTCCCCCTGTTTCTCCCTACTTCTGCCAACGTTGGGGTTCTATATGAGATCCTATCATAATCTCTAACCAGAATATATTGCATTGCAACTAGAAAAATCAAAGAGTATCCTTTCAAAGAGGAGTGAGTGTGGTCCAGCTGGTCTGTTGCACAGACATCTGTTGAGGATGCTTCAGGTACAGTGTCTTATTTATTTCCCACCTTTCCTCCAAGGGGCTGAAAGTGGCATACACAGTTCTTTCCATTGCCATTTTATCCTTAAACAAACCCTCTTATGTAGGTAAAGCTGAGGGAGAGTGACTGGCCATCCCATGCACTTTATGGCTGAGGGAATATTTGAAACTTGGTCTCCCAGATCCTAATGCAGTGCTATAAACGCTACATGAACTAGGAGAGGATGTTTATTATGATGGGATTTGGGGCCCAATTGGGGTATCCTAAAGCTATTCAAGGGCTTCATTAGCAGAGCTAACAAAACTTACCTGTTAATAGTTGTCTAGCTGGAGTGGTGATAGATAAATGAGTTGTTGAATCCTATTCTGGTGAAATATTTGTAAGACTTTCAAAGTTAAGTTACAATACATACTCTGAATATGATTTGTGAAATTTCCTAAGCTCTGTATGTATGTTTGGGCAGATAAACATATGTAAGGAATATCTAGCTAGCACTAGGGTTAGTACTGAAGAAGCCACAAATGAAATGATATAGTAATTTAAAACAAACAACTCTCTTGATGCCTTCAGCAGAGCCAGACATATTGGTGTAGCAAATGCTGAACTGATTAATAGAAAGCTCCTTACAATACAGAGTTGGCTGTGATTCATTTTGCGAGGAGGACGAGTAATTGCTGTGAAACAATGAAAAGTTGGTCCATTTAGAAATCTTACTTGAGATTGCTTTGTAAGAAACAACATGAAATGAGCAAATTCTATTGTTCAAAAATCCCTTTTCTGCTGACCCTGGAAAAACGATTAAAGGAAAACTTCTGCAGTTGTTAAGACTTCGTTTTGTCTAAAATGAAATATAGAACCAGGACAGTTCTTCAGTATGTATTCTTAGCAAAACTGTTTGATCCAAAACCCAAATGAATTTAGAGGGCCCTCTGATTTTAATAAGTCAAATTCAAAAGTGAGTAGCAGTTTTGCTGATCTTGGGTTTGTACGTGAACTGTCATTGAAATACTGCCACACCTGCATTAATATGAAATTGATGGCACAGGTATGTTTAAGGTGGAGATGGGCAAGCTCTTCCCCTAAAACCAGCCAATAACCAAGCCCCTTACCACTCATGAGCTAAGGAGTGACAGCTGTAGTGGTACCTCTCCTATAAGTACAATAGGGGCAAGGAAGATCAGACATCTCTCCTCTCTGGTACACTCATCACAAGCACATGAAGAAAAACTGGAAAATGTACATTTTAGAAGACATCTGAAGGCAGCCCTGTTTAGGGAAGCTTTCAAAGTTTAATAGATTGTTGTATTTTAATATTCTGTTGGAAGCCACCCAGAGTGGCTGGGGAAACCCAGCCAGATGAGTGGGGTATAAATAATAAAATACTACTACTACTACTACTATTACATTGGAAAATTTGTCCTTACAAAATGCATAAAAGGTAAAGGTAAAGGGACCCCTGACTATTAGGTCCAGTCGTGACCGACTCTGGGGCTCTATAGGCCAAGGGAGCTGGTGTTTGTCCACAGACAGCTTCCGGGTCATGCGGCCAGCATGACTAAGCCGCTTCTGGCAAACCAGAGCAGCGCACGGAAACGCCGTTTACTTCCCCGCCAGAGTGGTCCCTATTTATCTACTTGTACTTTGTGCTTTCGAACTGCTAGGCTGGCAGGAGGAGCCAAGATGGCGCTGAGGCAAGTCACGCTCTCCGGCGCTCATTTTTATTCTTTTAAAACCTTATCTTAATTGCCCTCTGGATGCCAATTTCTAACAAACGGAAAACATTTTAAAGACTCTGAGCACTTTATAATTCCTGTTGGCTCTGCGAGCTTGTCTTCAGCTTGTCCCAGCCTGCTCCCTCCCTCCTTATCAGCTGCCCGGTCAAGGTTACCAGAGAGGAGAGAACGCTGCTGCCTGAACTGAGAGCAGAGAGAGAAGAGGTCTAAAGACAGAACTGTGAACTGCTTACCCGACCAACGGTGCCTGGAGAAGGAGGGTAAGGAGAGACACGACTGTGAGCCCTGCTTTGAGACTGGCCCATAGACACCCAGCTCTGCTGAACACAGAGAAAGATAAAGCTTGGAGATTCGGGGGTTAATTGAACTGACTGACCCCCACCCAGCTGGGGGGCTGTGTGAACTAGCTGGGGACAGCATTCCTGCTTCGCAGCTGAAGAGGAAGTGCAGTAGCTGGAAAGACTCTTCATTTTAACAAACTGTTCTGAGGAGACCAGCATTTATACTCTCAGAGACTCCTGGTGAAGGCATCCTGAGTTTTTTACAGGAAGTTTTTAATCTACACAATAATTCTACAACAGTGTATCGGATAGGACCCTCTGGAGGTTTGGAATACCGGCTACAGCAAGATATCGCTCTGTGCCCTGCCTTATGTGGTAGGCCTCTGAAAGACTGTTTAGAAGGAATCAGTGAACCAGCCCACAGAAAGTTTCCCTTCTGGGGCTCTTGGATATCCTTCGTTCAGTATAGGGCGGTGGGAGATGGCCTCTAAAGACTAAGCTAGGGCCCGAAATACAAGGTTATCATAGCTGTACATGCGCTATAGCCAAACTCCACTATTATCCTTTTCCAGCTGCACATAAATTGCCTAAATAAGGCAATTTTAATTTTAATGTAGTTTTTAGCCGTTTTATTACTGCTGTCCCTTTGGCAGCATTGTTTTATTATTATACTCTGACTAGGTTGCAGCATCTGTGAAACAGCACTGGTCGCATGATTGAGGTGAAAACTACAGGCTTAGGACAATCGGCAAGATCTAAAAGCAGAGAACGCAAAATAGAGAAATATACTGAGGCTGTTGATGAGTACATCAGGAAGCTGCTGCAGAGAGCAGGTGGGAATATAGATTGATACCCCCACTTGCCCCCCAATTTAAGGCAGTCGCACCTGGGGTAAACTGCCCTCTCTCTATATCAAGACAACTTTTACCATGGTTTTTACTAGAAGAACATATAAGGAGTTGGGTATACTGCCTGACTCGGCAATCAGCCCCCCGGGCCCTGGTAAAAGACAAAGCAAAATCACAAACTACTTTCCTAAGATGGAGGAGGGTAAGAGTCCACAAAAAGAGTTAATTCTTGATGAAGTAATACCCCCCTCTCTTACTGTTCTTGATTGGACGTCTCATTTTAAAGAGATATATCAAGATACTGGAAATATTAACTCCCCATGCAGCCTAGCGCAAGAACTAGCTTTAGCCGAGGAACTTCAGGAGGGAAATACCTCTATCACTAAGGAACAGCTGCCCACGGAAGAAATTACATCAACCCATCAAAACCAGATACCTATTCCAAAATACTCTCAAACGGAATTGAGTGACGGCCGCCCTTTGGATTATTCCTTAGCAATAAGTACTGATCTAGCCAACATAAAAAATTATCTAACAATAACGAATGGGCTACTGCTGACGTTAGTAGAAAACTTCATACCTCAATTAAAAGAGATGAAATTAAATGATAAGCCCCAAGAACATAAAACAGTTGAGCTAGTGGGGACGAACAAACCAGTAATAAATAAGAATTTGCAAAGACATAACTCAAGGGCAAAAGTGAAGAAAAGTAAAAATATCAAAACAACAAGGAAAGCCAAGTATACCTGCAGTAATCGAAGCATACATTGGCAGAAATTGTTTAAACTTCTTCCCTCGGCCCCAAATAAATCGACCACACGGGGCAGCAAAAAGAAGGGTAAAAAGAGAGAAACAAAGATAGTTACACAGCAACCGGCTAAGGAGGACTCGCCAAGGCTGACTCCAGTAGCAAGTGAGAAGGCAGAAGTAACAGTTCAGTCCTTGGATAACCAACTATTTAACAAACCTGATGCTGTGGAAGTAGAGGCCTCTACCTATGAAGGCAATAAAACACTTAGCAAATCGAACAGCGGGGAGGAGGAAGTGTTCAGTAGAGATGATACCCCCCTTCAGACCTGGCAAGCCTCCAGTCAGGAAAGAGATTGGAATTTGATCCTAAATCCCCACAAATTGGTACTCACGAACTTCCCGAAGCCTAAGGGCTTCCTCACAGGGAAACAGCGAATAATGAACTTTGTATCTAGCCTAAATGACATACTGCCAGGAATGGTTAAATCTAATGATATCATCTCGGTGGAATATCTACATTATGATGGTCACTCAGTGAGAGCACTGACCACTTTTAGGGATCAGAACCTGGCCAAGTTTATTTTTAGGTCAAGACCTGCCTTTTCAAAAGCACGGATAACAATACTTAGGCTCTTTGAAAATAAGGCTCCTTTGAGCCCCCTTTTGAGAACTAAGCAGGCAAATCTTAGAAAGGGGAAACAACTCTCAAAATTCTGGCCTGACAAACAGAATCCGCAATGCCTTGCGAGCAAAGGTGAGGATTTCTTTACTATGGAAGAAAATATCCTAATTGACCAATTCTGGATGTTCCCACCATTAATACAAACTGACATCTTGGGAAGACTAGACAAGCTAAGAGATAAGCTGGCCGAGAGAGCTTCTGGCAACGAGGTTATTAAGGGGGACCAAAAAAAGACCACAACACGCAACCTTCAGATCAAAGCGGATATTAACTTTCCACCAAGAGAGAATGTGCCACCCTTCAAGGAGAGCACTACATCACCCCCTCGAAGGAGAAATATCCCTAAGGTGACCCCACCAGACGTATGGGACAAAATGAGATACCTAGATGAAACAGAATTGGGCCAAAATCAGGCCGCAACAGAATATCCACAGAAGGAATCTATGCATAATAAAGATCCGGTGTTCACAAACGTGAGCACTTTGCATCCACCTATTGAAATCATAGAGCGGCTGGATAGCCCGCCATACAAAGTCGATAGGCGACCGATACATAAAGCGATAAACCCTAAAAGTACATTAGCTAATAATTGACAAAGACTCGACTGTGATAAAGCCAATCTTAAATTTTTATCATGGAACATTGCTGGTTGGCTCAACAAGGCGACTGACCAATCATTTGTCAATTTTATTCAAGATCATGATATAGTCTTCCTGCAAGAGACATGGCTAACAGGGGATTTAGATGTAAATGGTTTTGCCTCATTTTCGCTCGCGGGTTCACCAAGCAACAAAGGGGGACGAGTTAAGGGTGGGCTAGGCATTCTAATATCCACAAGGCTGAGAGCATCTTTCGTCGAGCTGGAGCCTCTGAGCAGTGTGGCCATGGCATTATTAATGAAATGCAGATATTGCACACTTCTATTGATTAATATATATGCCCCTCCCCAAAGAGGCAAGCAGCTTATCAAAAATATCTGGCATAGACTAGAATCATATGTCGATGAGCTAATGAATCAAACTCCTGCAGCGGCAGTGCTGCTGGCTGGAGATTTAAATGCCAGAATTGGCCAATCAGACGAAGCGTTATATGCTCATTTCCATGACGTACCTCCCATTTCTGAAGAAGCCCTTTCTATTCCCCCAAGGCTCTCAAAAGACAAGGGCTGCAACTACGCAGGCCTATGCCTCCTACGTTTTTCCAACAATCTGGATCTGACTGTATTAAATGGTCGTGTCGACAGAGAACCCAGTGGGGAATTTACATTTATATCCAACATGGGAGCCTCCACTATCGATTACATCCTGGTGTCATCTAACCTTTTGAGCAGAGCACGGGAATGTAAAGTGGTGGAGAGGGTTGACAGCGACCATCTACCGCTCTGTTTAATACTGGATGTAAGAAAAGATCTATTCTGCTCTGATAAACTTGTAGCCCCATGTTTCGAAAACATGGAGCTAAGATATTCACGTATTAAATGGTCCAGCAAATTGAGTGATGAAATATCGGAAAGACTTCACTCAGATACTTTTCTTGCTAAAAAGGAGAACCTCGTTAATTCCCCAACTCCTGAGGCTAGATTAGACATGTTCCGGGAACTGATTTCGTCTCTACAACCTTATCTGACCAACAAAAAAACGCCATGGCAATCTCTACACTCTAATAAATCCAAACCTTGGTTTGACCAAGAATGCATGGCTATGAAACGCCTCCTGCTGGACAAGTACAGGAACTATAGATCAGCGAACTTACCTTCGCTTCCATTAGACTGGTTTGAGTTAAAACGCAGTTATAAAGCTTTGATTAACAGGAAAAAGCTCCAGTCACAAAGGGAGGAATGGCAGTGCCTAGTGGAGGCCTCCCGAAGGAAAGATTCTGCCACGTTTTGGAAAACAATCGCAAAGGGCTGGAGAGACTCCCCGATCGAAGTCGAATACTCTATACCCGCTGGAGCATGGGAGGCCTATTTCCTCTCATTATATTCATCAAATCAGCTGGTCCCAGTTCTGCTTCCTGCTTCAAGTGAATTTGGCAAGGAATGGCCCCCTGTAACCACAGAAGAAATTACTGGCCTTATTCAATCTCTTAAATCAGGGAAAGCCCCGGGTGCTGACAATATCCCACCAGAAATTCTTAAGGCAAATGTTGAATGGTGGGCCCCTGTGCTAGCCGCCTTGTTCACTAGTATAAATCAAACGGCTATTATCCCCGAGGACTGGGGTTTAGCCATCATCATTCCAATATTCAAGAAAGGAAGCAGAACTGAGCCAGCTAACTACAGACCAATCAGTCTATTAAGTATTATTAGTAAACTATACGCTGCTCATTTATGTGATAAATTAGTGGAGTGGATGGAAAGAGAGCATATTCTATCAGAAGCACAAGCAGGTTTTAGAGCAAAGCGTTCAACTATAGACCAGGCCCTTATCCTTCAACACCTGGCAGACAAATACTCTAGAAAAGGGGGGTCTTTATATGCAGCTTTTGTGGATTTTAAATCGGCTTTTGATCTAATACCAAGGGACAGACTCTGGGAAAAGCTTGGCGCTACAAACATAGATAAACGCTTATTATGTCTTATCCGTGGTCTATATGAAAACACCAGGGTGAGGGTAAGATGCGATCGGTCAGGCCATCTAACTAAAGAAATTCAAACGCACTATGGGGTTAAACAAGGATGTGTCCTCGCACCAACGCTATTTAATTTTTATATCAACTCTCTAGCAGTAAATATGGCAAAAGAAAATGCCCACCCTCCCAATCTGGCAGGTATGCCCCTCCCGGTGCTTCTGTATGCGGACGACGCAGTCCTACTCTCCTTTTCCTGCGTTGGCTTGAGGAAGCTTTTGAGATCACTTGCTGACTATTGTCAAGCGGAACAACTATCAATAAATTACAGCAAATCTAAAATTATGGTGTTTTCAAAGAAAAGAAGGAAACACATATGGAGAATTAATGGTCAACCTATTGACCAGGTAGCAACTTTCAAATACCTGGGAATAACTTTTCAGGAAAGGGTCTCGTGGCACCAACAGATGAAAAACGCCATTGCCAATGCAGGAAGGGCCAATAAAGCCCTTACAAGATTTTTTCACGGGAAAGGGGGTAAATACGTTCCGGCGGCCTCCCAGGTTTTTGCTGCAAAAATACTCCCACAACTCACTTATGGATCCCAGGTTTGCAGTTTTAAAAATTTTGCGCCTATGGAGGCATTTCAAACAAAATTCTATCGGTGTTTATTGGGGATCCCCCCCTGTGTATCTAATATAGCTGTCCGCTTAGAAGTTGGACAACCACCCGTTAACGCGCGGTTGTGGATTCTAAAGATACACTACTGGTTAAAACTTATTTTTTTCCCGGCCGGTTTGGCTCCTTTAACACTCTTAGACACCTTTCATTCTACCTGGAAAGCTTCCCTGTTTGAAAAGATAAGAAGCTTGGGATTCTCCCCACAGATCTTGATAGCGGCAGGATATGAGAGAGCCAGAAGTCAAGTGCTTCAACGCATTAGGGACATAGAACTGCAATGTCATATGGGCAAAATGGATAAATATGCCACAATTAGAGACTTTGGGAGAGGGTTCTCACCCGCAAATTATCTGGCTGATTTACAAATACCTAAGTACAGACACTCCTTTACCCTGGCCAGATTTAACGTTCTGCCCTCTGCCCTGCTGCTAGGCAGATATGAGGGCAAACCATATGAGTCACGTGTTTGCCCATGTGGCTCATCGGAAGTGGAAACAAATCTGCATGTATTGCTGCACTGTAGTTACTACGAGGACCCACGCCTGACCTTTATTGCCCCAGTTCTACAAAAGCTTAAAAATGAATCAGAACTCCAACGTATGAGAGCCTTGGTAGAAGATAAGGTCCCTGAAATTACGATCAATGTTGCCAAATTCTGTGTAGCCGCTATTAGGCGCAGGAAACAAGAGCTTTCCAATGCCAATATGCAGGCGAAGGCAAATACTTAATTTTATTTACGCTGTCTAATTTTAAATTGCTGTTATGGCCTAATCTGTATTGAAATTGTCCTTTGTTTTTTCCAGTGTTATGCTGTGCTGACTAGCTGTACGAGTTAATCTGGTCTGTGACCGTTTTTAATAAATTTGATTTGATTTGATGTGCTAGGCTGGCAGGAGCAGGGACCGAGCAAAGGGAGCTCACCCCGTCACGGGGATTTGAACCACCGACCTTCTGATCAGCAAGTCCTAGGCTCTGTGGTTTAACCCACAGCACCACCCGCGTCCCTCACAAAATGCATATTTTCCCTCAAAAGCCACCAGGAAATTAGTGGATTTCCCCTGAGACATACTAAGGCAGGGGTCGGCAAGGCTTACCAGGCATGGGCCGGATCACTCCCGCAGAGATCCTCCGTGAGCTGGGCCGGTGCAGCGCGATGCTGGAAATTGCGTCTGTGCATGTCTGCTGCACCAGAAATCGCTTCTGCGCATGCCCAGACACCGGAAATTGTGCCTGCACAGAAGCAATTTTTGGTGTCTGGGCATGCACAAAAGCGATTTCTGGCACCACAGACTGTGCAGACACGATTTCCGGCATCTGGGCATGCACAGAAGCTATTTCCGGAGCTACAGAAGAGAGCCCCCGTGCCACACTGCACCGGTTTAGCTCAGCATGGAGGGACTCGCCAAGTGGGCTGCTTGGCTCGGGGGCAGCTTGTGGGCCGGTTAAATGGCCTCTGTGGGCTGCTTCTAGCCCATGGGCTGCAGGTTGGGGACCCCTGGACTAGGGCTTTTTCTCCTGGAATTCAGTAGCAGTGCTATTTTTCTAGAAACAAGAGGTACCAAAACTCACCAGGAACGCCCCCTTGTTCTCTTATAATAGCATCGGTGCCCACCTGAGAGGTGCTGAAAGTGAGTTCCAGTGAGTTCTGGCTGAAAAAAAAAAGCCCTCTGCTGCCCATTGAGGTCAGCTTTCTTCAAGGGAATAAATGAGACATGGGCATGCTTCAAGGACTGTGGCCAATATAGGAGAGGCTGACCAATTGGATATTTTAGGAGGTATTTACTGTGACTTTCCTCAGGCACCATAAAATGTACTATTGGGTACATTGACACCCATAGCCCCCACATTGGCACCCCCTGTGCTAAAGGAGCAAAATGTTGGCTCATCTAGATGCAAAAGAGTGGCTCTTTTATAAGAGTACTTGATGGCTGTCTGCATCTAACTGCTACATAACTCAGGATGCCATAAGGTAAACATAAAGATAATGTTAATAAAAGCATCCAGGTGATAACAGGATGTCTAATGACATGCATGAATCTGAAGGGAACAGAGTGGGAAGGAACATTTTCAACTCAGGAGGAATTGTAGTCAATATTTTCCAGAAACCAACAGTAGGTAATTGCCTTATTAGAGTCTCCTGCTGCCATTTCCCTAGAAACAACAGCAACAAAACCACAAAAAAGTAGATGAACAAGGGGCCTTTTCTGCAGAAGATCTGTGCAAAAATAACTGCAGGCCAAGCCAGTGTTGGATAGACTTGTTTAGGATTTCTTTTAATGCCCCCTCCCTGAGCACAGTAACCACAGTGAACTGACCCCTCCCTCAACACAGTGACCAGGTAACATCACCTGTCCCTTGCAAAGAAGCTAGGAAAGAAAAGGGACAAGGACACCACTCTATGAACCTGCTCCTAGTAAGACTGAAAATTACTAGGAACAACAACAAAAATGAATTAATCTGCCATCGTGCTTTTATAACAGCAGGACAACGAAATTTACTTTTACCTGTGTGGTCTTCACATGCCATCAATAGCTTTAATTTATAAAAGTCCCATTGATTTCAGTTTAAAAACTTAATATTTTTATTAATGCACTTCTAGTAAAATCTGTAGGCATTTGCATTGTCTAGTGGCAGCTGAGTTGTGCCTTATTATTTTTATCTTCCTCAACAGTCGATGTAGCTAAGATGATCAGTCAAGCACCCTCACAAACTTACAGTGTGAACCATGAGCTATCTATCCAAAGGTATAACATCTCAATTCCTCCTCTTTTTAAATTTTCCAGTCTGGGCTAAGTGGACCTTGAATAACACTCACATCTGTTGAGCAGTTAAGGACTGGATGCATGTTTAAGTGAGCTCATTGATTAATGAAAATGACGGAGCCATTATAAGAGGATAAACAGCTTTGAAAGCAGTCACTATAATCAAGATTAAGATTTGGTAGGTAATGACCCAGCAAGTCAACACAATTTAGCTGGTGGAGAGCTTTAAATGGATTACACAAAGGTTTACCTGCTCTTGATGTATTACAAATGACAGTGGGTAACTCTTCAAATGACAGACTACTTTAAAGTGTGTTTGGTTTCTGCCTGCATTTTAAGCTAAATTGTGCAACCTGTGCATAGGGGAGTGGACAGCCTCAAAACTGGAGTAGAGTAATCATCAGGAATGCCAACTTGGCCTTGCGATTGTGGGTGCCTGGGGTTGTGGGTGCCATGCAACATGCATGGCCCTGGCACTGAAATTTGTGGGTGCCTGAACCCTTCATGGGGAATTTTGTGGGTGCTCAGGCACCCAGGGCCCCAGGGAGGTGGCACCTACGGCAATCATCAAACATATTATTAATACATGCTGACAAAGATTGGCAACTCCCCCCAACAACAATGCAAGAACAACAATACTGTTAGCAACAGGTAGCAGAGAAATAAGAGATCTGGCTGATAAAAAAAAATGGTTTAGACAAATTCATTGAGGATATGGCTATCAAAGTCTAATTGAAGCCCCCCCCCATTTATCTTAACTCTTTATAGAGATGCTTGTGCTCTCTTCTACGTTGAATGAACACACATACAGAGGGAGGTGGTTTCATGACAGCAGGCACTGCTTCTGCACAAGATAAGGAATTTTCCTTTCGAGGGTTACAGGTTGACCAGCATTGGTTCTATGCACCAAAGAATACACACTTGGCAGAGGCAAAGGCTGTCACCACTACATATTCATGTTCTGTAGAAAAGTGGGGACACCTGAAGAGCGCTTTATGTCTAAAGAGATCCTCTTTTGACCCAAGACTTTTCTCCACAGACAAACGGACTGTCTTTTGATTTAGGAAGGAATTACAGGGTGTTTAGGGAAAAAAATAGAGCTGGCCATAAGTGGCAGGTGTCACAAGCAATGCTGTCAACTAACCAGCATTGCACTGATCTATTAATAACGTTCTCTCACATAGTCAGTACTAGGAACTGAAATAGTTCTGGGCTGAACATTTCTCCAATCCCTCCCCCCTTCCCTGTCAATTAATGAGAAAAATGTTGGGTTTGGAAATTTTCAAAGGAGAAAGAGAGAAAATCAGGGAAATTTTCAGATGTAAGAGCTTCCACTTTTGAGGTGGCTGTAGGGTATTTGTAACTGTCCAGAGTGCTGAAAAAATATACTGGAAAGAAAAATTTACACACAGCACCCTCAGCCACCTCACGATAGGGATAAGCAGATTTGTCCATTTCGTTTTTTCTAAGTTTTGCATTTTTCCAGTCTTAAAGCTTGTACTCCACATTTCCACATCAGTTTCTGGGCATTTTTTTGTTAAAGTGCTCACAAAAATTTATCAATGTATTTCTCTGAACATACACATGTTTGTGTGCAGTTTCCCCCTAATAAGCACATTTGTACAAAGTAATGTGTTTTATAATGCATTATAACACAGTTTGGTATGTTCTTTTCACCAATGTATGCATTTTAACAAATATTTTAGCCTTGATTGTTTGTACACATTACTTGGCTAGTGAAATGTGCTAGTATTTGTAATGTAATTTCATTGGAAATGTATTTCACAAGAATAAATGGTATTGGGGGAAGGAGGTGGCAGTTAGCAAATGGTAGTTGGCAGTTGGGAATTGGCAGTTGATTGGTTATTCTGTTAGCTCTATCTTGACAGTGAAGGTGAGATGTTTGGGAACTTCATGCAGACACTGTCAGGAGGAGTTTGAAAATAATACTTCTTGTTCAACTGTTACCAACCTGAAAAGTAAAAAGATTCGTCTTCAACTATTTGTGCAAGACATATATTTTTTATCACAAATAGTTAAAAAAGTACACTGTGAAATTTGGAGAAGTGCATATTTTGAAGGGTGACTATATTTCAGTCCATGTATGGTAATGGAAAGTGTGAATTAGTTGAGGTCGCTTTAAAATAAAAATTGATTCCAGTTTCTCTTCCATCCCAACTTTCAAGTACTAAAGTAAGCTCAAGCTCCTCACCCACTTAAATTCTAAAGAAATTCTAGTGTCCTGAGAATAAGGCACAAAAATTGAAGCTTTTTTCTCAGGGGTGAAAACCTCTGAGAAACTGGGGGACAGATTTTGGCACAGATCTGAAAAGCCAGTGTAACCTAAATCATCCCTGACCCTATCCATAAACTGTTATGTTCACATCTCTCTCTCTCTCTCACACACACACACACACAGAGAGAGAGAGAGAGAGAGAGAGAGAGAGAGAGAGAGAGAGCTTACCAAATTTAATTCTGGTTCTATCCCAGTCTGCCAAACTCCTTTAAAATCAGTTTTACTAGGTTCTCTCTCACAGACTACGCTCTTTCTGTTCTGTCTCTCTTGAAAGAGTCATAGCTATTTGATAAGTGAACATAATAGTAATGTTTTGACGGGTCAGCATGTTCTCATACTATAGATTTTTAAACACAGAATTAATTAATTGATCTGCCTATAGTACCACGTTTCCTTCTAGTAATTAAGCAGAACTTTAATTTCGGTTAATAACATAATCATTGATTTTCCCCACCTGACATATTAGGATTAATTTAATCTTTCCATGCTCATTGATTTACAAATTCATCAAGGTGTGTTCAATTGTAACTTCTATGGTTCAAATATCCCCCACCCCTGAAATGATTCTCAAATTAAGTGCTACTATATTTCTGAGTCATTCTTACCCAGTCTGTATAAGAAAAGGAAAGAAGTTATGTTGGGTACCCAAAGCAATGATACAAAATTAAAATTTAAAGGGAAAGCATCCGCTTAGGATGCAGCATGTCTCTGGCTCAGCTAGCTGATTCACAGGCTTACCTGGTGTTAAGTCCCCAACTCCAGCTCAGCTGAAGACCTGTGCTCAATGGGGGGCCTCTGAAGATGATCTGCCATTGGGGGCAGATGGATCCAATCCAATCCCTCAGGGATTTTCTGGTGGATGAGTATCTGTTGAAGCCTTGGGCAACTTATGGAATATCTTGATGGCTTGGGCCATTGGCACGATTGCTCTTGAGCACCCTCTCTCAATTCATGGGAGGAAATAAGCTGGGAGATGTCTGAACATGAGTGGAGGAAGGCTCTAATGAATGAAATTGAAAACTGATGATGGCTCTTCATCAAGCCTATCTAGTGGCAGTGGAGGCAGCAAAGAAGACATACTTTGCTGTGCCCATTGCATCCATTTGCACTGTCCAACAGAACTTTTCCAGGTAGTGTGGGTCCTTTTACAATCTGACCTGAAGGAGTTCGAAAAACTGATGGCTGCCCACTGTCATTCATTCGAGAAACATTTTGAGGATAAAATTGCTTGTGTCTACTGTGGTCTTGACTCCACTGTTACAGCAGATGACTTTCACTGAGTGTCCAGAGTACTCTCTAATCCTGATGTGTTGGAAGGTATTTGGGTTGGTCGGGGTGACTACTTGTGATCTGGACTCTTGCCTATCTTGGCTAACAAAAACTAGCAGGAAAGGGACAGCTGCCTGGGCCAGGTAGGAGATTAATGTCTCATTGCAAGAGTGGGTGGTTCCTGCCTGCTTGGAGGAGGCAGTGGTAAGACCACTCCTTAAATTCTCCCTGGATTTGGAAAATCTCCCCTTCTTGGGAAAGGTTCTTGATCAGGTGGTCATAGACCTGATCCAGGGACTCTTGGAGGAAACTGACATTCTAGATCCATTTCAATCAGGGTTTAGGCCCAGTTTTGGCAGAGAAACTGCTTTGGTTGCCAGGGAAGAGATAAGGGGAAAATGCCTCCCTGTTAATTCTCCTTGACCTCTCAGTGGCTTTTGATACCATCGACTATGACACCCTTTCTGGAGCAACTGTCTCAGCGGGGGGGGGGGGGGTGACATCACTTTGTAGGAGTTCTGGTCCTACTTGGATGATAGTTTCCAGAGGATGATGCTTGAGCAGTGAAACTTTGCACCAGTTTAACTTACACGAACTTGCTTTATGCCAGTTTCTTTCGCATAGGATTGCTTCCTTAAGTTGCATTCCTAACAATGTCTGCTCAAAACAAAGTCTTATCAAATTCCATGAGACTTACTCCCAGGAAAGCGGAGTAAGGATTTCTGTCTCCCAAATTTACAAGGAGTTTCATGTGATGTGAACAATCATACCTGCAAGGAACATTTTCGAAGTCATCGTTTTTTTTATTGCTGAACTATTGCATTCTTTCTCTCTCCCCATTTGCTGAGCAATAGGGAGTTTTAGGAGCTGCCTTTTATACATCCTGTTTCCTTTCAAGAAGACAGCTCTGGAGACTTCCTTCAGATGCCTGTTTGTTTAGAAAGAAACTGAACATGGGGGAACAGACAAACAGCTAAGCAGGCATTACCAGTCCCTAAAGCAATATCAGTTCCCCAAAGGCAAGCAATGTGCATTAATACTCGCAGCACCCAAGCATGGTTGCTGTTTTTATCCAGCCAGTCAGCTGAACAAATCAGGCTTCTTTGTTGATGCACTCAGATTTTCTTTCTGCTTCCACTTGAAGTGATGGGATGTCTCCAAAAGCTAGTAACCACCAACCATCCAATGCCATTAAGGTTCATTTAAAGATAATTTCAAGCTTTTGATGCCCATTGAAGAAGGTTGTCCTAATTTGTTGGTCATATTGATAATATAGTTTGTCTTCAGTGTGTAGTAAGTGGTATCAGGGACCCTCCAGACCCTCCAGACGGGTGGTCTAAAACAAAAACACAAAAGAGCTGCCTTTCGGAAATTCCCTACAGATGTCAATTTCACCTTTGAATTGAAAACAGATTAAACAAATAGGCTAAAAGGAAAAAGGGACTGGAGTTTCTGAAGAGTGGCAGAACATGGGGCACCTAATCTTAAAAGACTAGGGATCAGCACAATGCAAAAAATAATATTTATAACTGTAAAATTAATGTGTTCAAAGTGTTGGTACTGACCTTTAAAGCCCTAAATGGCCTCAGCCCAGTATACCTGAAGGAGCGTCTCCACCCCCATCGTTCAGCCCAGACACTGAGGTCTAGCTCCAAGGGCCTTCTTGCAGTTCCCTCAGTGTGAGAAGTGAGGTTGCAGGGAACCAGGCAGAGGGCCTTCTCTGTAGTGGCGCCCACCTTGTGGAAGGCCCTCCCATCAGATGTCAAGGAAATAAACAACTATCTGACTTTTAGAAAACATCTGAAGGCAGCACTGTTCAGGGAAGTTTTTTATGTTTGATGTGTTTTTAATATTCTGTTGGGAGCCACACAGAGTGGCTGGGGAGGCCTGGCCAGATGGGTGGGGTATAAGTAATAATATTATTATTATTATTATTATTATTATTATTATTATTATTATTCCCTCCAACATTTCTCTGATGAAAATGGGGACACCCTAAGGAAAAGTGGGACATTGCAGGATCAAATCAGAAACTGGAATGGCTTCTATAAATTCAAGACTATCCCTGGAAAATAAGGAGACTTGGAGGGTCTGCTTTTCTTACAGTAGCCCACTAGATGACCATGGGAAAGCTGCAAGTAGGACCTTGAGTAGGACTCTCCTCACCTGAGCTTACTAGCACCCAGCATTCAGCAGAATACTCCATCTGGCAGCAGAGATCTTTGTCCCTTTACCTGCCTTCTCTCAGCTTTCCATGACACATAATAGTAATAATAATAATAATAATAATAATAATAATAATAATAATAATGATGATGATGATGTTTATTTATACCCCACCCTCCCCAGCCAAGACTGGGCCCAGGGCAGCTAACACCCGATATAAAAACAAATTGATTGAAATACAACTTAAAAACAAGATTAAAATAAAACATTAAAATATTAAAATACAGCCCCATTTCAATGGAAACTCAAATCAAAAACTTTTGGGGGGATGGAAATGTCAAGTCTTCACCCAGGTTAACATAGAAAGTTTAGATAGACAACATCCCTATAAGCATAATTGCAACTGACTTACCTGTCTTCTCGGTTTGGCAAGAAGTCTCCCGGCACCCAAACAAGCAACAATGGATTATTTCTACTGTTACAAGAGGCCAAGCTGAGTACACAACCTTATCCACCAGGAACATATATTTATAAGTGTAAGATTCTACAGAACTGCAGCCAACTGCTGACATATGCTGTTTGAAGCACATTCGGCTAAGCTTTGCCCTTACAAAAGCCCTGCTGAAACAAAGCGGGGAGGCGGCGGTTGCATTGGCTGATTGCACCCTTTGTAACTCCTGAGTGTTTTTTAAACAGCTCCATTAGAATTAGCAGCCGACAAGTGCAAAAGTGGATGCAAGGGTTTTGTCCAAGTTCATTTTACAATTACAGACAAACGATTAAGCTGCTTTGAGGGAACTAATCCTACACTTGAGCCCTGTGATTCTAGCAAGCTTTTGTCCGATGACCACTTAAGCCATATTTCCCTTATCGTTAATGCAAGTGAGCTGCGGCAGCCAGAAAGAATCGATCCGTGGCATCGAAAGGAATACTTTTAATTGAAACAGCAGACATTTAAGATACTAACAAATAGGAAGCAAAGCTAGAGGGGGCGGGGAGAGACAGAGAAACAGGGAGAGGTGCCTTCTTAACAGAATATTTGTTAGGGTTGGGTAGTGGGCAAAACTTTTCTCGCGAATAATGGTCAGATCAAAATGGCGGCCTGTGCATTCACACAAACCCATCTACCCACCCAACAAAACTTTCCATTAGGTTCCCCAGTTTCCGGGAAGGTTAAGGGGTGAGGAAGAATGCCTATAAAACTCCAGGTAACTTCATGTCTTGGCAAGATGCATTCCCTAAAACACTATACAGTGGATGAAAAAGGGGAGCTCTGTTATTCACCCGGTTGCCTGGTCAGAATTGGCCTTCCTCCCTTTCCTCCATCCATCCTTACTCTAGAGCTCTAAATGGGCAGATTGAAACTTAGTTTTCACTGGGATGTCAAGATTCACCAACCAGAGACAGTTGGAAAATTGCATCAGAGGAGATATTCTGTATATTTAGAATGATGAATCAGGATGCCATACCCTCCAACATTTTTCCAGTGAAAATGGGGATGTCCCAAGGAAAAGCAGGACATACCAGTATCAAATCAGAAGCCAGGAAGGCTTCTGTAAATCTGGGACTGTCCCTGGAAAATAGGGACACTTGCAGGGTCTGGAATGCCTCTGAACACATGCTCAGCCCAGAAGTTTGTTTTCAGGACTAGCAGCCAACTTTGGGAGGTAGTGGGTAGCTGTTTTATGGCTTTTGTTCAACAATTACCGTTGCAGATCTACTGCAAATCATCCCAAGAGTCACCAGCAGAACCCCTATCCTTCTTCTGGAGTGGAAGGAAGGAGGTGGATGGAGGAAGGCTCATAGACAGGTAACTACATGATTTGGTGAAGAAAGAGCTTCTCCATACAGGCTATGGTGTGAATGGACATGAAACCATCAACTTCTTGAAGCTAAACATCAACATCATAATCATCAACATCAGCAGCAGAAGCATCACCTCATTGTATGCCATATTCAAAGTGTCTTACAACACGAAAATATCTACATAATTGTAAACATAGCCACCCTGTTCACTGTTTTATTGAAGAGTCTGTTCAGCAGCCTCAGCTTTTGTAGCAGGTCTGGGCCTGGTCAGTGTCTGGATGGGAGACCATCTACGTAGGAACCACACGAACACTACTTTGAGTTGCAAAATGCAAGAGAGACAGAACATAGGGGTGACATAAATGCACAAAATGATACAATCTCTTGGATAGTTTCTAAAGGAGCCCGCATGGAATTAATGCTGAAATCCCTCATTAAAACAATTGTTCCAGTTCTACAAGTGTCTTGGCTACGCAAACACTACTGGAGAAACTTCTCTTTCCCACTTTTGATCAAGGCAAGTTGACATAGCAATGAAAGTGTTGAGCTTGAAGTACAGTAGTGGGTGCTTAGCTCCCTGCTCAACCATGAAGCTCCCTGGATGGATCTTAGAATCATTTTATCTTTATCTATGTCTTTTGTTTGCTGCTTTAAGCTTCTTCAAGGAATGGATACAGAGATACTCTTCTTATTGAGGTCATCTCTAGAAAACAGGTATTAACTGTATAGTAGAGCAGGAGCACTGTATGGGAAAGATGATATTATTATTATTAAACTTTTTACGACATTTAGTTAGCTAGTGTCATCAAAAGTATCTGGGATTGGTTGCAGCTTTGAGGGTATTGGCGGCGAGCCTTTGGCTCGGGTGGCGGTTAGGCATTGGAATAATGTGTTGTGTGTTGAAGTGCTAGGTGTGGCCATCGCCTATGCCTTCAATTTGTAGGGGTATTCCGTTAAAGGAATCTGGCGGTCGTGTATTCCGTCCGATGCCTGCTTGGCGGGAGGCCATGGCACGACCCTCGGTGACAGCAGGGGTGAGCCTATAGTTGGATTAGCATCAACAGGCTCCACCTACTGGTGAATAAACCCACTTGTTTCGATCCAATGCCTAAGCCAATACCTTTTCATTGCTGTAATCAATAAAGTTGTGGCCTTTTCTAGCCCATCAACCTTATATCACTTGTCCTTGTGTCTTCATTTCACTTCGCGGGGGTCGGGTCCTCGAACCACAATTAACCTGAGATAACCAGTGGAACTAGGTATTCATGAAAAGGCACCAAAGTTTAATTCTCCAGTTGCTTTTCATTTGAAAAGGATTATTATATTTGTTTGCTCTATGAAGACGGAATAATATTTACAATTAATTGGGTGTACAGGATGGAAATAATGCTTGGAAATGCAGTTTTGTTATTGATGGGTATATATCAATGTGTATAATTTGATTTAAAATAATTACCATTTTCTTTAAAAAAACAACATGATAGAGTTGGGGAATGCCTGTGTTTCAAGAAACTCCCAATCACACCGTCCCTGAGCAAAGAATATAGGAGCATTAATGAAAGAACAAACATAAATAAGGGTAGATTACAGAGGTTTTGAAGCAAGAAATTGATTCAGAATCAGGGGAAAGTTCTTTTAATGCATGTTTTGCTGATTTATTATCGCTGTACTTCAGAAGCTTACGAAAAATGCATTTCCATCCATCATCCTCTTTCAAAAGGTTGATGGAAATCAGCCTCTCTGCCAAAGCAAAGGAATACTTGGTATCAGCAGACTCCCCAGACAAAACAATAGGGTGTAAATCTAGTTAGTCGGATCACATGGTTTAAGTCCATTGAGGCAGGCTTTACATCATGGCAATCAATCGCAATCGCTCTCCATTGGTGTTCAATGGTCATGTAACATTTCCCGTTGTAGAGACTCATGATACAGTTAGCATTTATGCTCCAGCCAGCCTCACGTTCCTAGCAGGACTGCATGGTCTGTGGGAGGTAAACTGAGAGCAAGGATGGAGGAAAATAAAGTCAGGGTTGTCTATAAAAATAAACCTTAACACCTTCCAAACAGTAACCAAGCATGCTTGGGAATATTGATTTGTATATTTGGAATATTTGCCATGTTTTATTCTTAATATCATTTTTTTTAAGCCAGAGCCAAGAACTACTTTTGAAACAAGAGTGCCCCCTTTAGTGAAAATTATTATTATTATTATTCAGGCTTTTTGGTGCATCAATTACAGCACTTTTCCCACACAGCACTCAGTTTTTACTCTCTATCAACATCACAAGATAGCTTCCTTTGGGGATGTGTAAAGGTATAATACTTCCTTATATTAGTGTGTAATATAATCACACGTGTCTACACAGTGAGTAAGGTAACATGCCATTAGGGATGTTGGAGAATTCAGACAAAAAATGGAAACAGGAGTAGCAGTTAATGATGCTCACTTATTCATTCAATGTTTGGAATAGAAACCAACCCAGCAGATGCAGCTGGTATTCATTGTTGTTTTCAGTCTGCAAATGATATATAATTGATTACATTTCCTGGTCCATTTGCATTGTGTTTCCTATGCATTGAAATTAATGGAGCGGAATAAAGGGATGACAACATAACTCACGCTAGTTATGCAACTTTGCCACAGGAGACCACAAAATAAATAACAACTAAAGCATCCAAGGCAGATGTCCATCAAACCTCTGCTTGAAAACCTCCAATGATGGAGAGTCCACAACCTCCCAAGGGAGACCATTCCACTATCGAACAACTCTCACTGTCAGAAAGTGTTTCCTGATGTTTAGTCGGAATCTCCTTTCTTGTAACTTGAAGCCATTGATTCTA
Source organism: Podarcis raffonei (assembly GCF_027172205.1). NCBI lineage: Eukaryota > Metazoa > Chordata > Lepidosauria > Squamata > Lacertidae > Podarcis > Podarcis raffonei. The sequence goes on from NC_070608.1 coordinate 73,211,821, forward strand.
GTCCTACCGTCCAGAGCAGGAGAAAACTAGCTTGTTCTATCTTCCATGTGACAGCCCTTAAGATAATTAAGATGGCTAGCCTATCTCCTCTCAGTCTCCTCTTCTCCAGGCTAAACATACCCAGCTCCTTCAACCATTCCTCATAGGGCTGTCAGCATCCGGGGGTCAAAAGGCCACCTGGCTAGCCCCCAGCTGGATCATCTCCCTCTCAGCCTTCACGCTGCGGAGATTCATCGACCTCTGGCTTCGATGTAAATCAGAGACTCAAGCTAGCTGACTTGAGCACACTATATGTAGCAGTGTAAACTGCACAACAGAAGAGGCTGAGGCTGTGGATACATACTAAAACTATGGATTTATTTTACATAAATCAGAACAAAGAAACATGTCGTCTCTCCTTGCTGTCTTCTTGGAGTCTCAAAAGAAAAGCAATACACAGAGCGGAAGTTCTCCTCACGGGACCCAGCAATCTGTGCTGGAAAGTAAACAGACATGTGACACGCAACAATCCCATGTCTGCAACAAAAGGTGCAATGGAATAGCCCAACATTGGCTTGATAGACCTCAGACTTTTTGCTTGCTGAGTTGGAGCAGCAAAAGGAGCTGACAGCACCCCAGCATCTAAAGTATTGGAGAGTGATCAAATTACTTTGGCACCTGAGACAGAAAGCTCCAAAAGGATTATTGTTGGTGGCAAGCATCATCATCCTTTAAATATCTAACCATGTGCTGCCCTTTCATGACACACAAAATTGGCTCTGCCTTATGTGGCTGTCTCCCTCTGCCTCAAAGTTGCATAACAGCACACATCAGTGATAGCACATAAATCTCGTTGGTTGAGAAACAGCACACACCGTGCTATGATTACATAATTACAACATCTCACAATTACAGCAATGCCAAGAATGCTATCCCCAGAAGAGACAAGCATGGATGAGAATTTTGGGCAGGCAGTTGAACAAATCTTGCCAACCTCAGGCAAGTCAATTTCTGGCAATGGTGAAGGCAAGTCTGAATGTGCATGGGGGTGTCAACAGCTTCTTGAATGCATTAGCATCCCTAATGAAAATGAATTTTGTTTAGGTACAGTGCTAATGGCTCTGACGGCCTAATTGCCATGCACTGACTGCCAGCTATTAATTAATTATTATTTTATCCTATAATTTATTTACCCTGGAAAAATGCCGCATAAACGCAGCATCTGTTTCCCTCTAAGCTCTCGCTTCATTTTACAGCTGAGCAGCAGGAGGATCCATGAAGTTGAGTTGACTTGTCCAAGGTCACGGAGATAGTAATTGACTTTTATTAGAGCCATGGAGGACGGCTGGTTAGGACGTCGACTCTTGGCCTCAAAGATCCTACTTGTTCTCAGCATCTAGCAAATGGAGTCACACAGAGACACAATGTAATTCTGCTTCAAATGTATCTGTTTGCTTCTCCTGGGGAAACTTAGAAGACTAGAGCAAACAGGTAGGGAAAACAATAGGAGGTTCCCCATTATAAGTCCACAGTAAACTCTGTCCTCAAGGTCAGAAAATGATGCAAGGCCAAAAACTTCCCTACCCTCTAAAACAGCAATGTTTCACTTCCTTATCCCCTATGGTTTCTGTGGATCAGATTTTCTCCATTTTAGTCTGTTATCAATACTCTTGTACGCTCTACGCTAACCTACACTAACATTTCATTTGAATAACAGTTTATCCAGATGATTTTCCAAAATTGATAATAGAAAATCAATTCATAATAATAATAACTGAAATGGAGAACACTCGGTTTTCCTTGCCTTTTAACCCCTGCAGTTCCTTTGCATCTGTTGTATCTCCCCTACCATAAAAATGCATAGTTTCTGGGCCCCATTTAAAGTCCTGGTTTTGACCTATAAAGCCTTAAATGGCTCAGGACCGCAATACCTCAAGGACCACCTCTTTCTATATCAGCCTACCCAGACCCTGAGATCATCTTCTGAGGCCCTTCTTTGTGTGCCTTCTCCTCGAAAGGTTCAGAGGGCAGCAACACAAGAACAGTCCTTTTCTGCAGTGGCTCCCGTCTGTGGAATGCACTCCCCAGAGAAGCTCGCCTGGCACCTTCATTATACACCTTTAGGTGCCAGGCAAAAACATTCCTTTTTAACCAGGCCTTTGGTTGATCTGATTTACATCCTATGCCCTTTTAAAATGTGTTTTTTGTGATGGTGGCTATTAGGTTGTTGTTTTTATTTTTATTAGGTATTTTGTGGTTTTATATCTTGATTTGATTCTGTGAACCACCCTGAGACCCCCAGGTATAGGGCAGTATATAAATCCAATAAATAAATAATAATAAGAATAAGAATAAGAATAAGAATAAGAATAAGAAGAAGAAGAAGAAGAAGAAGAAGAAGAAGAAGAAGAAGTGTGAGGATTCATGTGCACTGATAAGATGCCAATCAGAGTCAGCTAGAGAATGATGCCACACGATGGGGGCACTTAGAATTAAAGGCCAGGGTACCTCATAGCACATGCTCAGGCTATGAAGTTGTTTCTAGCAATGGGTCTCATCTCACAGTCCTTTCACTTGCTAATCCACTCATGGATCCCTGTGAAATGTTATTTATTTCCACAGCCTCTCTTAGGGGTGGGGGAGTCTTGTTCTTATAGCCACAAGCATCCTCCACTGGCTGGTGTACAGTATAATCATTTTCCTCCCTTCTTAGTCTCCTGGGATATCCATATATTATTATTATTATTATTATTATTATTATTATTATTATTATTATTATATTTATTAAAAAATAAAATAAGCAACATAGAGATCTAGGTGATTTGGATTGTCAATCTGCCAGCAACAACTGAAAGAGCAACTCTGTAGAGCAATTTGCTCCAAGCCCTCCTCAGTTTTAATGTGGCTCGATCTCATCAGCTCCCAGTATCAATGTCTGATCATAGAAACCGCGCCAAATGAGGTGACATAAGAAGGGCACAGCTGAATCAAAAGCTGTGCCACCAGTCACAGTTGGGTTCTGCTCGAGTTTCATTAAAATTTTAATTGGAACCAAACTAGGCCGTCACGGAGCTCATGAGTATTTCCTGTTCATTCTGCCTTAGAATCAGATGTTCAAGGACTGGCAAATTAGCAAAGAGCATGTTTACACTCTGCTCCCCTATTACAAGAAGTGATTATTTGATAAGCAATGAACAGCAGCCAGGAAGGAATGCCAACATTTGTTGACAGCTTCGGTGATGTGTCTCGGTGATTACACCTCATTCTTCTGGGTAAAAAAAGGATCGGCAGCCTTGGGCAAATCTCCTGAAACTGATGTGTGTGACTCGGCAACTGTCCTAAATGTCAAATAAGCCTCCACATTGAAAGGCAGCAAGAATTCCAGAAACCTGTAAATAATAATAATAATAATAATAATAATAATAATAATAATAATAATAATGTTTTTATATGCTGCCCATCTGACTAGGTTGCCTCAGCCACTCTAGGCAGCTGCCAACAGAATATTAAAAACACAATAAAACATCAGACATTATTTTTTTTTGCTATACAGGGCTGCCTTCTGATGTCAGATAGTTGTTTATTTCCTTGACATCTGATGGGAAGGTGTTCCACAAGGTGGGCAGATGATTGTGACCACATGATTTACTAAGGGCTGGTTCACAAAAGCAGGTATATCACTTTACAGTGAAACCTTGGTTCTTTAACAGCTTAGTTGATGAACAAATTGGCCCCCGAACGCTGGAAACCTGGAAGCAAGTGTCCCTGTTTTCAATCGTTTTTCGGACGCCAAATGTCCGTCACGGCTTCTGCTTGAGTTCAGGAATCTCCGGCAGCCAACTGGAAGCCACACCTTGGTTTTCGAAAGGCTCCTGGAGTCGAACAGACTTCCACAATGGATTAAGTTTGAGAACCAAGCTTCCACTGTATTTAGGAAGACAAGCATAGGCAATGCCTTATAGCGAATCAGACCATTGGTTCATCCTTCTCAGTTTTGCCTACAGTGAGTGGCAGCAGCATTCTGGGATTTCAAATAGGAAACATCCTTGATGAGGACTGAACCTGGCATCTTCTGCATGCAAATCAGATGCTGTATCACTGAGCTACAGTCCTGTGCTGAGATACCGGTAGCCAAAGTTGTGAAATAACTCCATTGCGATGCATCATGTTTGAGTTTATATGGAAGTTCTATATGTCCGATTCTATTCCTGAGGGCTCCTTCACACGTCCAATGAAATCAGATGCTTTGTGTGGGAAGAGGCCCATTGATTCAAGGAATAGGTGGCACACATGGGAATACAGAGCCAGAGGAAGAATGTAAGAATAGAGAAAATGCAGTGGGAAAGAAATTAAGAGAATCATGGCAATAGCTGGGATTAAACATACGAACACAACTTGATTAACAAAATATAAAACAATAGCTGTTACACGCCCTACAGTTTTCTTCAGATGAAAAAAAAAGGGACATTTCTCACTGACCAACTGACCCTCCTCTCACACACCCCATTTTTAGCCCTCCCACTGTGTAGAGCATTTCCAATCTGCATAGCTGTCAACATTTTCCTTTTTAAAAGGGAAATTCCCTTTTCCAAATAGGATTCCTCGCAAGAAAAGGGAAAAGTTGACAGCTATGCCTATCTGCCACCACCACAACACCCATGGGACACAGAACTCATGTCCCCCCCCCCCCCGTCTTGAGAAAACCCCTTAATCCTGATTTCATTCTTTGGTAGATTTACAAAAAGAAAAACACACGCCAATAAATGAATTTTAGAAATGCGCAAGTTTAGATACGGTCACACAAAGAATTTTGTAAATGATGAAGACCCCTTGCACTCCCCTCTATTCCCCCCGTCCTAGGGTTGCCTTATTTTTTGGGGAACAAACCCAGATTGCTGAGCTTTTTTGGGGACGCCTCCCACAAAAATAGTGATTTTAAACTTTTGGTGCTGTTTCCGCTGCGTTGCCATACATCCGGGTTTCCCCTGACATTTTGCCAATTCCCTCCCTCACGTCATTTTTACACCCGAAAACCAGGACAAGTCAGGAATTTTCCTGATGTATGGCAAGCCTACCTTGTCCTTCCATGCAGGGCAGCCCAGCCCTCTGACTGCCCCTCAGAGCTTATGCACCATGTGGGGCTGGGCCCTGGCGGTGGCAGCCTCTCCTCCTCGTCGCCTATTCTCCGGAAGCTGCTACGAGCTGCTCAAGGGAGGCAATGGAGAGGCAATAGGATGCTCACTCACAGCCTGCCACTGCCACAGTCTCCGCTCGAGACAAGCTCAAGCTCACCCTTCCTCCTGAGCTCAACCGCAGCAGCAACATTGGCAAGATCAAATCAGATGCTGGGATGACTTTCGTAATTCTGGAACTGTCCATTGAAAATTGGGGCACTTGAATCATATGCCGTTAAGAGATGTGAGCAGGAGTTGGTTAGAACCCTACTTGTGATTCAAAGACTGGGGATAAAGCCCTCCTGAGATGTCCCCGGGGGGGGCATCTGTGGCAAGCAGTGAGCGTCCCGGGGGCGGCGGCGATGTCATCCCCCTCCAGGATGACACCCGGAGCAGACTGCCACCACCGCACCCCCTTCCTCCGCCAGTGCCCCTGGCACAGCTCATTCACCCAGGATCTGCACTTGATTTGTTCACTTTGTGAGGAGAGATGCTTTTGAGCAGGCTTCCTCAACCTCGGCCCTCCAGATGTTTTGAGACTACAATTCCCATCATCCCTGACCAGTGGTCCTGCTAGCTAGGGATCATGGGAGTTGTAGGCCAAAAACATCTGGAGGGCCGAGGTTGAGGAAGCCTGCTTTGAGGGAGGTTCGCCCACTAGAGCTGTCTAAAAAACAGTTGGTTGTTGTACCATACCTCCAGTGCCATAGACAGCAGTCTCTTCCTCTGAGTGTCCTGCCGTTCCTTATTTCAGCTGAGGTTTTCCTCTGAGAAACCATCTCATGCTCCCCATACTGCTAATGTGGGTTTTTTCAACCTCCATCTGTTGCTTCATTTACAAAAGGCCATGATGAAAAATCAACATGAGTTCGCCAGGCAGCCACAGTCAACCGATTATCAAATCACATAAAAACTGCCCAGTAGATAGAGCGCCCTAGGGAATGTGAAAAACATGCCAGCCCATCAGGCCTTCCATTAACAACAACAACAAAACCATTCCCATAAAGAGCTCTAGCTTCCAACTCCAATTTGCCTCTCACTGTTTCTCTGTTAAGACATAGCAGGAACAGGGTCCTTTCCTGCTTCCTGCTGCAAGTCTTGAAAGCCAGTATAAAACCACATAAGACTTTGGGTGGGGGGGGGAATGCAAATAGCCAATGGGGCATTCTTATCTCTAGCCAGGGAACATCAGGGCAGAATGGAGCACCAGGACCACCACCATATCTGAAGCCCTGCAACTTGCAGTGGCTAGAGAAGAGGAGCGAAATGGGCTTTCTCTGTTGTTGAGTCAGCAGTTCAAGGCTGTTGTAGCAGGGAGGCCTGGATCAGCCTCTTATCTGGGGTTCTGCTTGAATTTCAATGAGTAACTACCCAATTTGTACTTTTTGATCAAGTACATGAACCAAAACACAGCCATACTTCTAAACGTGTAGTTCTCCAAATTTTGCAATGCAAATCTCCAAGCATACAATGTCTACAAGAATGCATAAATGAGGGCAAAATGTGCAAAAAAATGTATGCAGTATATTCATGGAAATAACACACATAAATGCATTATGTTAAGGGAAATGGATTGCAAAAATGTGTATTTTAGTCAAAACAACATATAAAATCCTGGGGAACCCCAGCCAGATGGATGGGTGGTTGTTGTTGTTGTTGTTGTTGTTGTTGTTATGGAGACATTCATGCTAAAATGCTGATGAATTTTCCTGAGATAGACAATGACAGATATAATTGCAAGTGGCTGTGGAAATGTGGAAAACTGAATTTAAGCCTGGAAAATGAGAAACTGAAATTGACTGATTCACCTATCCCTGCATATGATCCTACAGATCTTTGGTAAGCCCTGTTTTGCCCTACCTCTGATGAAGGTTTGGCCTCATTGAGGGGCAGTATTTCAATATGAGTAGGGAAATTACTAAATTCATGGTTTTTGAAAGGACGACATCTTGTGACAGACACCAACAGCAAGCAGAGGAATTGGGAAGATGTTAGTGTACACAACCTCATGCCAATGTGGTAGTTACTGTGAGCTGTCAGTTGTATAATATGAGATAATGCATGTTCTTTGTATTTATTTCCTCCGATTTGAACTATAAAATGGTGATTTTCTTGAGTCAAAATGAGAGTACCCCTAAACATTCATTTTAGAAAAAAAAGCACTGTTAATATCATTTATTAATCACAACCTGTAAGGCATCCCAAAGTGATTTTCACTACAATAAAAGTGTATATGAAACAATGGCATATATAAAAACCGTTAAGGAAGTTCCTTATATAAAAATACTTTTAAAAAAGTTGGTCACATATAAAACAATTAACAGCAACTATAATGTAGATAAAATACACCACAAATCCATAAAAGATACAACTGGGATAACAATATCTACTTAGAAGGTTTGTTGAAAAAGGAATGTTTACGACAGTTCCTGAAAGGAAATAGAGATGGAGTATATCAGATATATAAGAGGAGGTGATTCCAAAGGGGTAGGTGCTGCCACACTAACTGCCCGCTTCCTACATTGCATGGAATTAACCTCCTGATGAAATGAGATCTGCAGGATCTCTTGAGGGATGCAGTGCAGTGATCAGTTGGGTACCCAGGGGATGAGATGGTCTTTTGGGTATCAAAGCAGTCCAGGAAAGAGCCACACTTCAGTGGCTCCTTCACTGTTAAAAGGGGATCCCTTAAATTGATAAACAGCTTTCAGTGCAGCTCCAGGACCACCATTTGGGAACAGATCAAATTTGTTATTCTTCATTAGCCCCAGAGGCATAGTAAAGGGCAGCTGTGGCATAGTAAAGGGGGGCTGTGGCCCTGGGCACACATTTTTTAGTAGATGTAACCAGCTGCCCCCACTGTTGGCTGTTTGCAGTATGGTAACGCTGCAGAGAGCTTGCTGGGGAGACCACGCATTAAAAAAAAAGGACTCAAAAATAACTTAAACAAGGTTTTAATAAGAAAAACAAAAACTCCTTTTACACTAAATACATTAACAACCAAACCAGACCCAACCACCAACCCATCCCCCAGGGTAATGGGAGAGCTAGGTGCTGCTCCTTATATACTACACCCAATTGCCAACACAGCTTAATCAAATACAACTCAGCAGCACCTGCTACGTTTCACAGCTGTAAAGCTGGGTCTCGTTATCTTGCTCTGGCCCTTGCTCTGGCCCCTTAAAGACATGCACATCGGGTGGAACAATAATGAACCTTTACATTTAAATAAACCATTCAACACCCACAACAGGCACAGAGCCTGGCAGCTGATACATGGCAGCGGTTGGGTTGGTCTAGTGGGCAGGTGGATGGAGGTATCAGGGGTGGGCAGAGGAGGAGGAGGAGGAAGAGGAAGACAGTATAGATTTACAACAGGGGTTTGCTGGAGGTCACATATCAGAGGCAGATGAGGGGAAAATTGGGAAATAATGGAAGAGGAGGAGAAGGCAGGGCTGGAGAAGCAGATGGCTGACACGTTGTCACTAGAAAGCATTCCAGACCCTACATGTCCCAGAATCCGGTAAGCCTTAAAAGTAGGAGAGTAAAGAGTTCGAAGACTTCTTCTTTGTGGAACAGGAATTCAATAAAATGAAGCAGCACCCATCATTCCTATGCTGGACCACAAAGCCATCTTCCTAGCCCCCTCACTTGTCAAGCTTAGATCCTCACCATCCTCATCCAGATCTTATTCATATATTCTCCTTCTTGGTTATCTTTTCAAATGCAGAGAAAAAGCTGCTACAGAGTAGAGAAAGGGAATGTGGTTGTTTGAATCAGTTACAAAGTCACACATAAAGTTGATTATTTGATGGGTACAGGGTTGTGAATGTATATCTATTGGCCTCAGCTTGATAGGGTACAAACTGGCAAACCAATCTAAAACTTTTTCCCAATAGTAAAATATATCCCCCAAATAAAACTATTCATCACCTGTTATGGAGATCCATCTTGACAGGGCTGAGATGCAGTCTGACTGTTAATTGTTTCTGGCTTTACCAAGAGTTAAAGCATATCCTCTTTGTGACATCACACATGACATCAGAATGGCCTGTTTGCATTCAACCTAGACTATCTCCATGCCAACAGCAATGACCAGTAAACCGCTGCAGCCAAGTAACCATCAGTCTGACTACCCAGTTGTTTCTATCTAGACTACTAGATGTTTATTTTTTGCTCTCACTGTCAAAGCCTGAAGAAGAGCTATGTATAATCCGAAAACCTGCTTCCACTGTTAAAGAAAACTAATTGTCAGGAACTGGGCAGAGGAGGAGCAGAAGTGGTGGAGACCACCTCCCCCTCCTGACCCTTCCAGGGAGGAGAAAGAGGAAGACAGTATAGATTAACAACAGGGGTTTGAGGGAGGTAACAGCTCAGAGGCAGATGAGGGGGGAAATTGGGAAATCATGGGAGAGGAGGAGCAGGCAGAGCTGGAGCAGCAGCTGGCTGACACGTTTTCACTAGAAAGCATTCCAGACCCTCCATCTCCCAGAATCCGGCAAGCCTTAAAAGTAGGAGAGCAAAGAGCTCAAAGACAGAGGGCACTTAGTGGCACCCATATAACAATTCCTGGTGACTAGCCAGCTTCCCAGCAGTAAGCAGACTCCTGCAGTTCAAGAGTTCTTATTACACAAACAAACATCGCGAGTGGAGCTTCACAGTCCTCTCAGCAACAATAGATGCTCTAATCTGAATCCGATTTCTTTTTTTTTAAAAGAAATATTTATTAAGGTTTTACAAAAAACAGAAGTTTACAAAATAAAAAAGCATAAAAAAGAAAGAGATAAGAAAAAATACAAAAAATACAAACATACATAGAGAAGAAAAAAGAAAAAAAATACAAGATACAAAAGGCAAATAGGTAAAAAAATTAAAAACAAATCCATTTTTTGATATTTTTAAGCTCATTTGCTTGTTTCCTTGACCTCCTCACACCTCTCCTTTTTGTATTTCCATTTACATAATCAATTCAGCAAATCCTTACCCTCTTTCATTTATCTTAACTCAATATCTTAACATATTATAGCTATATATTTTCATCCATTATCAATCCATTTTTGCATATTCTTCTTAACTTTGTTGCTGATGCCACTTAATTTCAATCCAGCATCATTTTAACATTCATTAATTTTACAATATTTCTGCAAATAGTCTTTAAATTTCTTCCAATCTTCTTCCACCAACTCTTCTCCCTGGTCTCGGATTCTGTCAATCATTTCCGCCAATTCCATATAGTCCATCACCTTCACCTGCCACTCTTCCAGGGTGGGTAAATCTTGTGTCTTCCAATACTTTGCAATAAGTATTCTTGCTGCTGTTGTTGCATACATAAAGAAAGTTCTATCCTTCTTTGGCACCAATTGGCCGACTATGCCCAGGAGAAAGGCCTCTGGTTTCTTCAGGAAGGTATATTTAAATACCTTTTTCATTTCATTATAGATCATCTCCCAGAAAGCCTTAATCTTTGGGCACGTCCACCAAAGGTGAAAGAATGTACCTTCGTTTTCTTTACATTTCCAACATTTATTATCGGGCAGATGATATATTTTTGCAAGCTTGACTGGTGTCATGTATATCATTTTCATAATATTCTCTCTTAAGGCATTACATGCCGTAAATTTCATACCAGTGGTCCACAACTGTTCCCAGTCAGCAAACAACATTATGTCCAACATCTTGTGCCCATTTAATCATAGCAGATTTCACCATTTCATCCTTTGTGTTCCATTTTAACAGCAAGTTATACATTCTTGAAAGTATCTTAGTTTTGGGATCTAACAGTTCTGTTTCCAATTTTGATTTTTCCACCTGGAAGCCAATTTTTTTGTCCAAATTATAGGCCTCTCTTATTTGATAATAATGAAGCCAGTCTCGCACTTTATCTTTTAATTTCTCAAAACTCTGCAATTTCAATTTGTCTCCTTCTTGCTCCAAAATTTCCCAATATTTCAGCCACTTGGCCTCCATATTGAGCTTTTTCTGAGCCTTTGCTTCCATCGGTGATAGCCACCTTGGGGTTTTATTTTCAAGTAAGTCTTTATATCTTATCCAGACATTGAACAATGCTTTCCTGACAATATGGTTTTTAAATGCTTTATGTGCTTTAACCTTGTCGTACCACAAATATGCATGCCACCCAAAAACGTTATTAAAACCTTCTAAGTCCAAAATATCTGTGTTCTCAAGAAGCAGCCAATCTTTCAACCAGCAGAATGCTGCTGATTCATAGTAAAGTTTAAGGTCTGGCAGGGCAAATCCACCTCTTTCCTTTGCATCAGTTAATATTTTCAATTTTACTCTGGGCTTCTTGCCCTGCCAGACAAATCTAGAAATGTCTCTCTGCCACTTCTTGAAACAATCCATTTTGTCCAAAATTTGCAATGATTGAAACAAAAATAACATTCTTGGCAATACATTCATCTTTATAACAGCAATTCGACCCAACAAGGAAAGCTTCAAATTTGACCATATTTCTAAGTCCTTTTTCACTTCTGTCCACTAATCTGAATCCGATTTCTGCTTCCAACAGGATCTATGCCAGAACCTCGTATGTCTGCCCCTCCCCTTTTGCTCCTCTTCAAGGCATTCCCAATGCTGCGTTCGAGGACTGAGAGTCTGAATTGGCTCTTCTCCACTGTCAGTGGACAGTGTCTCTCTCCTATCTGTTGGCAACCTGTCCTCTTCTTGGCTGTCTTCCAACCCTCCCTCTTCATCTGAGCTAGGAGTGTGAAGAGAGGGCTGTGGGGTGTCAGTTTTGGAAACCAGCCCTCATCAGAATCATTAGCCTGTGAACTGCTAGCTCTGAAGTTTAACCCTTCTGCATCCTCAGGAAAGCTAGCCTCTTGTTCACTTTCAGAGGTTAACCCTTCTGCTGGGTCCTGGGGGCCCACGTTCCTGACAACCAATAGAGGAGATGATGATAATGATGAATGAGGAAGTGGGGGAGATGGTGGGGGTGGAGATTCACTCTGGACAATGCCATTAGCCAAGAGGCAGGGTTCTATAGCCTCTATATGTAAAGTCTGAAATAAAAAAGGAGTGTAAGAAACTTTATACTTTCCTGGACAATCAACCGGGAGCAGCTGAGAGCATCCTGGCAGGAGGCAGTCAGCGAGGAGCCTATTGCAGGCAGGCTCCATTCACCCTTCATGCAGACTCTGTGCATGTCCCCTGGTGTGTGCCCTCACCCCAGCTGCCCAATCCACTAGAGGGCATAACAATTGTCCTGCCCCGGGCACCAGTAACTCATGCTATACCACTGATCAGCTCTATTTGGATTGTCTCCTTGCATAATTTAAACACGTGAAGAAGCTGTAAACTGGACTTCAGCAGTGACCCCTCATCATTATCATCTTATCCATATTCAGCATGCCATCTGCAAAGGGGCCTCTAATCTGCACACTACAGACGTACTTCCCACACAGCTAGATACATAGGCAATTTTTCAAGGCAATCCTTGATGACACATAGGTTTCAGAAACTTGGGCCAATATATATGGCACAATTGTTAATTTCTATATTAGCTCAGGTAATTCTATGAATGATAACTGATACTGAAAAGTCGTGCACATTTCAGTTACCAAACTTTAATGTAATGTAGTATTATTGAAAAGAAGGGTGTGGGTGGGTGAGAGACTTAGGGAAAGGAAAAGAATTACAGTTCCAAAACAACAACCCCCCTCCTGTCATTATATTTTATCCTAATAAATTTCTGGCTAAACTTTTTCTTTTTATCGTCTCCGTTAATTTGCTTCTTGCACTGTTGAGTTCTATCGCATGCCGAGTGCCGTTCCAAATATCTATTGCATTACTCTAATGTTTCCTAGGGATTATGACTCATCTTTAGTAAAAGCTGTTGCAGGCAAAAATGATGAAGAGATGAAATCAACAATTCTAATAATATATTTTTTAAAAATCCTAGCAGGAGCTTTTTTCCCCTGCAGGAAAGTAAATCTAAAATTTCTTTCTTTTTAACCCTTTATCATACATTTTTATGGAAGGGTTGTGTGGAAGCTTGAGAGACTGAAGTGGTCTCAAAATTCTTTTTCCTTCCTCAAACTCCGCGAAGAGAACTTTGTGCTGGTAAGAGATAAACCATCCCACTGCCCAGTTAACAGCAGTCTATGCTAATGATTTTTATTACAGCTGCGGACAGCTTCCCTGCCCCATGATCTTGAGGAAGGACCCTCACCCAAAGTTGAGCCAGGGATCACCCATCCTACCCTATATCTGAATTACTGTTTTTTGGTTTTTTTTAGGAAACTGATCTAATGAGTCTGGATAGCTCAGTTGGTTAGAGTGTGGTGCTGATAATGCTAAGGTTGCAGGTTTGATCCCCGTATGGGACAGCTACCTATTCCTGCATTTCAAGGGGTTGGACAGGGGTGGCCAACTCCCAAGTGACTGTGATCTACTTCCAGAATTAAAATCTGGCAGGGATCTACCCCCTCCCCCCCTTTTTAAGGGGTTCAGCTCTAGGTTGTTGAGCTTTCTGGGAAGAAGAAAGCCCCCCTTTTTAGGGGTTCAGCTCAAAGTTGAGCTGTTTTGGAAGGAGGAAAGCCCCCTTTTTGGGGGGGTTAAGGTACAGGAAGGAAGTTCTGTTTTTTGGGGGGAGGGAGGCAAGGGAAGTTAGAGTTAAGTCACTCGCAAACACATCACTATGGATGAAAACAGCCACACAGAGGAAGCTCCATCTTCCCTTCCTGAGTTCAAACAACAATGGAGGGTGGGACGAGGGGGAGGGGCAGGAGTCAGATTTACAGATGCAGAGGAAAGGGAGCCAGAGATCAACCACGATCTACCAAAACATCGTAGGTATCTACTGTACCAGTAGATCGCAATCGACCTGTTGGATATCCCTGGACTAGAAGATACTCAGGGTCCCATACAACTCTACAACTCTACAACTCTATGCAATTGTTATCTATGAAACCCTAATCAAACATTTGGTGGAAGGGGGGAGAAGATGCCAATTTGCCTCTCCCTTCCCAGACTGCAAGAGGGTTTGCAAAAGAGTGCCCAACAGCAGTTGAGTGAAGGATTTAATTCCTTGGGGTGCTGCTTCAAGGGTGGGGCACTGAGCCAGAATAAAATGATAAATGGCGACTTACTGATTTAAATTATTGTGGCAATCACACAGGGTCCCCAGACATTTAATGGTCTATTGATCCCTGTGCCACCACTGTGCTCGCTTCCCCGCTGCCACCAACCAGTTAATCTCTGGTAAAACACTGAGTCCAGACAGTTGTTAAAAGTGAACCAAAAAAACCACCAAGTTTATTTTACAAACATTAACCAGTTTGTGGTTTCTCAGATAATATTCCTGTCAGTATCTTAACTTTAGTTTCTTTACCAGCCTATACCTTCCTAATACCTTCTGACTGATTATCTCAACTGTTTGACTGACTCCTCTTAACAAATTCTCTCACTCTCTCACACCAGCCCAGCCCAACCCACAGACTTATCTTCTCTGTCTCTTCTAACTCCAGACTGTCTTCTCAACCACCCTAACTCTAACTCCCCCCAAAAAACCTCTGTGCTTAAACCTTATACACAGTTAACTCTGCCCCTTGGGTTCCCATTGGTTAGTCATTTTACAATTAGTTAACCCTTTCCTTATGAACCCAGTATGATGTCACACACCTAGGAGGGCAAACACCACAATGATATAATTGATAAGTTTGCATCTCATAGAGCTCAAAAAAAAAAAAATGTAACATTAAAAAGCACGAAAGGAGGATGGCTGTGTTTCAGTTTGCGTATTGCTTCAGAAAGTGCAAATTGCCGTATTTACGCGCATGTAATGTGCCATCAAATTGAATGCACACCTCAATTTTCAAAACCTTGAAACCCAAAAACTATTTGCTGGTGAATGTAAATGCACCATCAAATCTAATGTGAACCCTAATTTTTGCAACGTAATTTGGCCCCAAAAGGGTGTTCATTACATTCGAGTAAATATGGTTGCTAAATTTGCGTTTCAATGTGAACTGAGTCAAATTTCTCCCCTATCCTTAGTTATAAGCTTGTGGGGTTAAAAGGTCATTCTTTCTTGAAGTTGTTGTCTTCTTGGTTCCTGAACTTTCTGGTCAGCTTTGCCATTTCAACATATTCCATCATCTTAATTGGATATTCATGTCTTGTGGGGATTTTGTCTTCTTTTCATCTCTGGACCAGTAGCATCCGTGCGGCTGTTGTCACATACATAAAAAGTCTTTTCTGCTCCTTTGGAATGTCGGTACCTATAATTCCTAATAGAAAAGCTTCGGGGGGGGGGTTGTTTTTTTACAAAAGTTATTTTAAACATTTTTTTTTCAATTCATTATATATCATTTCCCAGAAAGCTTTCATTACCTTACATGACCACCACATATGATAGAAGGTAACTTCTTTCTCTCCACATTTCCAGCAGGTATTTGTACTTGTCTTATACATTTCCGCTAACGTACTGGGAGTCAAACAGGACATTTACTACCTAAAATGGATTTCAAGGACTGTCCTATGCAGTTTTGCTCATTTCTAGGCAAATCCAGGGTTTTTATTCCCCCAGCTAGAACTCATCAGAACTCAGGTGGGCGCCATTGCCGTTATAAGAGAACAAGGGAGGCGTTCATGGCGAGTTCTGGCACCTCTTTTTAGCTTAACTACCATATTTTTCGCTCTATAAGATGCACCAGACCACAAGACACACCTAGTTTTTGGAGGAGGAAAACAAGAAAAAAAATATTCTGAATCTCAGAAGCCAGAACAGCAAGAGGGATCGCTGCACAGTGAATTTCAGATACTTGGGGGGAGCTGTACTATTTACACCAAATAATAGGCTGTCACTTTTAGCTCTAACTTTTTTTGAGGGGTGGGGTAGAAGAAGAAAGGATAGCACTGATCAGCTTTTCTTCTGCTGCCAGAATCCTCTTGGAACTGCCAATAAACCATTGCTCCTTGAAAAGCGCTGCATTTTTTATTACACTTTTGGTAACCAGGATTGTTTTTAATAGACCTGGGCAACCCCGTTGAGAAAACCTGCTGCTTTGCAAGTAGATGTTTCTTGATGTGCCTTAGGATTCTAACCTAATTAAAACTCAAGAGGATTTGTAAAGTCAGAAAGATGCAAAACTCCCAATAAATTAATGGGAGAATATTTATGCATGAGAAAAACAAGAATAACGAAGGAAATAGGTCATTTTGAAAATGCATCCAGGGATAAGGAGAAAATGAGTCCTAGTTTATGATTGATGGATGGAGAGATGTCATCCATTATCATTTTGAAAACACAGTGGATACAGTTTACATCCTTATCTCTTGCTCCAAATCAACTCATTATTTGGGGGTCTTTATAACTGAGCATAGTTTCCTAAAGATCAAGAATTTCTCATTTCCCATTCCAGTAACATATCATTTTTCTTACCATCTTTTCGAGAAATGACTCAATCAATTATTTTCATTTCTGAAAACAAAAAGAACAAAGGAGGTCAGATAATTGGGAATTATTATTGTGCTAGGTAAGTTTGTTTTGCTATTCTTTATGTAACTTTAAAGGTATTTATTTTAAAGAATCTCTCATTTTTGTTGAAGCCTCGGCAAAAATGGATATCGGACCATCAGTATTATTATTCTACAGTGCCCTTTGAGATCCTAAAACCCGGAACTTCGAAGTGCAACATTGCTGGCCTTTGTAATGATGTCAGGTGATTGACAGGTCGGTGGCCCCATCCACCTGTCAGATTTAATCCTGCCCAACAGCCAGAAAAGGTTTCTTATCCCTGCCCTAGAAGGGGTGGTGGGCTCTCCTTCACTGGTGATTTTCATGGACTGGATAGCCATCTGGGATTTTCCTGCATTGAACCCAGCCTTAAACGCTATGATTCTGTGATGATTGCACAGTAATGATTGCTAGTAATGACTCTGGTGTCAAGGAGAAGAAACAATTTCCCTCCCATTCCAGCATTATCCCTGAGAACAAGTGAGTTTCTTCTATGTAACTGAATGGCTGCCTGTTTTAAGGAAGAGATCCTAGCTATAAAGTTAATCCAAACACTATGAAAAGCTAATAGACGATAGAGAATCTATCTTCCCACATTAAGGTAAGATAAGAACATTCTTTGAAAGGCTAGCAAAAAGTTCAGAAACCTCAATAAGAGGATGTTAAATATATTAGAAACAGAAAGCTTGCCAGATCATTACTAGAGCCATTGTACTTTCAAGGTGAAAGCGATGCAGTCAAGGAAGAAAGATACTGCTGAGAAGCTAAATGAATTATTTGCATCTGTCTTCATGAAGGGGGCAACTGGAAGAATAAAACTGTATCAACTTACAAGTGAGTGTTTCTTTTCTTTTCTAAAGTAGTTCTTAAAGAGGTTGCAAAGGAAAAAGGCGAGCAAGAACCAATATTCAGTCAGGCCTGAAACTTTCAAATTAATAAGAGCACCTCCAACTTTGCATAGTATAGAATAGAATAGAGCATAGAAGCTTCTACATGTCTGAACAGACCCTGGAAATCAACTGTGTACACCCAAGGCACAGTGATCGGGATCCTTGGGACCACATGTTCATCAAAATATCTCCCTGCTGTGCCAAAACTATGCAAATGTCATATTTCTCTGGGGATCAACGGTGGGGCTTTGAAGGGAAGTGGGAGGCAGGTCTGATATGGCCCCTTGGGTGATACTTCTGACGTGAGATGCATAATATGAAACAATGTCATTAGCAAATATTAACTTGCAGTCAAATACAATATCTGAAGCCATTTGCAATTCAATCTGCAGATTATTTCCCCCATCATTCCTGGAAGCATTTTAAGTGCACAACCTCATTATTGCATTATCTGCATTTTATGTCTCAGCATTCTTAACAGTCATGAACTTTTGCCTTAATTCCATTCAGATTATTTTCTAACATGGAAGAGCAAATAACAAACAACGGTGCATTCTAGGGAAGTTGTTAGATTGATTTTCCTGTAAATATTTTTGTGAGCGTGCATCAATTTTCATCGATTGCTTTGCTTTGCATTCTAAATCTCTTCATGGAAAAAAACCCCAAACCAAACCCAAGAACATGACATTTTATAGCTTTCCAGCTAGTACCCATACAGGGGCAGCTGAATTCAGAAAGAAATAAGGTAAATACAGAGATGATGATGATGATGATGATGATGATTGGTGTCCACTGTCCAAACTTTCAGGTCTCTTCTAGTTTCTTCATTGGGGACTGAAATCACAATCTGCCCCAAACTGAATTTTTCATCCCCAAAGAATTCCCTACTAATGATTGAAGCTTCATCAGTCTCCTGTATCTCCTTATACCAATGTGCTTTCCCTCTCTTCTCGAGAGCGACGTTGTAAACCACCCATGATCTATGCAACTTAACAAACTGTTAAGCTCCAAATATCAGGACTGTCAACTAGATGTATGTGTATAATTCATTTGTTCTGCTTTTCACAGCATATTGCTCTGATCCAATGCTCCTGAACTTGCTTGTAGATCAGTACTAGGGCTGAGAAATATATCAACATACCACCCAAAACCGGTTTGAAATCCATATCTTGATATCGGCTTCATAATTTTGACCTGGCAATATGTTGCGAATAATGATGTATGTTAGGGCTGGGTGATATATGCATAAAATATGCCTTTCAAATAAAGATGCACAATTCATATTTTACTGGTGAATGTATTGAAAAGCTTTTAAAAGTGCATATGTTATATTAAAAAGTGCACACAGTGGGATGCAACGGCACACAAAGTGAGAGAATGGGACAGAACAGACCTGAGATTGAGTGCCAGAGAGACTGAAACAGGATGAAATGAAAAGCTTGTTCCATCTCTAGTATCAAACTGTTTACTTCTACAGTGGTACCTCGTGTTAAGTACTTAATTCATTCTGGAGGTCCGTTCTTAACCTGAAACTGTTCTTAACCTGAAGCACCACTTTAGCTAATGGGGCCTCCTGCTGCCGCCATGCCACCGGAGCCCGATTTCTGTTCTTATCCTGAAGCAAAGTTCTTAACCTGAAGCACTATTTCTGGGTTAGCGGAGTGTGTAACCTGAAGTGTATGTAACCTGAAGCGTATGTAACCCAAGGTAGCACTGTATCTCCTTTGAAATAAACAGGGCAAGCAATCTTTCTTCTGCCTTTTCATAGGAACACAGAGTTGCCTTGCACTTGACCTGACTGTTTGAAGCATCTAAACCAGCACTTTCTAGACAAAACTGAGCTACTTTTCGCTCTCGCTCTCTCATCATCTATCTATCTATCTATCTATCTATCTAGAAAAAGAGGGGTGGTTGGCATTTGCTGCTCAACTCCCCAAGCGACTGAGTCCCCATGATTGGTCAGAGATGAGTAGATAAAGGCAAGATGCAGTGAAAGCAAGGCAGATATTTATTTTTCTGTTCCCTTCCCTCCTAGCAAGGATCTCAAATATAGAATAAATATTGATAACTGCACAACGTAAACACACATACGTAAGTATATAAGCCACATGTCTAAAATAGTACGTACAGGAGAACAATCCAAAAGCCATCTTGGCTCTCCTAAATATTTCCTCTGCCTCCTTAATCCCTCTTCCCTGTGAACACGTATGTTAGATAGCAATCAGGAGAAGTTCCTGAAGGGATTCCTCTCCTATATCTATGAACCCCCTTCTGTATTAATTGCCATTGTTTGCCCAGATGCTCTGCATTGGGGAATGTTTGACAGGCATCCCAATTGTCTTATCAAATGCTAATGTTTTGCATAAACTGTGTCAGGAACTACATGAAACTTGCTAAATCCTCAGGAATATCACACCTTGGCCTGCCTGAGCCACAGTAATGTGTGATGTAATTTCAGACTGCTTGTAGTGGGGATGTCCTTCTTCTCCATGCCAAAATGCAAACCTTTAAAAGAGTTTTTTTCCTTGGTTCTGGGTCCTATAATGTTATCTATCTATCATTTGATTTACATCGCACTCTTACTCCCTGGGTGCCAATCATCCACATTAAAACACACACTCTAAAACAATATAAAGCAGTAACAGCCAAACCTCAGTTCCCAAACACCTCCGTAATCGTACTTTTTGGCTCCCAATTGCCAAAAACCCAAAAGTAAATGCTCCGGTTTTCGAACGTTTTTCGGAACCCGAATGTCTGACGTGGCTTCCACTTGAGTGCAAGAAGCTCTTGCAGACAATCGGAAGCCGTGCCTCGGTTGTCGAATGTTTCAGAAGTTGAACGGGCTTCTGGAACAGATTACATTCAACAACCAAGGTTTGACTGTACAATTAAAGGCATTCCAAAATGGATCTTGGATGAACCAGCAATACAAAATGGTTTCATACTCCAGGCACAAACACACACACACACACACACACAAACACAGAGATATTTTGTTTGAAATATCCCAGTGTGCTTTTATGTGCCAAATTGGGGCAGAAACTTTGACTTCCCAAGCACTCTGTTCATTATGGCAGAGCTGACCTTTTTGAACTGGGATGATGAAGTTGTTTAAGGCTGACTAGGCCAGCAATCCTTCCTGCATTCTTTCACTCTAGTGATTAAAACACTGCTGGCAATGGAAATAAACCCAGGATCGAATGCATGCAACAAATAGATAGAAAAAATAAAAGTGGATAATTTCCCAGTAGCTATGATTGCAAGAATTGTCTGGCATATCTTTTTCATTTTGATGCAAAAATTGTAAGGGGATTCCAGAAATTAATTTGGGTTTTTTGTTTTTTATGTTATGCATTTTTATATTGTCAACCACCCTGTGTTCCTCAGATGAAGGGTGGCGTAGACATTTAATAAATAAAATAAAAATAAATCATGCAAAGTTCTTAAAAGTCCAAGGTAGGACTTTTTATCTGTGTATATATATTAGCAGCACTCCATCCTTATGCAGATCCATGGATATTTATAGCAGAAGTGTAATGCGGTCTTTCAAGAAGTGCTAAAAAGCTAGAGTTCTACAGTCTACCCTGAAGCAGTAGAAGGCTTCTCCCCTTGTCAAAACTCTGCTGAATTTAACACCTGGTGATTGGTACTGTGTTCTTGTTGTCAGTCACCAAATGGAGAAAGCTGTTAGGTGCTAATGGGGAAGGGAAGTCTAGAATACACAGTGCTGCATTCTAAAGAAAAAATAATTTAGTTTCCGGGCGTATCACTGTGAGCTGGGAATAAATGTCACCCTTAGAAGTGATAGCTCTACGAATATCCAACAATGATAATACCTCTTTTTTGTGTGTGCTATTAGGGCTCTACTTGGAAAATGATTACTTAAAAAAGCCCGTAACATTCTGCACACTCCCAGCCAAAGAACTGCAGATTATTCCTCATTTA
Organism: Podarcis raffonei; assembly: GCF_027172205.1. Classification (NCBI taxonomy): domain Eukaryota; kingdom Metazoa; phylum Chordata; class Lepidosauria; order Squamata; family Lacertidae; genus Podarcis; species Podarcis raffonei. Next base: position 73,233,288 of record NC_070608.1, read on the forward strand.
GAACATTTTATAGGCATAGATTAGAGAGATGTGAAAAGTTCCATGGCAACTTTTTGTTGCTATTTATTATCTTTATTTCTATCCTACTGATAAGTACTTTTTTTAAAAAAAAAAGCAAACAAAGAGACTTCCAATTATGAAAATGGTTATACAAATGCTAGAATTATAGTTGATAAACTAAATACAACAGTGCCTTCATTTCTACGCCTGCTTTTAAAAAGGGGGAGAGGTAAGCAAACCTGAGCATGTAATTTCATTGTGTACATTTGTTTTTAAAACTCTTGTTGATTTCTGTCTTTTTCTGGTAATCTTATTATTTCTATTGGGGTTTTTTTAGAAGTCTGTGTCTATTTCTATTTTTAATGAATATTGCATGCTATTTTATGTCAACCACTTAGAGCAGGTGTGGGGAATATTTGGCCCTTCAGATGTGCTGAACCACACCTTCTTTCATCCCTGGCCATTAGCCACACTGACTGGGGTTGATAAGAACACACCCTCCAACATTCCTCAGGTGAACATAGGGACATTTTTCACTCCCCACTAATTGACCCTCCTCAACCCCCACTTATGCCCTCCACCATTCTAAGAAAACCCCTTAATCCCAGTTTTATTTGAATTTGGGGTAGATTTACAAAAAAGAAAAACATACAGGAATAAATAAATTTTAGAAAGGGACAAAATTAGACACAGGCACACAAAGACACACAGGCACAGAAAGGGTGGTGCTGTGGGTTAAACCACAGAGCCTAGGACTTGCCGATCAGAAGGTTGGCGGTTCAAATCTCCGCGACGGGGTGAGCTCCCATTGCTCAGTCCCTGCTCCTGCCAACCTGTCAGTTCGAAAGCACGTCAAAGTGCAAGTAGATAAATAGGTACCGCTCCGGCGGGAAGGTAAACGGCCTTTCTGTGCACTGCTCTGGCTTGCCAGAAGCGGCTTAGTCATGCTGGCCACATGACCCAGAAGCTAATAAAGGTTGGCCAATAAAGCGAGATGAGCGCCGTAACCCCAGAGTCGGCCATGACTGGACCTAATGGTCAGGGGTCCCTTTACCTTTACCTTTTACACAAAGCATTAAAAAAAAAATCAAGATTCCTTGTGCTCCACTCTGCTCCCACTTTCTTCCCACCTAGGTTGGTATTGCTTCTCAGGAGAACTTTTATATCTGGTTAGCTTCCTGATTTTGCACACAGTGTGCCAAGTTACAAGCTCCTCCGGCCACGGGCAGGGCCTATGTGGGGAGGGACTGTGGCCTAGTGCTAGCTTACCTGCCTTGCATGTACCCTCAGGCTCAGGTGAAGAGGTAGATGATGTCAGTGATGAGGACAAGTTTGTGATGGACCATACAAAGTACCAAACAGAGCAGGACTGTGTTCTCCATCTCCAAATCCTTGCAGTCAGCAGCTAGTGTTTGAAGCTGAGGGTCCAGCTGAAGTATAGTAGATAGGAGTTTCTTCTCTGTTGGTTTGAAAAAGACAGAAATTATTCTAGTTTTTATTTCAACCCTGGCCAATCCACAAACTCCATACTGCTTGCTAATCACCACAGCCGATGTGGCACAATTTCTTTTCTGCGCCCAAATAGGACCCTGGGACCTGACCTATAATGATCCTTGGCAAGCAGCCAGCCTGATGAGAAGTGAGAGACACTGTTAGTTCCAAGTTAGTTTTTATTTACAAGAAAACACATCCAGAATGGGGCTTCCCACTTCCTTTCATCTACACTAGTTGCCCTAGTCTGATTCAGAATTCTGGTTCCAAGAGGAATGATGCTAGAACCCTTTCTTCCGCCCCCTCCCTTTCCGCAAGGCGGAGTTTTTCCCATCTGCTACTACAGGGACAAAAAACTTGGCCTGTCTCATTCCCAGAGCTTTCTGTCGCAGTCTTATCTGATAGCTGCCTAGCCACACTTTAGCCAGCATCCAACTTCTCTGTGGGGGGCTGTGGGTTGTTCTGCCTGAAAACTAACCCTTCTCCCACATCTACAGTTTCAGTTTCTAGTTCACTTCCCGAAATGGCTCTTTCTGCTGCGCTATGGGGGGCCCACGTTCCTGACATGACCATCCTTACTAGGCTAGACCAGCTGCAAGATAAAGCAGACCCTCCAAGTATTGCTATTTTCCAGAGACAGTCCTGGATTTACTGTGAAGGAATGGATTTCTGTGCAGTCAGTTTAAAACTGACTCAACCCCCCTTTTCTTCTTAGCATTTCTAAAATGCATAAAACTTGAGCTGATGAGCAAATGCATAACAAGGACACAGCTGTATAAACAAACTCTCTCCTTTATCAGTCACAGCAAGTGATGGCCTTGGCTCTTCCAGCCGAGTAGGGATGACATGTCTACGGCTTATCTTACATGCTGACGCACAGACCTAGTCCGGGAACAGCACCAGAGTGTGTTCTTAGAGATGGTGACCTCTTGCTCCAAGATAAGAGTAGGAACAGGAATATCCGTTTATGGTCAGAAGTACAGGAAGGAATACCCTTTTATGGTTAAGAATACCGGAGCAGGAACATATGTGATATCAACCTGCGTGTATAGGCTGACGTGGTTAGATTCCTGGGGAAGGAGGGAGAGGGTGCCTGGAGGATATATATACTGCATGAAATTTCTCATTTCTTTGGACTTGCTGTGGACTTACCACACAAGTGCCTTCTGCTATCCGGAGAGCAGAATAAACTCTTTCTTGGAATCAACCTTGGTGTCATTTGTCTTCCTTCCTCTCTCCCAGGAGCAACGCAGACCCAATCAGTGAACTCCAGTAAGGCTACAACAGAAGCCATTCCAATCTCCCTTCAAAGCCAGCATGGCATATGGGGCCGGGCCTTGATGGCAGCAGCCTCTCTTCCTCCTTGCCTGCTCTCCCACAAGCTGCCCACGTGTCAGAACAGGAGTCTCTGACAGGCAAGACAGAGACTGGAACAGTGGAAGAACAGCGAGAATTCCTAAGAGAAGGAGAGGAAGCAATTAGCCCCATGAATTTGACCTTAGTACACACAGAAGGGGAGACAGAACGCAGAGAGAAGAAAGACAGTTGCAGAGCACTGAGAGTGAAATAGACACAGAGCGACTGGAAATGATCTCTGCCAAATCTCATCGAGCTATGAAAGTTCATGAGAGGTGTGAAAAAGAGCGGAAGAGATGGTGGGGGCTTGTCTGTTGGAGGAAGGGGTGGAGCTCAGACTTGGCAACATCAAACTTGGGGGAAGACTGAGCTCCAAAATGATTTATGAGTTTGAGCAATAAATCTGAGATAATTACTGTCGGAATTGTCTCACTTCTCTGAGGGACACCCAAGCCATTACACCACGGGAGGAGGTCAGCAGTGGCAGCCACGGAGAAGCCATGGAGAGGCAATGGGATGCTCTCTCATGCAGCAACAGCCACTCAGGAAAAATGTTGGCTCATCCTCCTCTCTGAGCTCGGCTGTGGCATCACCGTTGAGGGAAATAGGGACATTCCAGGATCAAATCAGAAGCCAGGATGGCTTTCGTAATTCCGGGGCTGTCCTTGGAAAATCATGACACCTAGGTTACCAATAAGAGTTGTAGCTCAGCAGCAGAGATTTAGGAAGCAATCCTATAGCAACATCTGCTGGGGTGAGCAGGATAGCATTTAGTAGATTTCAGGCTGGTGAAGGAGATTCCTGGAATACTTGGGCTATACCACCTTAGCTCCCTCATCCTTGTCTCAGCCAGAGGATATCCCCAAACCATGAGCTGGCTTTTATGGTTGTGAATAATATCAAAGGCTGCTAAGGGACCAGGCAATATTTTCCTCCATTGACTAGTAAGAGTCATCCATCAAAGCAACACATTTTCGGTTTCAAAACCAAACTGGAAAGGCAGGAATAGCTGTTTTTTGATACCATTATCTGACAGCATCAGACTGTTATAATTTAAGTAGCAACTACAGTGGTACCTTTGTTTTTGAATTTAATCCATTCTGGAAGTCCGTTCAACTCTTGAAACCATTCGAAAACCAAGACGTGGCTTCCGATTGGCTGCAGGAGCTTCCTGCACTCAAGCGGAAGTCGCGTCAGATGTCTGGCTTCTGAAAAATGTCCACAAACCAGAACACTTACTTCCGGGTTTGCGGTGTTTGGGAGCTGATTTGTTCGACAACTAAGCTGTTCAAGAACCAAGGCACCACTGTATTTTATTTTCAGAGGATGGAACCTTATGGGATGTTGTGGCTCAGGCAGTAGAGATGACTACCTATTGTACCATATGCTGGGATAACCTGCATATACTAGTATGAATCAGCATCTGAGCTACTAAAGACCAGGTACTTGAACACAGAATGGCTCAGCTGAACTGCACAAAGACCCAGTCAAAGGCAATCAATCATCCTGGCAAGCAAGAGTCCTTATCAGAGTTCAGGCCTCTCCCTATTTCGGCTATGGGCTTGTATTCTGTTGCAGATTACCTTAGCAAGGGGAGCTTTCATCTTGGAGAGTCAGAAATCATCTGGGCTGCTGGATTCTTCTGCAGAAGATACGGATGGGCCTTTCATCCAAGGTGCATTACTGTGAGCATAGTATATTGTGAGCATCTAACAAAATTCGATGAATGGAGAAAAGAAAAGGGCCTTGATAATGATAGATGAGGAACTCTGCTCAGGTAGAGCTGTGACCACAAAGATCTTGCCCGCAAGAATATCTGCTTTGGTTGAAAATGCCCATCTCAATCTGCTGATTTACCCTTCTTCTTTCAAAATAGAAAGTGCTGGATAAACCATTAATCCTTCCTAAGATGCAGAGGGCTTTTATTGGGTCTTTGCAATCAATTTGTATTGATGCACTGTAAGTGATCAAAGCCAATATGCTAATTGTCAAAATGTTACGGGGGCATTCTGTATGCACAAGTGATGAAGACACAAATCCTGTATTACACCGGATGCTTACAGTCATGTAGATCACGTCATTGTAAGCCCAACTTACTTCAGAGGCCATCTGCAGTACTTCATAATTAGAGGGTAGACTTATTTATTGCGGGAAAAGCAAAAGACTAAGTCCAATCCATTTGCTAAATGTTGCATCGGCACATGAGTCATTGAAATGAATGGGAGATGCCACTTCACAGTGAAAGGCTCTAATCTCTTTAGAGAAAGACATGTCTAGTTCTGTGTTTGTTCAGCACTTATCATTAAGTGGCTCACATAATATAAAGGCAATAGACTGTTCCTGCCCTGAAAAGCTAAGTATGTAATTAAAATGCAAATTCTAGTCTATGAGTCTGTATGCAACAGTTATATAGTGCAGGCTGGTGTGACCCACTAAGTCAAAAGTAGTTCACCTGTTATGTATGCAACCTGCCAAGTAAATGACAGTTGTCCCTCTATCCCAACACACTTTCGTAGTCCACTTTTGTAGACTGCTAGGGTTGGGGGATATTGAGCATAAAAAATTAATGTGTTTCTTCCTCTTGACCCCTACTTTCAGTTTTCCACAAACACATACTTTTTGTTGTTTAGTCGTTTAGTCGTGTCTGACTTCGTGACCCCATGGACCAGAGCACGCCAAGCACTCCTGTCTTCCACTGCCTCCCGCAGTTTGGTCAAACTCATGCTGGTAGCTTTGAGAACACTATCCAACCATCTCGTCCTCTCTCGTCCCCTTCTCCTTGTGCCCTCCATCTTTCCCAACATCAGGGTCTTTTCCAGGGAGTCTTCTCTTCTCATGAGGTAGCCAAAGTATTGGAGCCTCAGCTTCAGGATCTGTCCTTCCAGTGAGCACTCAGGGCTGATTTCCTTAAGAAGGGATAGGTTTGATCTTCTTGCAGTCCATGGGACTCTCAAGAGTCTCCTCCAGCACCATAATTCAAAAGCATCAATTCTTTGGCGATCAGCCTTCTTTATGGTCCAGCTCTCACTTCCATACATCATTACTGGGGAAACCATAGCTTTAACTATATGGACCTTTGTTGGCAAGGTGATGTCTCTGCTTTTTAAGATGCTGTCTAGGTTTGTCATTGCTTTTCTCCCAAGAAGCAGGTGTCTTTTAATTTCGTGGCTGCTGTCACCATCTGCAGTGATCATGGAGCCCAAGAAAGTAAAATCTCTCACTGACTCCATTTCTTCCCCTTCTATTTGCCAGGAGGTGATGGGACCAGTAGCCATGATCTTCGTTTTTTTGATGTTGAGCTTGCTAAATCATGCATGCATACCCCTCCAACTAAGGATGTCCTATTCCATTATGATGATTTTATTTATACCCTGCCCCAGCCACTCTGGGTGTCTTCCAACATACATAAAAAGCAAATTAAACATTAAACATTAAAAATAATTTCCTATACAGGGCTGCCTACAGATGGCTCAGATAACTCCATACCCTCCAGCATTTCTCCAATGAGAATAAAGATGTCCTAAGGAAAAGTGGGGCATTCTGGGATCAAATCAGAAACCAGGATGACTTCGGTAAACATGGGACTGACCCTGGAAAATAGGGACACTTGGAGGGTCTGTGCATGTCATCATAAAACATAGAAATCCAACATAAATGGATGATGACATATATTTGGTGGGTTCCAAATTCTCCAAATCCAGAATAAAGTGTTCTTCTTGAACATGGGAAATTTTAGGAACTGGGTAGGGCTCTTAATTTAGTTTTGTATAATGACAAGTACATGCTACCCATGTATTAGATGTAAAAAAAGCACACCCCAAAATGAAACAGTATCCTGTGGCATGCTGAAAGAAAATCACAGGTAACACTGAAGTAGGTGTGAGTACAATTCAAGATCCTAAAATTTGCATTTCTGTATGCATTTTAACCTAAAAATACACATTTTCCTATAAAATTTGATACTGTTTCTTCAGCCATGAGATGTATCACAAGATCCGTAGAAATATGCAAATTGAAGGATCACAGCATACCAATCTGCATATAAGTCCAGGGAATGTAAATCATATTGGTTTGCTTTAAAATGAGGGAAATAAAACCCCTGAGCATTAAATGATATGGCTACCTGGAGCAGGAATTTCAACCGAAAGTTATAAACTCTCTTCTTTTCCAAGTATAGCTACAGTCTGCAAAATGGAGTGAAACTCATCATTAAGGATAGGGCAGCAATTTTCCTCAGAGAAAACGTAATCAAAGAGCCAGCAAAGAAAAGCCTCTTAGAAGGAACAAGAGCAATATCACTCTTCTCATCACTTTTATAGGAAATTTAGCAGAGCAGCAATGAAGAAAAAAGTGGGGATTCACCATTTGTTTTTATTCAGAGGAATTTCTTCAAGTTTTTAGTTCTCCCCCAACCAAGTGTTGCGTAAGACATACTTAGACCCAATTCTGATTCTGGTAAGAAGAGATTGTTCCTCTTTTAAAATCAATCCCTACAATTTTGAGAGGGTATACATTTGCCTTTGGTATAGAAGATATAAAATGTAATTTGGAAAACACTAATTGTTTTGAACCCAAAGCATTCTACAGCTGTTGTTGTTGTTTTTTAATTGTAAAAAATCCACATTTTCATGAGATTTGGTTCGTATACAGCTGAATGTAGGAGAGTTCCAAAGAATCATTGAATCTAATTATAATGATTTGATCTGGTTAAACAATATTATGCCTTTGGCAGGAGATTCATTTTAAGGCTTGGCAGAAATGCTAACATTTGGGCTAGATTTCATGTAGAATTCTTTAATGCTAAATTGAATTGAAGATGCACTGTGCTCAAAATAGCTGCTAAAAAGGCAGAGAGGAACCTTGAGGGAAAGAAAATTGAACAAGGGCCATTGCCTCCGATGATGCATTGTTTGTGTCACTATATATTTTTTTAAAGTTATACACATTTATTTATTTTTTAATGGCTATAACTGAAATTTCACCACAGGGCCTAGTAAAATACTGCTTTCTCCCTCTATCTTTCAGTGCATTCCTGCCATTAGTTGGAGCAGGAAGTTGGTGTGCTTCCTGTTCCTGATCCAGACTGGAGGGGGGGAAACCTGATTTGGATGAGTGAAGTTATTAGATCAAGAATTTAATCCGTGCTATATGAGAACGTAATGTACTGTGGCTGAAATCTGAGTGAACAAATAGGACAGTGCCCTAGGCTATAGACTCTGAAGGATGCAGCAGAATACTAGAATTCCTACAGAGCCCACATGCACCTAAGTTTGTAAACATGACTTGGTGACACTCTTACTCTTTTGCTAAGGAGGCCTGAAACTCTTCTCACATACCCTCCAAGTGTCCCTATTTTCCAGGGACAGTCCTGATTTAGACAAGCTGTTCTGGTTTCTGATTTGATCCTGGAATGTCCTACTTTTCCTTAGGATGTCCCTGTTTTCATTGGAGAAATGTTGGAGGGTATGGCGTTCTCCGACTCCCAAGCCATCAGAAGGCAATCCTGTTTGGGAAGTTTCTTTTATAAAAATGTTTAATGTTTTACAGTGGTACCTCGGGTTAAGAACTTAATTCGTTCCAGAAATCCGTTCTTAACCTGAGGTACCACTTTAGCTAATGGGGCCGTCTGCTGCTGCCCTGCCACCGCTACACGATTTCTATTCTCATCCTGAAGTAAAGTTCTTTACCTGAGGTATGATTTCTGGGTTAGCAGAGTCTGTAACCTGAAGTGTCTGTAACCCGAGGTACCACTGCATTATGTTTTTACAAATGTTGGAAGCTGCCTACAGTGGCTGAGGCAACCCAGCAAGATGTGTGGGGTATAAATAGTAAAATTCTCATTATGGAATGGGACGTCCCTATTTTCAACCAAGAAATGTTGGAGGGTATGTTCTCATCATTCGTCAACCTTCACTCTCAGAATTGGAAAGACACAGCTACATCTGCTTTGGGTTCTCCCTATTTTCTTAATCATGGGTGATATGGCTATCAGTGGCAACTAGCCACAATGACTATGCTCAGTCTCCAGTGCTGGAGACTTATCTTGCTGGAGAGGACAAGTGGGGAAAGTGTTGCTGTGACCGGGTCCTGCTTGTGGGTTCCCTATATGTTGTTTGGATTTTGGTGAAAGGCAAAAGATATGAGATATATTAGTAGAATTCCTGGATGACAAAGATCCAGGTTTGATGAGAGAATCCTAGCAGACATTTAAAATAAAAAAGTAAAGTAAAGTGTGGAAATATAAGCCATTAGACCTTGAAATATCCTCTTCTAATGCATGCCAAATAGAGCTATTTGTTGAGGGGCTATTATAGCTTGGTTGCTACAACTCTGAATTCAACAACGAATCATGCTGCAATTCTCACTAGCCTATAATCCTTTTTTGCGGGGAGGGGAGTGTGACCTACAAACTTCTGAAAATTTCTTTTATCTGTCTTTTCTTACAGTATCTTCTTTTTAGGGGACTGGGGTCAAATATCTTAGCACATCAGATCTTTAAAGGAACCAATAGTTTCTGAATGAACCGTCTTGCAATATCTCAAACATCCTCCCTCCCATCAGTACCAGTCTTCGTCCTTGAAACCATTATTGTTGAAAATGGATTTCCCCACTTCTGGATGCCTGAACTTCTTGCTGTTATTGTACAGACCATAGCCTAGTCTGTCATTAAAAGTGTGATTTAACACAGCATGAAAAAATATTCAATGTGGAGTTTATTGAGAGTTGCCAGGAGGTAAAAAAAAAACCAAGCACAACCAAACACCACCTGCTCTCTCTTATTAATATTAGGATCTCTCAATGATAAGCAGAGGTGTGACAAATCACAAGGTGTTAGTACACCCACACAACCTCTCAGCAGTTTACTTTTTAGCCTAGTATCAAAGTGCAGGTTGACACATACATATGTCTCATGGCTTGATTTCTGTACCTTTCTAGTTGGCAACTGAATGTGTGAAGTACCTGTACTGAAAAATATTGTGTCCGACATGCGTACAGGTTTTTTCATCGGTTTTGTATCTGCGATGGACATTCACACATGTCAGTGATCACCACTTGATGTTGCCTTCATCAAAAAATTTGTATGTGTAGCCCCTAATACTTAGGATTATTTACGCCATTTCATGCTCTATTGTTTTTAAATTAAGAAGATGGAAAGGAAGAACAAACACAAACAGGGTCAGATGCTGAAACCACCTCAATTTAACTACAGTGGTGCCTCGCAAGACGAACGCCTCGCAAAACGAAAAACTCGCAAGACGAAAGAGTTTTCCGTTTTTGAGTCATTCCGCAAGACGAATTTCCCTATGGGCTTGCTTCGCAAGAAGAAAGCCCATAGGGAAATCTCCGGGGACCTCTTTTAAATGCTGGCGGTGGGGAGCAAAGCCTTTTGCCCACCTCCGGCCATCAGAAGAGGTCCAGGAAGGCCGGCGGGGGCCGAAAGTCTTTGCTCCCGATGGCCAGCATTTTAAAAGCGGTCCGGGATAGCAGGGAAGCGCGCTTTCCCACTATCCCGGACCACTTTTAAAATGCTGGCCATCGGGAGCAAAGACTTTCGCCCACCGCCGGCCTTCAGAAGAGGTCCTGGACCTCTTCTGAAGGCTGGCGGGGGGCAAAAGTCTTTGCTCCCCCCCGCCTGCCTTCCCGGGACAGCGGAGACTTCTCCGCTGTCCTGGGGAGATTTTAAAATGCTGGCGGGCGGCAGCGAAGCCTTCGCTGCCGACCCCCAGCATTTTAAAATCTCCCCGGGACAGCGGAGAAGTCTCCGCTGTCCTGGGGGCTTTTAAAATGCTGGCAGTTGGGAGGAAAGCCCTCCTGTCCCCAGAGCTTGCGGGGTGGGAGGTGGGGAGAAGGGCTTTTCTTCCCACCGCCAGACTTCAGAACAGCCTTCTGAAGGCTGGCGGTGGGAAGAAAAGCCCTTGTCCCCCCCCCAGCCTTCAGAAGAGGTCGGGGGACAGACTGTCCCCGGACCTGGTCTGAAGGCGGTTTCCATAGGAACGCATTGATTGATTTTCAATGCATTCCTATGGGAAACCGTGCTTCGCAAGACGAAAAACTCGCAAGAAGAAAAAACTTGCGGAACGAATTAATTTCGTCTCGCGAGGCACCACTGTATATCACTATCTGTTGGATGATGTAGAAATATGACCATCATTAACCAAACTTCAGGTTGAGTTAGCTGGTAGCTTGGCTAATGCCACTCCGACTACCTGAGCACAGTGTTTATGCAACAGGTCATATACTGCTATTGTTACTTGGGTTTCCTGAGAAGGTGATCCTTCAGGTAACCTGGTCCTAAACTTTTAAATGCTAAGCCTTCATAACTCAAAGATGAACCTAAAGGGGCTGTGTGAACTTGGTGATCCATTACTTCTCTGAAATACACCAGAGTGTATAATCATGATTTGAAAAGCTTCCCCATTTCTGTCCAAGATAAACACCTCAGTGTAAAAAACTTTGACTCATAAGTTAGACTCATACATTTCAGTAGAACCTATATCCCAGAAATCAGGCTTAGGATTCCAGTGTTAACCTAAAGAGTTTTAACTTTTTCCAGAAAAATCTATTTCCTTGTTGATTGGAAACTCATGTGCCAAGGGCAGAATGTAAGATCTCTATGACAAGTAAATTTCCATCTGACAGGCTTTAATAATTTTTTCCTCATTTTAAGAGGACAAAATGTGACAGTAAAGAGATGACAACTTCACACTGAAGGAATGTGTAATAGAAGAAAGAAAATATTTAAAGCCATTTGGTAAATTGCAAGGTTCATTTTTTGAATCTGTGGCTGTTGCAGAAAATAGACTGTGAAGTGATGCTTAGTCAACTATGCCCAATTTCCCAAGCATTTGCACTCATGAATCATTGTTTTATATTGTAAAATAAAATATAAATATGTCAGAAAAGGAAATGTGAATTGGAACATGGTAATTTAAGCCACCGCACTGTCAGCTCTGTAGGCTTTATTTGTGATCATTATTTTATGATCACGCAACACAAATTTTCATTTCTGTCAGCTCTGTATTATATCTAAAACTCTCTCTTGTTTTTGGGGGGACTGCTACTGTTAAATAAAATTGCAGTTGATAAACACATGGTGGTATAAAACATGAAGAGATTACATAATGCACTGAGCTGTGTGACTTTATTTTCAACTATGTTTCAGGAAATGTTAGTCCTGTTTGTCTAAACTGAGCCAACACTGTCTTACTTTATTTAAAGAATACTTTCTTAAGCTTGAGGGTAGAATCCTTAAAAAAAAATGGGGGCATGAAAGGACACAAATTAGTAAAGATATTCTGTGCTATGACTATAGAGAGCCGTTCCGTCAACGAAACAAACACCCTGGCACTTATCCCTGCAAACACAGACATACATATACAGTGGTACCTCAGTTTTCGAACAGCTTAGTTCCTGAACAAGTTGGAACCCAAACGCTGCAAACCGGTGTTTGAAGTAGGTGTTCCGGTTTTCGAACGTTGCCTCAGAAGCCGAATGTGCTCCTGAGCTTCCATTTTTACTGTTGCGCAGCAAATTTGAGTCCCCTGCATAGTAATTAAGGCTTCCTTCCTTCCGTTTTACCCTTGCACAGCAAATTTAACTCCCGCACCCATCATAATTAAGGCTTTTTTCATCCTGTTTGTACCCTTGAGCAGCTAATTTAAGCCCTCCCCCCATTGTAATTATAGCCTTCCATTTCTGATTGCAGTGTTCTGAGGTGATATTTGGTGCTTTTGTTTTTGCTATTTTTTGCATTTTTTGGCTTTTTCATTTTTGTGACTTGACTGTGGCTTGTTTTTCATTTTATGATTGATTGATTCTGTGACTGTGGAAAAGGATAAAAGCCCCCATCCAAACAAAGACTATCATCAGTGCAGGTAAGAAAGAAAAAATTTTTAATTTTTAATCATCTACAATACTGTCTTCTTTATTTTATAGTACAGAACATTGATTATTGCTTTCATTTTATGGATCAATGGTCTTGTTAGATAGTAAAATTCATGTTAAACTCCTGTTTTGGGGTTGTTTTTAAGAGTCTGGAACAGATTAATCCGTTTTGCATTACTTTCTATGGGAAAGTGTACCTTGGATTTGGAACGCTTTGGTTTTGGAACTGACTTCCGGAATGGATAAAGTTTGAGAACCAAGGTACCACTGTAGTACCACTGATATAAACACATTTGGGGATGTGCAGTTATTCCTATTTGCAGAAGAAGAAGAAGATAAAGCTGAAAGACCAAGGGAAAGCAGATGTGCACTGAGGCTAAATTGTAAGTGAGACCGCAGAATGATTTTCCTGATTGCATGATATGGAAGTTAAGCCCAGGTGTCTTACAATTTTCATGCTTTGGAGCACACGAAGAAGCACTTAACTCTTCTTTTAAATGGTGGGTTTTCCGATCCTAGAATCTTAATGTATTTAATGGGCGAAACCATCTGAGTGTAGCCCTGTGCAGACATTCATTTTCTATGCCACTGCTATGCCCACACATTCCAACCAACCCGTAAACACATGTTCCAACCAACCAGAATGTGCACAGGGGTTGCTGAAGTTACCATCTGCCTCCCCTTCATATGGAGAGAAGTAAAATGAACTTCAGCACTAGGATTGTGCAATTAGTTCAGGGGCAGAGGTGGATTTTAGGCAGTGCGGCCAATTCTGCTGCACTGGGCCCCAAGCCTAGTGCATGCTGCAGGGCACCACAGTTATGACGCAGTGAACTGAGCAGAATGGAAGGCAAGAGGCCGGGGGTGGGCGCTGGCATCAAATGTTGGCTGGCCTTGCACAGAGTGCCATTGAAATCTGAAGGACCAACGTTTGCCCCTGCCAGGGATGAGGGACCTTTTTCATCCTGAGAACTGCATTCCTCTCAGCAGCCTTTTGCCCACAGACAAAACTGGGTAGGCAAACTAATGCAAAATTTTACGTTTGTAAGTTTTACCTTTGTGCCATTGGCTAGTTTATACGTAGAACTCTCTCTAGCCTCTCTCCAGCAAAGCAAGAAGCAGCATCTGAGTTTAAGGACATATTCCAGTGAAACAGAACCATTCAGGGAGTGCATGAAGCTGGGTTTGGAAGGGAGTGAGACCCAGAGGAAAGTCATGTGGTCTACGGAGAAGCGTATTGAATTGAACCAAAGGTAAAATGTTCCGGAAGTCCTGCAATTGCCATCTTGGTAGTCAAGATAACCCCAAACTAATTGGTAGTAGTTACAACAGTGAGCTCATATATGTTCATAGTCACCTGCTTTGATATACAGTGGGACCCCATGTTATGTACTGCCCTCCTTACGAATGCTTCGGGTTACAAGCTCTGCTAACCTGGAAGTAGATGCCGCTTGTTGCGTACTTTGCCCCGGGATGTGATCAGAAGTCGAGTGCCAGTGACTAGACAACAGCAGGAGGCGCTTGAAGTGAAGGACATGAGGCAGGAATTGATAATGCAGGTGAACTGTGCACAAGCAAGCTGCCAGCTAGCTCTGTGGAGGCTCCTTTTATTGACACAATATGCAAAACCCAGGCAGATATATTTGGACTGTGACTTTTACACATCTTCCAGTCCCAAGATCGTGGGGTGGTACAAAGTTATTTTGGCACCTGTTTCCACCGTGTCATTTTCCCCTTGCACAGTGTATGACGAAGGAGACAAAGGTCTCAGAGACAAAGGTTACAGACAGGACACCGCAGACTACTGAGACAGCAAAGTGTTAGAGGGCAAGATGTTCAGACAGCTGTGGCTTTATCTGTGAGGGGGAGTGTGCTCCGCATCCCAAGGTCACACATGCAGACAACTGAGGCTGCCCGCGGGCGGGAGTGTGCTCCACAACCCAGCGATCGTTCCTACAGCACCATTAGTGAATGTGCGCCTCATGTTAAGAATGGTTTTGGGTTACAAACGGACCTCCGGAACGAAATAAGTTCGTAACCTGAAGTACCACTCTACAGTGGTACCTCAGTCTATGAACAGCCCTGTTAACAAGTGCTTGGGACAACAAACTCCACAAAACTGGAAGTAGGTGTTCTGACCAGTGAACTTTGCCCCGGAAGATGAATGGAAGCTGAACACCATCAGGGGGAGGCCTCATTAGGGACAGCATGCACCTCAGTTTAAGAAGTGAAGAAGAAGCGTTTGGATTTGATATCCTGCTTTATCACTACCCAAAGGAGTCTCAAAGCGGCTAACAATCTCCTTTCCCTTCCTCCCCCACAACAAACACTCTGTGAGGTGAGTGGGGCTGAGAGACTTCAGAGAAGAGTGGCTAGCCCAAGGTCACCCAGCAGCTGCATGTGGAGGAGCGGAGATGTGAACCCGGTTCCCCAGATTACGAGTCTACCGCTCTTAACCACTACACCACACTTGGCTGTAGAACACTTTGGTTTAAGAACGGGCCTCCAGAATGGATTAAGTTCTTAACCGAGGTACCACTGTACACTTATCTGTGGGACTTTTCCTCCAAGGAGCTGATATGTCCAAATTCTCGGCACACTCCACTGAGCTTCATGGGCTCTGCTTTCATGTTTCTTTCAGGAGTGGTACTGTTTGGAAGACGAGGTGTCTCAGGAACCCCCAATAACAACCCCATGCCCTCCAACTTGAAGATTTTGCCAGATACCTGATGCTGAGAGTATGAACCCCTTGAAAATGGAGATACTATCTCCAGTTTCCAAAAGAGAGCCTGAATCTTCCCAAGGAGCAGCACGGTACAAAAAGGCAGCAGTCGATCCATCTTATTGCCGGTCCTACGCAGCAGTGGCAAATGCATCATTCTGCATATTACAGGAGATATATGAAGGACTAGGAGAACATCTGGTAGCAGGTCATCCCGTTTGAATCCCCCCAGTGTTGCATGGGGAGATGGATGATTGTCAATCCAATCAGGCGAATGACCGTCACATTAACTTGTTCTCAAAATGTCTGTCAGGCTACTGATTAAACCCTACTCGCCGTGGCTGAAAGCCAAGACTAATTATTAAAGCAGGTAATGTCTTTGACCCTTGCTCCTGAAACATATGTTTTCCAGCTTGCTATTCGGGGAAAATTCACTGGAGACAAACTGTGCACTGAGCTGAGATCGAGGAAGTACTTGTGTACTGTTCTCTCCCCCCACCCTTTTTTTATTCCTCTCTTTCTCCATATAATATTAAAAATATTTTTTCACTATTTATGTTGATTACACCAGATGTGTATGTGTGTTTTTGCTTATATGTTAAAGACTATTTTCTCCCATTTATGTGTTCATATTTCAATAAATATATCAATTAAAAACATGTGGGTAAAATTTCCTCCACTACTTGACAAGTTTTTGCAAACAACCATAGTTTCATGTACAATGTGGTAAATTTCCATCTGTCCATGATAAATGGACAGATCCCTCCCAACCAAGTGTGAAGTATTTGTAGGAACTAGCAAAACTCTGATTGCGTTCTGTTACCACATTAAACTGCTTTCCTTTAGTTGTTTCTTCAGTTCTTTCCTCATGGGGAGCTGTAAAATATGGCTAATCTTAGTTACAATCTTATGTTTTCAATCAAATTGGTGGGTGCGGTGGGGTCTGAGCAATTTTAATAATTGCCGTAGGTTTCTTGTGATTTTTGCATTCTTTATTAGGCCATATTCTGGAAGCTTTGGATTTATGAAGTAGTTGGGAGGTGGGGAAATCAGTTGAATAACCTCCATGCACAGTGTTTTATTTAATATAATTAGTTTGTCATTGAAGATTTATAAGGCATTGTATTATGTGGAAAAGTTTTTTTGTTGCCATAAGAGCCAGACTAGCTTGAAATGAAATATGCCAACAGAGAATTTCTTTCTTAAAACACTGTGAAATCTAGTTAAGGCATTTTTATTGCATAGGAACAATGAACGCTATTAAGTTGTGATTTATAGTTTTAACATAATTGCCCACTAAAATGAGTGGAATGCATTACTCAGTGTAAGTAATGGGAAGGTGTATGGAGAAGAATGAGCAAAGCCGATATCTCAAACAGTTTCCCAGGAGATCCTCTCAACTTGATTATTTTTTTAAAGACATTTTTTTCTGACTAGTACATGGTTATGCCAAACTAATCTGTCACCTTAACAATCTTGTCTGTGTGCCTAGAGGATTAGTGTGAATAAGCCAGGAGTGATATACAACATATAAAACTGAGGAAATCACACAGCGAAACAAACAAACTAAAAAGGTTTTTTTTTAAAATCAGAATGTCACTGCCTGTATCACAGCAGGTATTTTAGATTTACTTGTGAAGTCTGGACACAGATGCTTGCCAAGAAGTTTTAAAAAAGATCATTCAAGTCTTTAAATTTTATTTTGGAAAGAACATCATATTAAGGCTTATATTTGAAATGTTATTTCTTGTGTTGACATTTTCCACCCCACATCACTCCTGGAGACAGAACTATGCGTAACCTTGACCAGTAGAAAATAAATGCCTTGATGCTGCAAGAGGGACCCACAAATGGAAGCAGCTTTTCACAAGACCAAGAGATGTGGCTGCAGAAATGCAGGTGTGCATCTTGGGCAGGGTACCTTGGATAAAAGGTAAAGGGACCCCTGACCATTAGGTCCAGTCGTGGCCGACTCTGGGGTTGCGGTGCTCATCTCGTTTTATTGGCCGAGGGAGCCGGCATACAACTTCCGAGTCATGTGGCCAGCATGACTAAGCCGCTTCTGGCGAACCAGAGCAGCGCACAGAAATGCCATTTACCTTCCCGCTGGAATGGTACCTATTTATCTACTTGCACCTTGACATGCTTTGGAACTGCTAGGTTATCAGGAGCAGGGGCCCAGCAACGGGAGCTCATCCACCCCGTTGCGGGGATTCGAACCACCAAACTTCTGATCGGCAAGTCCTAGGCTCTGTGGTTTAACCCACAGCGCCACCTGTGTCCCTTGTACCTTAGATAGTCACCTTTAAATTAGAAAAGGTAGGACAGAGAACCCGGAAATTCCTTCATCTTGTCTCTGACCTTCATAGATGTTCTTTGTAAAGTTAGTATGGTGTTGTTTTTGAGGCAGTGGTACCTTTATTGGACTTGGGACCCAAGAACATGCCTCAGCTTACCACCCTCTGGAACTAGCTCATCTCTTGTTTAAAGGTAAAAAAGGTAAAGGACCCCTGGATAGTTTAGCCTAGTCAAATGTGACTATGGGGTTGTGGCGCTCATCTTGCTTTCAGGCCGAGGGATTCGGACGTTTGTCTACGGAGAGCTTTCTGGGTCATGTGGCCAGCATGACTAAACAGCTTCTGGTGCAACAGAACACCATGACGGAAGCCAGAGCGCACAGAAATGCCATTTACCTTCCCTCCACAGTGGTACTGATTTATCTACTTGCACTGGTATGCCTTTGAACTGCTAGATTGGCAGGAGCTGGGACAGAGCAATGGGAGCTCACCCCGTTGCGAGGATTTGAATCACCAACCTTGCAATCAGCAAGCCCAAGAGGCTCAGTGGTTTAGACCACAGTGCCACCCACTCCCTTTCTTGTTTATGAGTTGCTGTACATTGTTAAAGTTAGATATTCCAAGCCCATTGTTAACAATGGACATCTCCTTTTCTGTACCATAGCTCAGTGATACAAAAGATCCTAAAATCAATCCCTTGCATCTCAAATTAAAGGCTACAAATAGCATATGATAGACCCACCTCTCTGTCCTTGATCTAAGTTCCCAGGTGGCCCGCTGCATTTATAAGCATAGCTTTCAACTTTTCCCTTTTTTAAAGGGAAATTCCCTTATTCCGAATAGGATTGCTCGCAAGAAAAGGGAAAAGTTGACAGGTATGTTTATAAGATACTTGTAAATGGTGGAAGATAAGCTATTTAGCACATAAATATCCAATGTCTCAAGAGTATATGCTTGTGAGGGGAAAATAAGGGCACCATGCAAGCCTTCTTGGGGAGAGCATGTCGTCGGAGGAGGAAAAACATAACATGTTGCAGCAGAGTTCTCAAAAATAGACCAGAGGCAATTGTACTTCATCCAGCAGAGCTTTACTGCTATTGAAGGCAAATGAGCATAATGGTCACAAATCCAATACATTCAGGATTGGCACAGTCCATAAGAAATCCAGGTGCAGCAGACTTAACCTTAACCTTAACAATGACCTATAATAAGACTAAACCTTAACACTATAGCATACAGAGCACCACACGAGAACAAAGAGCTAGAAAGAGAAAGTGAGTGAAACCCAGGCTCCTCCTGGCCTGACGATTATTGTCAGCATGACCTTGACAGAAAAGATAACAGAACCAGTTTTAACCAGCTGTACTCAGCTTCCTGGAAGGAATAACCCAAACATCAGAAAACTTCTGCCTGTTTCTTTCACATAGGAAGAAACCTTCTAGAACCCTTCTAGAACCTGCACTAATCAGAATAGGAGAGATCTCTACACATCAGATCAATACTTTCTGTACTAAGAGATGCAAATTGACAGAGCATCCCACAAGTGGGGAGACATAGTAGAAAAGGCTCGTTCTTGTGTTGCCACCCGCCAGACCCGGTGTGGAAGAGGCACACAAAGGAAGGCCTCAGTTGATGAACACAGGGTGTGGGTTGTTTCATATGGAGAGAGGAGGTCCTTGAGGTACTGCAGTCCAGAGGCATTTAAGGCTTTCCAGGTCAAAACCAGCACCTTGAATTGGGCCCAGAAACTAATTGGTAGCCAGTGCAGTCTCAACAGGTTTGGCATTATATGTTCAAACCATCTTACCCCAGTGAGCAACCTGGCCTCTGAATTCCACACCAGCTGAAGTTTCCAAACCATCTTCAGAGGCAGCCCCACATATAATGTGTTGCAATAATCTAACCTAGAGGTTACCACAACACAGGTGACAGATTTAGGCTGCCCTGTTCAGATAGGAGCACAGCTGGGCCACCCACTGATGCTGATGGGAGACACTCCATACCACTGCTTCAAACCAACTCCTTTGCAGAGGGTGTGTAACCGCACCAAGAGCAAGCCACCCCCCATTCAATTTCCCCACCTGCAGTCTGCAATGCTACACAACCTGGCCACAGGTAAGTCATATAGGGCTTTGTCTGTATGTTTTAGCTCCGTATCAGTGATCAAGATAGTTCTTTTTCATTTACCCTCGAGATTACAGCATAGAGCTGGAAAAAGAAAAAGATAATAATCATGCTTCAAAAATATGCTTCCAATCAAAAGGAGGGAGGGGAATGCATTAGGTTATTTTAACAATAGAAGGTGTGAATTATACTAGTGGGTGGGATACTTTAATAGCTGCAGGTGGTGAAATGAAATTTGAGCATCGAAAAGCTCCATTTCATTATCCCCAATTTTTTTCTCCGTTCTCCCATCCTGGCTAATTATATCCAGAGGAATCATATTGCTCTTTCATGTTGCTTCTGAGACATTCCTTTTATTGCTGCTTATCTTTGGATGTTTACAAGTTCAGGCTGCAAGCAAATCGTAATCTGGCCACGCCAGTTTTGTGGATATGCAGGGACCAACCGAAAGAAACGATCCGGCACCATTAAATGAATTATTTAAACCGTTCGGCTGGTTCGGCATAAATATTTACACGAACCACCGTGGCAGGCAAATTGTCATAGGGCTAAGTCCCACGGAGGTATTGTGGCTGACGACCGACGAGGAGGCACTGGATGTGACTAAAGAACAAAAGGAACAATAATTGGATTAAGCATGTGCCGAAATAGCAAGATGAAGTGATTTCCTGAGAATGTTGAACCGGGGCTTTATTTGAAGCCTGAATTAATCTGGAGAATGGAAGTCAGCAATGCTAATAATTGCCTTTTGAGGATGCAGTTGTGTATTCAGGCGACTTAAATAGTCAAACAAAATCATGCTCATTATTAGATATATTTTTTTCCTGAAATTATTATTACAGAAATTGACAAGTGGAACTGGAGCAGGAGTTGGTAATGGAAGATAATAGATGATAATGATTTGTAATTTGTTTGGGGAAAGTGATTTGTAATTGTGAGACACTAGGTATTTAAGTTCCCTTTTCATGTAATTTTCAGTAGTTTAATGATATGCTTGCAGAGTAATGTTGCTTTTCCTGGAGAGCTGAGATGGCCAGCTGGCTACCCCTGGGCCAGATGCAGCCCACACAACACATTTCATCTTGTCCTTGGTGGGTTTATCTCCTAAATTTTAATCCAGGTGTAGGGCGGAGGGCAGAAATTTCATTGTTTGCCTTTCGATGGGAAGAAATTAGTGGTTGAAAGTAGTGGGAAAGTACATCCATTTCGCATTTTAATGCTAAATTGTGCAGTCTACAGCAACCTTCTCCAAGTGGATGCCCTCCATATGTTTTGGACTACAACTCCCATCAACCTTTGCTTCTTCTGTTATAGAACCAATCTCATACTCACAAGGGGTCCAGGTTGGCAGGCTGTGTGGCAAAATAGTCCCCTGGAACCCTGCTCACTATCTGAGGAGAGAGGACTCTGTTCTCCGAAGAATAGCAAGGTGAAAAACAACATATTAGTCTTCATGTACATAATGACTATCTGTACCCGAGAAATGCCCCAAGCATCTGTTCTCTATTTTTTGTCTCTGGCTTAGCCCACCAATGACATATTGCCCCAGGAAATTTGCTGAGAATGAGGCTGAAAATGGTCCCCATTCATGCCAAGGACTATTATCTATACACCCTGAATATAAGTTTCCAAATTGCTTTTTGGGGTTTGTGAGCTACACCTCAGTAGTGGAAGACATCTTATTTGTTGCCTTCCCCCAACCATACCAGGGTGGTGTAGACCATATGGGATATCGTCCCTCCAACCATTTTATCATCACAACTTCCCTGTTTGGTAGGTTAAGGGGGAAGATGGATTGGTCTAAGGCCACTCAATAAACATCATGGCTGGAGAGGAATTTGAACTCAGCTTTGTCTTGGTCTAAACCAGAGGCTGGAGGGAGGTAGAGCCCGCGCCTGTACACACACACACACACACACACACACACACACACTATTTCCGGTGCTCCTCTGACCCAGAAGTGGGTCCCCGTGCTGCGCTGCACTGCATCATGCCGGTAGGAGCGGGCGGCAGTGAGCGGTGGTGGGGGTCACTGCGGGCTGGATAAATGAGTCCCTCAGGCCTTATCCGGCCCCCGGGCCATAGGTTGGTGACCCCTGGTCTAATCTTTAGGCACTATCCATTGAAACCCATCCTGAAAGACTGCAAGTTGTCACTTAATTATGCCTAAAGTGACATTCGAGACAAAATAAGATGATTCTGTTCCATGAAATGTCTTGCAGTTTTTAGGCGAGAGCGCACACACAGTGTGCAAGAAATGTTCCACTCGGAAAAAACACACACATGGGAAATGAATAGTTGGGCTGCTTGCCATTGTTACAGATACTTTTTCAAATGGCAGCCATGGGAATGTAAGACATTGTTGCACAAATCTAATATTTATTTATTTCAGGAAGACTAAGAAGTAAGCCATCTTATCAGAGCTGGTACTTCTAACTCACAAGCTTTTAACACTACATGCTTTAAGTGTCCTTCAGTAATGGAGTCACATGTGAAGATGAGACCTTCTTACAGCTGCCATTTTTGGAGCTATTTTTAGCCAAAGCAATACTAGGCTCTACTGTGGAATTGGTCTCGATAATGTATCCTTTGTCACAAAGGTTGAAGGGAGGGGGAATATAGGGAAAACTTAGTTGATTTATAGTTTTATTATAAAACTTTATTATATGTTACTCTTGCTTTCCCCTTCTCTCTGTTTCCATGCCGCTATCAAAATTTAGATTATTAACTCTTTGGAGATTGTTGCAGGAGAGAGAGGCTTTGGAATGTTAACATTTCACAGACTTTGTGTTTGAACACTAAAAAAGATTTTTGACAAGCTTCTGCAAGCATGTCACTTGCTGGACTGGAACTATAGCTGTAAGTCTGCAGAACATTTTAATACACAGCAGAAAGCACATTTAGCATGAATGCCTGTCCTCTACCCATAATCCACTGATTTTAATAGGATGCACATTTGAGTACTGATTCAGACATGTGCTCCCATCCCCATTCTTTCACAACCAGTTAATGCATTTTTAAAAAGCATGACTATAGTTGAACCACTGTGTATTTGACTGTACCTTGAGTTTTCTGAACTCTCTAAGTGATTATTGAGCCTTGAGTATTATATGCAAAACCAAAAGCTGGCCAAACAAACAAATGAAAAAGGAAAAGTTTTGTAGGCTACATCAAAATACTGTTCAGTTCTCTCAAGAGTCCTAGTAATTCTTGAGTTGAGCATGTACACAATCTACCGTATTTTTGCTCTATAAGACTCACTTTTTCCCTCCTAAAAAGTAAGGGGAAATGTGTGTGCATCTTATGGAGCGAATGCAGGCTGCGCAGCTATCCCAGAAGCCAGAACAGCAAAAGGGATCGCTGCTTTCGCTGCACAGCGATCCCTCTTGCTGTTCTGGCTTCTGGGATTCAGAATATATTTTTTTTCTTGCTTTCCTCCTCCAAAAACCAGGTGCGTCTTATAGAGCAAAAAATATGGTAATTGGCACGCACACTAGAACATCTTCTTTATGTAGTTTAGGTTCAGCAAACACCCCTTCTTTCACTACATACGACATCTTGGGCAAAGCAGACACACAATAATGAAGCCTGGAATGCACAGTCACCCAATTCACATGATCTCCTGCTCTATTTTTAATGGGAAAGAATTGCACAAAATGACCAACCATGTGGTTGGTTGGGCATCAGACTGGAACATACTTTTCACAGTCGAAGGGGATGAAGTGTACTCATTTCTCTACCCTGCGAAGAGAAGCAGCTGCACTAGGGTGTCAGGGACGGGCTAGACAAGGAGGAATGGTGGGAGGCTCCAACCGGGGAACTCCCCAGGGAAGTTTCAGAGGGGGGAGGCTCCTATCCAGGAGAATAGTGATGGGATGCAGGAGACAGGTCAGAGGAAGAAGGGAATGCAGTCAGGTTGGAGACTGAGCAAGCAACAGGGTTAAGTGAAACTGAGGCTGCTGAGAAGGAGAAAGACAGCCCCCCCCCCAGCCACATGCCAGCAGGGGCGTCTTACCCACAGAGGCTAGTGGCGCAGGGTGCCAGGGCACCAAGTTCTGGAGGTCACCAGGTAAGAGGCGGAGGCTGGACGTGGCACCTCCCGGCATCAGCTCGCCACCCTTGCCCTCCTCCGCCATGCTGCGCTGAAGCAGCGATGCGCCCGGAGCCTCTGTCTGCTGTGGCCACTGCGGCACGAAGCGGCCAGCTGAGCCAGGAGGCACCCCGCCAGAGGATCCACCCTCCAGCTGCTGCACGCCTCCTCCAGCCCTGCTGGCAGCACCATCCTCCCTAAAAAACTCCGGGAAATGGGGGCGGGCGCCAGAGGGAGCTTTGCACCACGGAGCCGGATATGCTTAAGACGGCCCTGCCTGCCAGTTCCATTGTTTTCTTCTCTGTCCCCAAGATAAAGGAGGGCATTACTGTTAGTTTCTGTTTGCCACTGTGCAGCTGCTTAGAGTCACAGGACTCTGTTTACATCCCAGAGACAGTCCAGGCTGTTGGAAGTCTCACGGAAGACAGGAGACAGGATGTGACATTAGTGGTTTCCTGTTCCTTTGTTCCTTTGTTGAGTTGCTCTCTGTTTTCATAGAGAGAGGATGTATATTTCTTTGCTGTCTGCATAGTAAGAAATAAAGCATAGCGATGTAGCCATAATCTCATCACTTCTGCTGCTTTGATTCTCTGCTGAACTGGAATGTGCCTGAGGCCTCATCAAAGGCTCAGGTCATTAATTATCGTTGGGGGAGATTCCAAAGGACTCAGCCGGAAGATGAGCTTTATCAGCTCGGTCGCAGTGGAGATCCCAACAATTACATGTAGCAGAACAAAAGACACAGAGAGCCCCTCCTCGACAGACTGTTGTGAAGGCAGCCAGCTGGAGAGGAGCCTTTAGGAAGAAGTGGGAGGCTAAGATACTCAGCCCTGGCAACTGCCTCACCAGGGTTAGTCCTCTGCATAGAGCTCTCTGTTGGGGTTTTCTCTCTCTGAATAAAAAATCTGAGTTTCTGTGCTGAACTGCACCATAGGGTAACATATGAACTGGGACATAATCTTGCCATTTCCCCC
The DNA here is from genome assembly GCF_027172205.1 of Podarcis raffonei. NCBI lineage: Eukaryota > Metazoa > Chordata > Lepidosauria > Squamata > Lacertidae > Podarcis > Podarcis raffonei. The sequence goes on from NC_070608.1 coordinate 73,258,227, forward strand.
CAGTGAGTATAGCAGTGGTGGCGAGCTGGGGGCAAGGGGAAGTGTTTTTACCAGATTCAGCACCACAGTATATATTCAGAAATCAACTTTGCTTTCTTCTGCATCTCATCCTAACCACTGGAGCTTCTGCCTTCATGAGCACATACACCATTTTCTCCCTTTCTTTTGTGCCTGCATATACTAGCCTGTAATTCCAGCGGGATTTTTCAACATAGGTGAACATTTCAATATCCAAAAAGTTCTTAATTAATGCCTATCACAGGGACACTTTTATACTGGGCGGTGGGTGGAGCATATTAAATATGTCTTTGTAGTGCCTAGGAGGTGATATTTTACTTAAAAACCACATTGCACTTGTCTTAGTAGATGTCATAGTAAAGGATTTACCTGTGGGAGCAGGGAAAATGGATCCCCACTTGCTTTAAAACACTAAAACTTCACACTAAACAGCATGCTCTGCTTTTCAGCTTGTCTTTTGCCTGTTCACTGTCCTGTAAATATAACTGGAAGAATCCTACAGAGAAGTAGGTGATGCATGCCACTCCAGATAACTTTTTAACCTGCCTGAGCAATATTTTGGGGATTATGATTATATTTGCTAAGCTATTTGACAGGCAGAGTGATGCATAGATACACTGATAAGCAAGTCATAAACCTCACCTGGGGTCCAGCATTGGAGCTGCCAAACAGCACAAATGTTGCTTGCCATGCTGTTGATTCCCTTCACCCCCAAATTCTACCCGCTTCCTCAGAAATGAAAGTGACTTATGCTCTTCTGAAAGGACATTATGACACCTTTGTGCGAACAGGGATTGATTGAAAAGGGCTGAAGGGACAAAAGGGAATGAGCAGTAAGGACAGGTTAAGACTAGCCAAGTCCAAGAGGCTGATTCCCCAAAACTCTGGTCATTTTTTAAATATTCCTGTCTGTTCAAGTATGTTCTGGCTCTTACATTGAAAGAGCTAGAGAGGTTACTGAAACCACACTTTCCCTATGAGAGACTGTTGTTGGGAGGTGAACCATGAGATCTGGATTTCAAATCTGTAGCAGGATGGATGAAGGGGGATGATGCTTGGCCTTCCATCAGTCCACACATTAAACTCTAATTTTGGTCCTTATCACTGTCACATTTGTTCACCGCTAAGTCCATCCCATCTCTCTCTCTCTCTCTCTCTCTCTTTGTTCTCACAGAAAATTCATTTATATATTTATTTATAACATTTATATCCCACCTTTCCTCCAAGAATTTTTTAAAAAAATGCTTTTTATTGAGTTTTCAAAAAAACACAAACAAAATAAATACTCAAATATTCCACAATCATATGTCATCCCATCTCATTTTCAAAATTACCTGCGTTTCTTTTTTTAAAAAAACACCTACATGAAATTTTGAATTTAAAGAATATTTAAATATGCATTTTAAGCACATTTTCCTCTCAAAGAATGTTTTTAAAATATATTTTGTTATTGTTTGAGGGCTGTGTAAAAAAAAACCAATAAAAAATACACAAAGTGGAAAAACTGGAGGATAACGTAAGTTCCAGTGTGCATATTAGTGCAAAGCAGGTCAATTTACGATGGAATTTGCAAGAACTGCATTCCTCAGGCATCCCTATCCCGTGTTGCATGGAAGTATATTTTGGAACACTGGGAAGCAAGTTTTTAATATGAAGACGATGACTAGGGTTTCTTTAAAAAGAAGAGGAGGAGAGAAAGCCAGTGTTAATTTAGGAACACGGAATTGAAAGTCAATCAAACAAAAATAGGAAGAGATGGAGTTGAATAAATTAGCTATCCACAGGTGAGCAATTGCAACCTTTCAGACCTGCTCCACAGTCCTGTGCTGGATTGGAGCTTCAGATCTCAGTCATTCTCTGGTTGTGGAGCTGCTGCTGGATGAACAGTGTGTGAATGGAGAAGGCTTCTCTTCTCTCGGTCAGGGTCTTCTCCAGATGATCATTTTTTTAGAGACACCTTCTGTGTGCTATTTTCTAGTGTCTTTCCACTCTCAGATCTTCCAGTTTCATCTCTCAGAATCTCTTCTCAGAATCTCCTGCATCAGCAGTTTGGGACCAAAAAAGATCATGCTACAACGTACAGACTTATATTACATTAATGCAGCCAGCCCCTTCGACTGTGCCTGACAGAACTTAGTATATCCCTTCCTTTGTTTATCTGAGTTGGAAGATTAAATGGTCCATTATCTTGGCATACAGAGAGAATCACCAAATACAGATTAGAAATCCCTATCCCCTAATTCAGCCTTCCCCTGTTTGGCCCTCTCCAGATGTTTGGACTTCAGCTCCCATCATTCTTGGCCACTGAGGTTTTTCAACTTCTTTTTAATTAACGTGATTTATCTACTGTTTTACATAAAATAAGATTAAATAAACATAAGAAAAGAGCAATAACATCAAAAGACTTTAGAAACAGGTAGACATAAGTTATCAAAATACAGATAAAATCTACTGGTTTTAATATATATATAAAATAAAATTGCATGACTGAGTCAGCTTGCCTAACCAGAAATTATTTTAGCAGGTGTTGAAAGCAGTGAAACAAAGCTGCTTGCCTAATGTTAATGGTCCATGGTGGCCGGGACTGATGGGAGTTAGAGAGCAAAACATCTGGAGGACACCAGATTGGGGAAAATTTCTTAATAATTTCTTTTCTGGAGGAATGGAAGACAAAAGACTTGCCTTCCTGACTTAGAGTCAGGTCCACAAAGTCCAATGCTCTGTTTCTGACTGCAGAAATGACCCCCCCCCCCGGGGGGATTAAGCCTAGCTCTGGTGAGGACTGCACCTTCTTTCCATCTCTGGGCTAATAGTGTCTGGGCAGCAGTAGTCGCATACAGTGGTACCTCGGGTTACAGACGCTTCAGGTTACAGACGCTTCAGGTTACAGACTACGCTAACCCAGAAATAGTACCTCGGGTTAAGAACTTTGCTTCAGGATGAGAACAGAAATCACGTGGTGGCAGTGCAGCGGCAGTGGGAGGCACCATTAGCTAAAGTGGTATCTCAGGTTAAGAACAGTTTCAGGTTAAGAACAGACCTCCGGAATGAATTAAGTACTTAACCCGAGGTACCACTGTAGTAAAAGTTAATATATCCTCCAAATAAAACTATTCATCACTTGTTATGGAGATCCATCTTGACAGTGCTGAGATGCAGTCTGACTGTTAACTGTTTCTGGCTTCACCAAGACTTAAAGCATATCATCTTTGTGACATCACACATGACATCAGAATGGCATATTTGCATTCAGCCTAGACTATCTCCATGCCAACAGCAATGGCCAGTAAACTTCTGCAGCCAAGTAACCATCAGCCTGACTACCCAGTTGCTTCTAGCTAGACTATGGGATGTTTATTTTTTGCTCTCATAATCAAAGCCTGAAGAAGAGCTGTGTATAATCTGAAAACCTGCTTCCACTGTTAAAGAAAACTAATTGTTAAGGACTGGGCAGAGGAGGAATGGTGGAGACCTCCTCCCCATCCTGACCCTTCCAGGGAGGAGGAAGAGGAAGACAGCATAGATTTACAACAGGGGTTTGAGGGAGGTCACAGCTCAGAGGCAGATTAGGGGGGAAATTGGGAAATCATGGGAAAGGAGGAGCAGACAGAGATAGTACCTCGGGTTAAGAACTTTGCTTCAGGATGAGAACATGGTGGCGCAGCGGCAGCGGGAGGCCCCATTAGCTAAAGTGGTATCTCAGGTTAAGAACAGACCTCCAGAACGAATTAAGTTCTTAACCCGAGGTACCACTGTACATGAAAAATCTCTTCACGTCACTTAGAATTTCGGCACCTACAATTCCTAAAAGAAAAGTTTCTGTTTTGTTTCTTTTAAAAAAAGAAAGGGTTATTTGAAACATTTTCCCCCAATTCATTGTATATCATCTCCCAAAATTCTTTTACTACTTTACAAGTCCACCACATATGATAGAAGGTACCCTTTCCCTCCTTACAATTCCAGCATGCGTTTGATCTTGCATTATACATTTTAGCTAACTTGCTAGGGGTTAAATACCAATGACACATCGTTTTCGTATAATTTTCTTTCAAAGTGTAGCATGCTGTAAACTTTAAGTCCCAATTCCATAATCTCTCCCATGCTGCCAAATACATGTTTGACAACTGAGTCAAAAGAGCAACATGAGGCTTTGATAAGGATTGGTGGTTTTTTTTAATGCTTTCAGATATGTTTCGAGCTGCCCAGAGTGGCTGGGGAAACCCAGCCTGATGGGAGGGGTATAGATAATAAAATTGTTGTTGTTGTTGTTTGGAAGGAACATGGCTCTGACTAGGGGGTACCTTCTTAACTCCAAAAATATCCAAAGAAACTACAATTTTGACTCGTGACTCTGACTTCATAAAGGAGTGGTGTACAGAGCTCCTATCATCTGACTACAATGGAACAACGATCCTTAGCCAGGTCAGTGTGTGAATGTGCCGATTCCATGCACACAAATCTATTCTGGAGTCATTACTTGGATACAACATTGACTGCCTAAATCAAACTCAGGAGAGGTGAATATCCTCTTCAGAAACATGTCTGTTGCAGCAATTAGTCTAACAAATATTTCTACAGATTTATCCATATGAATGCATACCCCATTATCATTATGTTGAATCAAGAGTCTTATTGCAGACAGACTGGGGAAACAGAAATGAAATTAAAATGTCAAAGCACAGTGGGAAACTGGAGGTACTTGAAAATTATGCAATTGAAAGGGAAATTGTTGCTTTTCTGTGTTTAGCCTGCCTTTTATTCGATGGCAAATGTTCATATTGTAATTAAAAGGAAAAAAAAGGTTTAATGATAGACAACAGGAACAAAAGTCTAGATAGAGTGGCAGGTTTTTTGTTTGCCAGAAATGGAGATGTGTGGTGCAGTTTTTCCCTCAAATGTCTTATATATTTGGATTTTTTTATTCCTACAGAAGGGTGCCAGACCCAGTCTGGAGAGAATGAGGTAGCATTATATAAAGGGAGAAGAGCACAGTATTCAGGACAAAAGGGCTGTGGTTCAATTAACATCTGGACTGTATATTTGTGGTTGCCATAGGGGTTAGCACATTCGTTTTGAGATTTTTCCACCTCAGCCTGTAGGTTTTCACAGTATTCAGGGCATAAATTGGGGTCATAGTGTCCATTCCTACACCCATCAACTGTCCAAGGCAATTAAAGCAAAATCATACCACTTTAAACAGTCAGAGCTTCCTCTAAAGATTCCTGGAAACTGTGGTTTGTTAAGGGTGCTGAATGTTGTTAGGGGTCTCCAAATCCCCACATAGAGCTACAATTCCCAGAGTTCCATGTGGGATAGATTGCTAAACCTTGAAGGTTCTCCCCATATCACTTAACTGTGTTTTTTAAAAAAGAAATATTATTGAGCCCAATGGGCAAAGTTGGAATTTTCAGCTTGAAGGACAATAGCCATGCAATCGCCACATGACTATAACAAACAATACCAGATATACATGACCTGATTCCCCATTCACATGCTAATTCTGTATGTGTAACTTCAGTTTACCTTCTAGAAGGTGAAAAGATCCCCAAACATTATTCATTTCCCTTCTTTCTACCTGTCTGACCGAGTGATTTCACCATACTGGGCTAAACCAAGCCAGTGTGGTGTAGTGGTTAAGAGACTCGTAATCTGGGGAACCGGGTTCGCGTCTCCGCTCCTCCACATGCAGCTGCCGGGTGACCTTGGGCTAGTCACACTTCTCTGAAGTCTCTCAGCCCCACTCACCTCACAGAGTGTTTGTTGTGGGGGAGGAAGGGAAAGGAGAGTGTTAGCCGCTTTGAGACTCCTTTGGGTAGTGATAAAGCAGTATATCAAATCCAAACTCTTCTCTTCTTCCTTGGAGGCTACAGCAGCAAATTCTTCAAGTGTTCATATGTGCTGCAAGGAAGTTCTTCCTTTTGTGAGCCTGAATCTATTGATAACCAGGTCCACTGGGTGACATGGTAGTTATAACGCGCAGACTGGCCCTAAGGAGGGTTAGGGTTTAATTTTTGCTTCTACCTCAGGGAGTCGGATTGTTCAATTCTAGCCTGCAAAGAAAGGATCTGAAAACATATCACTGCATGCAGGATCAGTCAGCAGCAGCAAATCATATGGCATTATAACGGTAGGCAGTCCAGTGATTGAAAAACTACACACTGGTAAAAATAGACAGAAGATTTGAAGGGGTGTGAATTCATATACATTTCATCTGAAGCTGTGTTTCTGGCTGAATTGGTACAAAACTTACATTAATCCAAAACTATCTCATGGCATGTTTTCAATAGCTATGTGGTCAAAATGTGATTCACGTCTTCTTGGACTAATTTACAAAGACGTGAACAACTTAGGTCCAGGGTACTTCAGGGACCTTCTGAACCCTTTTATCCCAGCTTGATCGTTGGTATCATCCACAGGAGCATTGGTCATTCTCTGAGTTGGCGAAACTCATCTGACAAAGAAAAGAAATAGAGCATTTAGTGACATTGGCTCAGTATTGTGGAACAACGTCACAACAGAGATTCAGGAGGTGTCTTCTGTTCCAACTTTAAAATGCCTGCTATTTTTTCCCCTGTTCCACCAGGCCTATGCAGACAATTTAGAATTTATAAATTTTTACAATTGATCACTAATGCCTGTTTTAAACTTTTTATAACACTTTATGTACTGTCCTTTGGTATTTTTAATGAATACTGGAACAAACACACAGAGCTCTGAGGTGCCAGAGCTCACCATGAATATTTCCCTTGTTCTCTTAGAATGGCAATGGCACCCACCTGAGAGGTTCTGGAGCTAAGCTCCAGTGAGCTCCTGCTGGAAAAAAAGTCGTGTGTGTGTGTCAATCTGGTTAAATGGAGTCCAAATGCCTCAGCAGCTTTGGATAAGCACTTTCAGGAGTGCAAAAAGATCATCTGATTTAGTAGTACCCATGATCAGGGTGCTTCAAACAATCCTGGTTATTGCGAAGGACAAAATTCCCCTCCGTCCCCCTCTGTTTTTCTGGAACCATTCGCTCTCCACAAAACAAATGAAAAGAGGATGAATTACTTCTTTGGGGACTGGGCAGACACCAGACCCTCCAAGTATTTCAGGATCAAGGCTATAGACTCTGAAGGATGCAGCAGAATACTAGAATTCCTACAGAGCCCCACATGTACCTAAGTTTGTAAACATGACTTGGTGACACTCTTACTCTTTTGCTAAGGAGGCCTGAAACTCTTCTCACATACCCTCCAAGTGTTCCTATTTCCAGGGCTCTCCTTGATTTAGAGAAGCCATCCCAGTTTCTGACTTGATCCCAGAATGTCCTGCTTTTCCTTAGGATGTCTCTATTTTCATTGGGAAAATGTTGGAAGGTATGGAGTTATCCAACCCCCAAGCTATCTTAAAGCAGCCTATTATAGGGAAGTTTTTTTCATGTTTAATGTTTTGTTATGTTTTTATATAGGTTGGAAACTGCCCAGAGTGGCTGGGGCAACCCAGTAAGATGTGTGGGGTATAAATTGAAAATTATCATTATGGAATGGGACGTCCCTATTTTCATCCAAGAAATGTTGGAGGATATGAGACCCATTCCTAAGATGTTTTCAGGGTTTACCTTACTTTACAGGCAATTTTTAACACTTTGAAAGAAAGCTCACTAACATTTTTCGGAGTCTGGAGACCCTCTTCACTTCCACAGGCTCTGCAGTCCTCTGACTGACGGCCTTCCACGTGTATTTCTTTTCCTGTTCCAGATCGCTGCTGGTGTAGTTTCCATCACAATCTGGCACAGGATGAGAAGCCACAAGTCTAGAAGAAACCCAAAGGCCATGCAGCTCTTATCGGAGCCTTCGTACGACCGAGCGTATCTTCGGAACCCATCCAGGCTCTCCTCCGACGATGATTAACGACCTAATCCTTTGAATGAGACTTCAGGCACGCTCTTCATTGTGCAGAGTACCCAGACAGCAGCAGAAGGAGCCAGAAATATGTGCTACATTGCTATTTTATTTCTAACTACACAAGACAGAAAAGAATATGCATCTGCTCTCTGTGAAAGACAGAAAACAACAGGACAAAGAAACAGGAAACCAGGAACATCAACATCCGTCTCCTGTCTCCCGTGAGACTTCCAACAATCTGGAATGTCAATAGAGTCTTGGGACTCCAAGAACTGCACATTGGCATAACAGAAACCTAACAGCTCTGTTTCTTTGGGGGGGGGCAGGAAGAAGTTGTGAATGATTTTTGGGGGGAGGTGCGTGTTCTGCTGGCAAAAGAAGCCTTTTTTCCTGCTGCTTCAGTCAGCTGCCAGGCAGGATGACATGTTATCTCAAAATGTCTCAGTCAGAAGGGTAGCACAGCATGAGGGAAGCATGGGTGGGAGAGAGAGAAAGGATCTGGCCTTCATTTGTCCGTGAAGGTTGCCCCCCACTCCACTCCAGCAATAGTGTTTCTGCAATACAGTCAGACCTAAAATACCCCGAGTTCCTGATATATGACATGAAGTTGTTCCAAATGAGTCATTCCAACTTCCTAGCTTACGCAGCCGCTGACAATAGTAGCTCCATGCTGCTTGAAGCAGTGGGGAAACTTTATTTTAAGCAGGAAAGGGAAGAGAAAACTGTCACCTCTGCTTTTACAAAAAATAATAATTTTCCATACCACACGGTATTATAAATATATAGATAGTTTGCTCCTTCACCCCACGAGTAGTATTTCAGGATACAGATTACATTTCTTTAAATCACAATATATTACACAAGTAGGATTAAGAATCTTCTCATTCAGTCTAGTAAAATGGATAATGACTTTTCATTTGCAGCATTCAGTGTTTTCTGTAACCTATATGCAAAGCAAATGACTCCATTAGTTCCACCTCTGAAAGCCGCCTCTGCTTCTGCTTTCAGAAGTGACACCCCACCCCGCCAAAAGTCACAATTTTCTTATTCTCTAAACTTGTCATGGGGCACACTCTTCTTTCAGTCCTTAAGTGTGGACAACAGTGAATTTGATCGTTCAGAAAGAGAGAGAGAACTTTAGAATGTGTGCATATGTAGCTATAAAGGACCCCTGACTATTAGGTCCAGTCGTGACTGACTCTGGGGTTGCGGCGCTCATCTCGCTTTATTGGCCGAGGGAGCCGGTGTACAGCTTCTGAGTCATGTGGCCAGCAGGACTAAGCCGCTTCTGGCGAACCAGAGCAGCGCACTGAAACGCCGTTTACCTTCCCGCCGGAGCGGTACCTATTTATCTACTTGCACTTTGACGTCCTTTCGAACTCCTATAGTGAAAGTCAATAAGGCTAATGGCTCAGACTGTATAAAATGACTTTGGCAAATACAATTTTGAGAATGTAGCCATATCGCCTCAGGAGAAACAAAAATTATGTGGTATCCCTTCTGCTAGAAATCTTTTCCCTCTCTTATCTCATCTCTCTTATGTCAGGGCACAGAATTCAAATTTCAGTGGTCAATGCAAATTTGCAGCAAGCAGACAGTCTCCCAGCAGTTCTCATACAAGCTAATCAGATATTAGGTTGGTGCCTAGGGCCATTTTTTTGGGTGGGAACCACCTTAGGCTTCCTTGTTGCACAGTGTGCTGTTGCTGTCAAATCACCTGGATTACAGAAAATAAAAAACTTCAGCTGTTGCTTAGTTTCAAGCAAACTGTAGGGCATGCAAGTCCTGAAGAATTAGAGAAATGGAAAAGGGCATGGGGCACCACGGACAATCATTTACTAAAAAATATTTAGCTGGATTATATGCCAACTGATGCTATGAGTGTTTGGATTAAACCTCAGTGCGACTTTTAAGTTCTCCCCTTCCCATGCTTCCATTAGAATTAAGCTGTAGGCAGTTATCTGAGAGCACCCAGGAGCTGGGACCTTGGTTTAGTGAGTTAGCCATTGTTGTTCAGGCAAATTCCTGGAAGCTTTTAATAGCCGTTCTTGTCTTGGACTGCACACAGATCATACACTTAAAGCATATGGCTTCCTGCATAAAAGCTTAGGAAACTGTAGTACATTATGGGGGCTGTGAATCGTAGCTCTCTCTATATGGGGTAAATTAAATCCAAAATTCTTTGTAGGGAGTTGTGCTTTAAATGTATGGTATGTGTAGGGGACGCAGATGGCGCTGTGGGTAAATCCTCAGCGCCTAGGACTTGCCGATCGTATGGTCGGCGGTTCGAATCCCCGCGGCGGGGTGAGCTCCCGTCTTTCGGTCCCAGCTCCTGCCCACCTAGCAGTTCGAAAGCAGCCTTAAAGTGCAAGTAGATAAATAGGTACCGCTTTATAGCGGGAAGGTAAACGGTGTTCCGTGTGCTGCGCTGGTGCAGGCTCGCCAGAACAGCGATGTCACACTGGCGATGTGACCCGGAAGTGTCTGCGGACGGCGCCGGCTCCTGGCCTCTAGAGTGAGATGAGCGCACAACCCTAGAGTCTGACAAGACTGGCCCGTACGGGCAGGGGTACCTTTACCTTTACCTTTACCTTTACTTTATGTGTGCAGCTTTGGAGGGCCAAGGCCAGCCTAGGAGGACAAAAGATAGCTCATTGCCTAAGAAGATATTCCAACTTGCAGTACTGATAGCTTATCACATGGGGAGGCTGCACCCAGAGAAGAGGATTCCCTGTTTTTGCAGCAATGTCTCCTGACAAGTTCACTTATTTGTTTTAAACATTTCTTAACCAACCTCCATCAAAAGATTGCATGAGGCGACTGACTCAGGCAGCACTATCCACAGGGGCACCAGATCCTGTTGTAGATCTTTATCCCCCCCTTGTTCCTGACAAAGATCTCCACTCACCCCTTCTTTCTGGGTGCCGTGGTGAGACACCATTATGTGGTTCTCCTCAGGTACCAAAATGTTTTCGGCTGGCTCTGCAGGTGGTGTGGGGTTGAATAAAATGAATCCACACAACACATAAACACAATTTAAAACCACCAGAAAAAAGCAGAAAAAACAAGAAGACAAAACAATCTAAATCATCAACAGTCTAAAATGCAAAACAATTGGAATACCTTCACCTGGTAAAAACAAACAAACAAATAAGAACTCTTATAAGGTCCGTACCAGGTAAACCTTGTTAGAGAGGACATTTTTAAATTTGGATGCCACCACAGAAAAGGCCCTGTAATTTGTAGAAGTGTATGCTTACTAAAGAGAATGCCTGGAGCAGGGCATCTCCAGCAGAACTTAAGATAGGAGCATACAGTTTAATAAGCTTCACAATTTGAAAAGAAGTAGCTATTGTGGGAGAAGCACCTTGGACACCTCACATTTCTTAATTATTTCTTTAAACTGTAGCTCCATCTGACCATTTTATCCTCAAAGCAGGGACAAAAAAATGGATGGAAAGGGCATCAGAATAAACTGCGAGTGATACCTGCTGTGAAGTACCATTGGGAAGCATAATTGAGATGGAGATATTCTAATTGTTCATTGATTAGATCCCATTAGTTTGGAAAGGCTCAAAAGCAACAGTTAATGCCGTTGATGTACTTATTGTTCACTTGGTAAGTGTTAGTCATTAAGTAAATTGGAAACTGAATTGACTTTTGATGGCACATAATTGGTTTATCTAAATGACTGACAAAAAAAATGAAAGTAAAACGAATGGTAAATGTTTTGGAAAAATCCTGGCACCGTGATAAAAGATAATTAGGTTTAGGGACCTGCTTTTCTGGAGGACTGTTTTTAAAACCAACTGCCTCTTCAATATCCCTCCTCCTTTTTTATTTTATTTTTATTTTTTAAGGAAGAGAGATTGCTTAAAATAAAGAACCTGCTTAAAATAGAGAGGTTGCTGAAAACAGAAAAGCTATCGATCTCACAATGAGCCAACATTGAGTTCATGAGCTATGGTCAAATTCTAAAGATGTGATATGCATATGTGGAAGCAAGTCTACTTATCAGTCACAACTTGGAGAATACACATTTACCATTCATGTCTCTGATAGTCTGGGTGCCAAAGGGGTCAATATAGAATATTGATGTACCACACATGTTTTCATTCTTTTTAGATTTCCTTTATGTACAGATTTCCAAACCAGATGAAGCCACACTATAAGCCTTGAGCAATTTGAGATATTTGTCGCTAACATTTCACCGAGAAACACTCACACAGTAAAACACACATGGAATATGAAACAACTACAGTCTTTCTGGCACCAGGTTATTTTTATTTGCCTGGGGGTTGTGTGGTCCCTGTTCTTCTGCAACAGTTTCATATTTGTGTTGCCTCTGAATCTTATTTTTGTTTGAAGAATATAATGTTGTTTTTCCTATATTGTATTTTTATGATTGCACACAGCACTGGAATCCACAGGATGAGGGGAGGTCTAGAATGTTTCTAAGTAAAATAATAATAATTCAAGCATCTTAATTCATCAAAACCTGTAAAAATGAATATTGAAATGAAAATTAATATTATGCAGAATAATACCCACTGTTGAGTAAGGTGACTAATGTCATGGTGACATGGACTCTCTTGTGACACGTCCTCCTGCTGGATGTCTTGACTAGAGGTTTGGTAAGAGCAGGTATTTGAGGGAAGAGGGGTGGAGTGAACCAAAAGAGAAGGGGTTATTGTGCTACATATAGATAAATAGCACTAGTTAGAGAAACACTTCATTAGACAGTGATAGCATCAGAGAAAGAAGGAAAGTGATACAGAAAAATCATTACACCTTTTAAAAAGTAAGTTGGATTTCTTTGTCAATTCTGTATTCTGGTCCTATCACTATTTGTTAAGATTCAGAATCACAGCGGACTGACCTTCTCCAATTATGTTTAGATTGTTTTCAAAACATTGTCACTCTTTTTGTGCTCATCCTGTAAGTGGGATTGGTAGAACTTTTTTTTGGGGGGGGGAGTATTTTGTTGTTGTTGTTCAGTCGTTTAGTCGTGTCCGACTCTTCATGACCCCATGGACCAAACATCTCGAAGGGCCTGGGTTTTGTAATGCTTTCCTAGTTCAAAGGAAGAGGAGAGGAGAATTTCAAGACAGCTAGTGGGCTCTCCACCCTGAGGTTGCCTGAATTCTGCCCTAGCCAGTGTGAAAGGTTGGGCTGTCATACCCCACAGCTCCCTGGCCAGAGTTAGGATTGTTCTGTAACAGAACATTTCTCTAAATGTCTACTCAGAAGTAAGTTCCATGGAGTTCAGAGGCTTCTTCTCAGGTTAGTGGCTACAGGATTGAAGCTTGACTAATCTTTTTAAAAAACCTCCTTAGGCATCTGTCTTCTCCATCCATTTTATAGACCTCTTTCTGCTGATCATAGAAACACCATCATGATAGTGTATTTGACTATCAGCAGTTACCCCTGTGGTTTCAGTGAAATGTTGGATGTTTACCGAACATCCAAAAGGTTCTTTCAATAAATTTATTTATTAGCGGAATTTTTACATTTTATAGGTTCAATATTTTTTTATAGAGCTGACTTGGCTGATCTGTTTACTTGTCGCTCTCTCGTATGGCACAATCACATATAAAATGAAGCTCATAAAGTACATTATGTAAATATAAACAAGAGCTTCCAGGGGAAATTTGAATATGTAGGACTTTAAAAAGTTTTCTCTTCATAAATCTTTGTACGGATGCATCTAAGTTGAAAATAGATTAAGTTTGATTTCAATTCTTTGTCAAGCACTTTTCCAGATGCAACCAAATTATTTCTTAGAGAGCACACAGGATTTTTATATCTTAAGACTATATTTTCCAATGAAAATCTCATGCTTATTAATTAACTTCAACTTCCCAGAGACTGGCTATTTTATCTATTTTGGTGTTCTTTGTATTGTAAGAATCTGTGTTGTCCCTATACTGACAAGCTAGGAATTAACTGTCCTAGCAGGAATGAGAGGTACTCATGGCCTGACAGGTTTGCTGAAGCCATCAGCTGAATTGTGGGATGGGACAGAAGTCACCATTGCTAGGGAAGAGGGGCAAACTCCCGCAAGATCTCTATGCTGTGAAGGGGGTCAAATGGACATATGGAAGGAAATCTGCTTGTATTCATCACTTCTCTCCCTTCTCTCCATTTCCCTTCATCTATTTATAGATTGGGAGACTTGGGGAAGGGCCCTGCCAAAATGTGTTGTTGTTGTTTTGTAAACTACCATGTACCTAGAAGGCACAGAGAGGCAGGTGATAATTGTCAAAAGTAGCATACCACTGAGTACGTCCCCTCTTCAATTCTGGAAGTAGCTAGGGGATCCCAGGTCATCTTCCAAGTGGACGTGCTTTGTAGGAAAATTCTTCAGGAATGCAGAAAAAGAAGTTTCTCCAGTATTTCAGCTTTCTTAAAATGGAAAAAAATAGGTTTGTGGTCCTTATGAAGGTGAAGAGATCCTTGATGATGTATGGGTGATTTATGCAGAAATCTTAGAAATCAGAGTTGATGGGTTTGGGGATGGGTATGCAATACTTAACATACTCTTCTCATGACCAGAGGACGCAGAAGAACAGAGCTATACAAAAATGAGGCTGGTAGGACAGATCAGTGGAACCACTAAAGCCATCCAAAGCCCCTCAAACTCACGCCAACTAGGGTGGAAGGTGATGGAAGCACACCCACATTGTTTTTGCTTCATCAGCTCCAGGCTGGCTATTAATATAATAAATGTAATGTAATATAATGTAATGATTGATTTACAGGTGAAACTCGGAAAATTAGAATATTGTGGAAAAGTTAATTTATTTCATTTTATTTCAGGCCAGCAAACTCGCCTGACCTGAACCCCATAGAGAAGCTATGGGGCATTGCCAAGAGAAAGATGAGAGACATGAGACCGAGCAATGCAGAAGAGCTGAAGGCTGCTGTTGAAGCATCCTGGTCTTCCATAACACCTCAGCAGCGCCACAGGCTGATAGCATCCATGCCACGCTGCATTGAGGCAGTAATTGATGCAAAAGGGCCCCAAACCAAGTACTGAGTACATATGCATGCTTCTACTTCTCAGAAGTCCAATATTGGTCTATTTGCAGTCCTTGTTTTGCTGATTTCATTTAATATTCTAATTTTCGGAGATTTTTCATTTGGGGTTTTCTTCAGCTGTACGCCATAATCATCACAATTATAACAAATAAAGGCTTGACATATCTCGCTTTGCATGTCATGAGTCTATCTCATATATTAGTTTCACCTTTTCAGTTGAATTACTGAAATAAATGAACTTTTCCACAATATTCTAATTTTCTGAGTTTCACCTGTATATATTGCCCTTCATCAAGAGATCTCAGGACAGTTCACAAGACAAAAATCTGAGGTGTCTAAGCTGGCTCCTTTCAGGGAGATAATAATAATAATAATTTCTGCAAGGGCACATATTGTACAAGCTAATGGCTCCTAAAGCACTATCTTCCTAATAATAATAATAATAATAATAATAATAATAATAATAATAATAGTAATAATAATAATAATAATTTATATCCTGCCTATCTGACTGTTGTTTCGCCAGCCACTCTGGGCAACTCCCAACAGAATATTAAAAACATGATAAAACACCAAGCATTAAAAACGTCCCTAAACAGATGAAAAAGCTTTGGACCCATTAGGTCCATGGCTGGCCCAACCTCTGCCCCATAGAATCATAGATCTGTAGTGTTGAAAGGGACCTCATGGGTCATCTAGTCCAAACCCTTGCAAGGCAGGAATCGTGCCCCCACACAACCATCTCTGGGTGGGCTTGAACCAACAACCTTTTGGTTAACAGCCGGATGCCCTGATTCATTGTAACACCCTCTTTCAGAGCCCCAAACTGGCTATCGCTGGGAGGAATTGTGTGGTCATGCCCTTTCAAGCAGCTGAACCCAGTAGAGGGGTGTCTCTGTCTAATCCTAATCTCCCATATCGCCGATCAGGGAGTTAGGATTGTTCTCTGAATTTTGCAAAATCATTAAAATATCAAACTGCACAGTCAACAGAGGGTGTACAATATGGCATGACTGGTAGATCAGTCAGTCTGTCTATCTATCTATCTGGCTGAGTTCACACAGACTTAATGTTATGCGGCTGGCTAGATAGAAAGATAGATAGATAGATGATAGATAGATAGATAGATAGATAGAGATAAAGGTAAAGGTACCCCTGCCCGTACGGGCCAGTCTTGACAGACTCTGGGGTTGTGCGCCCATCTCACTCAAGAGGCCGGGGGCCAGCGCTGTCCGGAGACACTTCCGGGTCACGTGGCCAGCGTGACATCGCTGCTCTGGCGAGCCAGCGCAGCACACGGAAACGCCGTTTACCTTCCCGCCAGTAAGCGGTCCCTATTTATCTACTTGCACCTGGGGGTGCTTTCAAACTGCTAGGTTGGCAGGAGCTGGGACCAAGCAACGGGAGCGCACCCCGCCGCGGGGATTCGAACCGCCGACCTTTCGATCTGCAAGCCCTAGGCACTGAGGCTTTTACCCACAGCGCCACCCGCGTCCCTAGATAGATAGATAGATAGATAGATAGATAGATAGATGTATTTGTGGCAATGTTGTAGTAGTCCTCAGCCAAATTCTATTTGGTTTCATGTTCCTGCCTTAAGTAAGGTTTTTTCGTTTTGTTTTTTTCTAGAGAAGTTAAACACTTTCCTGCAGAACAACAACATGGACTGTGCGATGCATTCACAAGCAGAAATTCAGTTACTGAGAGGGAGGGGAGAACTAAATTGTGTACGGTTGTAAATAAGAGGCCACTAGAAAAGGTGAACTCAGCAATATGTTTCCCTAGAAGATAAGGAGAATTAACTTGCAATAAATCCCAGTAAACTAGCCTTACAAAGCCTTGCATTTTTTAAAAAGCAACAAGAAGACACCTATGTGTTTTAATGCAATTGTAACTTCAAGGCGGAATAACGCTGAAAGGAGGGGAAGAAAAATGCAGCCTCAGTAGAAGTAGAAATCTCTTGACAGCATTAACCAAGAGAAAGAAAAGAAAAAGGCAAGTAGTTCATACTGTCTCTGCAGGTGGGACCAAATATTTCATGAACACAAAAGTTCAGGTGTTCTGTGAGGTGTTCTGTGAGAGCCAATTGAATACTGAAAATTCAATTAAAAATATTTTGGTTTGGGCTGTTAAAAAAAGGAGGGGATGCATTCTTCTTCCTATCCATTATACAGCACACGCCGTTGCATGGATTAACTGGAGGGGATATGAAGAAGAGAGATGAAGACAAATATGGGACATTTAAAATACATTAAAAAAGCTGAAACAAATTAATCCTCAAACTTTCAAAATCCAACTCTGTGGATTTGGGTGGCAAATAATGTTATGATGTCTAATTGTTCAGTGAATAGGTTATATTCAGCATTTGAGATCTAAAACATTTTGTGGCAGTTAATATATGACAGTGGTACCTCGGGTTACAGATGCTTCAGGTTACAGACTCCGCTAACCCAGAAATAGTACCTCGGGTTAAGAACTTTGCTTCAGGATGAGAACAGAAATTGTGCTCTGGCAGCGCGGTGGCAGTGGGAGGCCCCATTAGCTAAAGTGGTGCTTCAGGTTAAGAACAGTTTCAGGTTAAGAACGGACCTCCAGAATGAATTAAGTTCTTAACCTGAGGTACCACTGTACATTTAGTAGTTGCCTTTTCCTGCTTGTTTTCTCTCCACCCACTCACCCTGTGACTTTAAAGTACATAGGGTGCAGAGTTGCATTGCATGTGGCATCATGAGAGGTAAGGCATGGTTCTGAGCCCATTAGCTGGACAAATGCTCTGGATGGCACCAGCCACTATGGAAACAGAAGAACACAGGATTATGGGAACAGAAGAACATAGGGTTCCTCCACAGGCATGGTGTAATTTGTTCTGGCTCCCACTCATCCACCCTGTTTGCAATGCATGCTTAGCTGGTTGTTTTAGGGCTGAGTAGGATTTTTCACCTCACATCTCTGAGTGGCAGAGTTCTGGGAATTTTTCACATTCTCTGCAGTGTATCATCATCAAGGCAATTCTGCTTGATAGGTTAATGACATCAGGTGGCAGCAATGTAGAACTGGGCAATGTAGAAAAAGCCCAAGATGCAGAATTGTCACTGGTAAGTACCCAGAGGCACCCAGATACTGAAGGGGAGGGGTTCCATTGGGTGGTATTCTATGAATGACCGAAGGTGTCATGGACTTTGAAGATGCTCAAACTCAGGATGAAAGGGAGAAACTGTAGCCTTATTGGAATTCACCGATTGGGTCTGCGTTGCTCCCGGGAGGGAGGAAGGAAGTCAAGTGACACCGAGGGTTGGTTCAGAGAAAGAGTTCTTTATTTCTGCTCTCCGGAGCAGCAGAAAGGCACTTGCGTGGTCAGTCCACAGCAAGTCCAAAAAAAGAGAGATTTCATGCAGGATATAGATCCTCCAGGCACCCTCTTCCCCCCTTCCCCAGGAATCCAGGCACGTCAGCTTATACACGCAGGTTGACATCACTGATGTTCCTGCTCCGGTACTCTTAACCATAAAAGGGCTTTCCTTCCTGTATTCCTGACCATAAAAGGGTATTCCTGTTCCTATATTCTTATCTTGGAACAAGAGGTCACCAACTCCAAGAACATACTCTGGCACTGTTCCCGGACTAGGTCTGTGCGTCAGAGTGTGGTCAGGACGTAAGATAAGACCTAGACATGTCATCCCTACTTCACTGGAACAGCCAAGGTCATCCGTTGCTGTGACTGATAAAGGAGAGAGCTTTGTTTATACAGCTGTGTTCTTGTTATGCATTTGCTCAACAGCTCAGGTTTATGCATTTTAGAAATGCTAAGAAGAAAAGGGGGGGTTGGGTCCTGTTTCAAACTGACTGCACAGAAACCCATTCCTTCAAAACGAGCCAAGAGGAAGCCATGTTTGACAAACCCTTAACATGTTCAACTCCCACCCGGAAACCTTTGTCTCCACTGTGGAAGGGTGTGTATCCAAAATTGGCCTCCACAGTCACTTACAGACTCACTGTTAAGACCGTGTTCATGGAAGACAATATTACTTGGCTACAAAGAAGAAGAAGAAGATTCAAACTCTACAATTATATGATTCTAAGCTCTCTCATGAAGCTGCCTTATAGTGAGTCAGATCATTGCTCCATCTTGTATAGTATCTTCTGCCCTGATTGGCACTGACTTTTCAGGGTTTTTGACATGATTGAGCCTCTTGGACTTGCTGATCAGAAGGTTAATGGTTCAAATCCCCATGTCGGTGTGAGCTCCTGTTGCTCTGTTCTAGCTCCTGCCAACCTAGCAGTTCAAAAGCATGCCAGTGCAAGTGCAAGTAGGTAAATAGGCATGGCTGTGGCAGGAACGTAAACAGTATATCCGTGCACGCTGGTTTCCATCACGGTGTTCCATTGCACCAGAAGCGGTTTAGTCATGCTGGCCACATGACCCGGAAGGCGTCTGTGGACAAATGCCGGCTCCCTTGGCCGGAAAGTGAGATGAGCACCACAACCCCATAGTCACCTTTGACTGGACTTAACAGTCCAGGGGTCCTTTACCTTCACCTTTTATAGCCCAGGTATAAGAAAAACACATCTTATTTCAACTGAAATAGTTCTGTATATCCCTTTTCTTTCATATGGTTCTCTGCCCCCCTACCGGCCCTCAATTCAGTTGACATCAAAAATATGCAATTTAGATGCAGGCCTAATTCAAATATACCTTTTATCTGTCTCATAAGCTAAAAAGGTTGTATGTCTCTTTGGCTCTGTTGTGGTGTTCCCTTCTCAACGGTAAAGAATTACAATGAGCAGCCTTCAGTATTTGCTGTTCCAGAAAGTGCTCTGGAAGTAATTTGTCTTCAGAGACTTATGACTAACAACTTAAACATGACAACAAACACAAGTGCATATTTCTGTTTTACAGTTTTATAAGGAAACTAAATCTATTATTCTCCCTAACCTATGCAAGATGAAATTCACGGTTATGAGCCATGTGTAAAAGTGAAGCAGGGAGTAATAAACCTGGGAGAGAACCTGGGGAAAATGGAATTATGCGTAAGGTCTCAGGCTTAAAACCTGCTCATCAGAATCCCATGTGAAACATTGAAAAGCTTACTTTTTAGTTATTTCTAAACTCTAGCATTATTCCTTTTTTAAAAAGTCACTGCTCTCCCCATGCCACCACCCCAGATCATGCGAAAATTCTTTATGATCCATTTGTAGCAGCACCACTTAATAAGTGTTGGTGGTTCTCTCACCGTATTTGAATGCACATAGGATTGCTCCTCAGGAGCACTTGTATCTCTGGTTCGCTTCCTGATTTTGCACCCAGTCTACCAAGTTACAAGCTCCTCAGGCCAGGGGCAAGGCCTATCTGCAGAGGGATTGTGGCCTAGTGCTATCTTACCTGCTTTGCATGCACCCCCTGGATCAGGTGAAGGGATAGATAGTGTCAGTGATGCGGACAAGTCTCTGATGGACCATACAAAGTACCAAACAGAGCTGGCCTGTGTTCTCCATCTCCAAATCCCTGCAGTCAGCAGCTAGAGTATGAAGCTGAGGATCCAACTGAAGTATAGTAGGCAGGAGTTTCTTCTCTGTTGGTTTGAAAAAGACAGAAACTCTTCTGGTATTTATTTCAACCCTGGCCAATCCGCAAACCCCATACTGCTTGCTAATCATCACAGCTGATGTGGCACAATTTCTTTTCTGTGCCCAAATGGGGCCCTGGGACCTGACCATCCTCACTAGGCTAGACCAGCTGCAGGATAAAGCAGACCCTCCAAGTGTCCCTATTTTCCAGAGACAGTCCCAGATTTACAGAAACCACTCATCAGAGAAATGTTGGAGCGTATGGCAGGATGTCCCTTTTTGGACAGGGATAGCCTAACTACTGTTGTCTATGCTCTGGTAACTTCAAGATTAGATTACTGCAATGTGTTACATGTAGGGTTGCCTCTGAAGACGGTTTGGAAACTTCAGCTGGTGCAGAATTCAGCGGCCAGGTTGCTCACCAGAGCAAGACGGTTTGAGCATATTACACCGATTCTGGTCTGACTGCACTGGCTTCCAAGTAGTTTCCAAGCCCAATTCAAGGTGATGATTTTGACCAATAACGCCTTAAATGGCTCAGGACCACAATACCTCAAGAACCACCTCTTTCTGTATGAACCTACCCAGACCCCAAGATCAGCTTCTGAGGCCCTTCTTCGTGTGCCTCCTCCTCAAGAGGTCCAGAGTGTGGTAACACGAGAATGGGCCTCCTCTGCAGTGGCTCCCCATCTGTGGAATGCTCTCTCCCGGGAAGTTCACATGGTGCCTTCATTATACACCTTTAGGTGTGAGGCAAAAATGTTCCTTTATAACAAAGCTTTAGGTTGACCTGATCAACATCCCATACCCTTTTAAAATGTGTCTCTTTGGGGGGGGGTGTATTATTGGGTTATTGCTTTTATTTTAATTTTATATATTGTGATCTTTTCTGTGAACTGCCCTGAGACCCCTGGCAGTATATAAATTTAATAAATAATGAAATAATGAAATATTTTCATCAGAGAAATGTTGGAGTGTATGAAGTTCAGCAACCCCCGAGGCAAGGAGATAACTAACTATGCAGCCTTTAGAAGACATCTGGGACTCAGCTATACAGCTGCCAATAAAACGTTTTAAGCGTGTTGCAATGTGCAATATACAAATGTGACACTAGATGGAGATGGTGAGCAATGGCAAATTCAATATATTTTTCAAAATGTTTTTTTAAAAAGCATTTTCACAGCATTTTTTAAATATTATATGTGTGTAGATTCTACCTTGAAGGCAGCCCTGTATAGGGAAGGTTTTTTTTTTTTTAAAAAAATGTTTAACGTTTAGTATATTTTTATATGTGTTGGAAGCCACCCAGAGTGGCCGAGGTGACCCAGTCAGTTGGGTGGGGTATAAATATAACAACCACAACGTCGGAAAATGTGGCAGGGTACGGATAAAGGGTTCCCAGTTCAAACACCTGAGCTCCTGACACTGGTTTCCTTCAAGCACAGGCAAGAACACCAATCCACGTGGGAGCATGTTGCAACTGGAAGGAACAGTATGTGGCTGTGCCACATGCTAACACATTACCATAGCCATGTAAGTGAGCACCTCAGGGAAGCAGCTCCCATGTGGTTTGACAAGTGCATGGTATGAGCCATTGTGAATCTATGAACACAGTTTGGAGCACAAGGCCAAGGGATGCGTTTATGAGTGTCAGGGGCTGGACTGAGGAGGAATGGTGGGGACCACCACCCCTTCCCCTGAACCTTCTTGAAAACAGGAGGACAGTATAGATTTGGAACAGTGGTTTGCAGAAGGGCATAGTTCAGAGGCTGCAGAGAGGAGAAGCTGGGGAACATTGGGAGGAGGGCAGCAGGAAGAAGAAGAAGCACCAAGGGAGAGATAAGTGACAGACTCAGTGTCCTTGGAAAGCATTCCTGACCCTCCTCTCCCAAGACCAGACACACATGGAGGGTATTAGGACAGAGAGCTCGAAGACAGAAAGCTCAGATTAACCGACGCAGGAGTGATGCCAAATAGGGGAGACGTAGGGGGGGGGAGACTTTATTTGGAGCAACACCATTACTAGAAGAAGGCTGCATTCCTTTGTTGCTCTCTGTGAATTATGGAATAAATTGCTTGGTAAAGACTCTCCTCCCTGAAAGAGAGGGGAGTGGTTGTGGGCGGGAGCCCGAGCACCGCCCAGCAGGGGGCGTTGCCCCCTGCCTCCAGCTCACCTGGCTGGCACTCACGCCCCCCCGATGGCCACCCAACCAGGTGCCGTGGAGGGGGCGTGTTCAGCAGCCTTTTGCTGCAGTGCCAGCCTCTCCCTGGCCTCATTCTTCATCAGCGTCCCATCGCAAGTCATCAGCTAGGAGAGTCATCACAGAGAAGAGCCATGAGGTTTGGAGTCGGGGGAGGGGTCTGGTTCCTTGCATGCCTTTTAACTTTAAGAGGCTTGCGTGCGCTCATTGCTTTACTGCTTTTAAAAACCCAGGCATCCAGGTTGGCCTTGCTGTGTCCTCTTTTCCGTGTAAAAACCTACATTTAACCTTCTATTTCCCCCCACTCCTGGTGCTTTTAATTTTTGGCCAGGATGCTTGTATGTTTTCCCCTCTATTGCCCTTGCCTGTCCACCTGCATGGCTGGTCTGGGTGACTGAGAGGGTTTGCCTTACATTTAATTTGTTGGCCAGGGTGCTTATGTGTTTTCCCCCTCCATTGTCCTTGAGAGCCTGTATGGGACAGCTAAATATTTCTGCATTGCTGGGGTTGGACTAGATGATCCCCAGGGCTCCTCCCCAATTTTAAGTCGTGCGTGTGTGTGTGCTTGCAGCGTGTGTTTGTGCCTGCTGTTTATTATTACTCTTCTAGTGTGGGTTTAATTTACCCTGCCACCCCTTCCATTGGTACCACTTAAATCGGGAGCCCACTGTAAAATTTAAAGGCTGCTGGGGCTTGGAATACATTGTGCACTTAAACCTCACCCCTCTTGGTTTCTCTAAGCCACCCCCCCTCCACTTGATGTTTGGGGGAAGAAATAAGGCAGGGCTTGGGGTGGACAATTCAGGATTTATGATCAGGGAACCATTCCTCAGCACTGCACGTTTAGAACCTTTGAAGGTGTGCCTTTGCCTGGTTCTTGTCATTGGCTGCATTGGCCAGTACAGGCTCCCTAAAGAAAACTGCTTTTAAAGTTCCAAGTTTTATTACGGCAAAAGCCAGTGACACTAAACACCACAAGAACTGCTTTTAAACAACAACAACAACAAAGGTTTCGGCTTATAATACCTTACTAAAAAGTCCAGGTTAACTCACGGTTTATATTTCAAACTTTTCCTTGACCCGCATCGTCATTTTACTCCCTCCACCCCCTCCTCCCTCCAAACTCCCCCCCACACACTTTCCTTCTCCTCCTTCCACCCCTCCTCCCTCCCTCCACCCCCCACCCTTTCAGGAAAGAGATACATCACATTAACCTTAAAAAAAAAAAAAGATAAAAAAGAAAAAGAAAAAAGGTGTCTTTGGATTTCCCTTTGCCTGAGTCATCACAACAGGTTTTCAACTGCTGGGCAGGCTTGATTGCTCGGCATTGTCTTTTAAGCACCTGGAAGTTCAGCAGCTCTAGTTGCATTGTCAGTTTAACTAACCAGCAGTTTGACCAATTGCTGTCTTTTGTCTATTTAAGCACCTTTATTTCCATCAACTGGTCTTGAGCCGACCTTGTGGGCAAAAAATTTACTTTCTTTGTTTGGCAAAGTTTCCTTTGTTTGGTGTAAGTTTAAGAGCAACCTCACCCCTCCTTTCCAGAGGGCCGCTGGTGTGGGCCTGGAATCTTATTGATTTCCTTTTCTCTTAAGTTGGCTGCAGCTTCTGAGCATCTCCTTGTAAGCAGTTATTTTCAATTCTGTTTGATTACTTGGCAATGCTTTGCGCCTAGATTTGCCTATCATTTAAAAGGGGCAACTTTTTATTGTAGGCAATTATCTTCTAATTCTGTTTGACTGCAGTTGGGGTTGCTTTGTGTATGGGATTGTTCCTTGGAGCCAGGTGCTAATATGTAGCTGAGCGCTGCTGCTTGAACTCTTGCTGGGTTGTGATTTAATAAATATAAATAAATACAAGCGGTGCAGTTAAGTGACGTATAGCTTGTTCATTTTGTCAGCAGTTACGTGGAGCGATTGATAATAGTAATTTCTACTCATAGCTATAAATCCATTGGCTATTAATTGAGATACTATCGATTAATGATTAATTCATCAACCGTGCTCTGAACTTTATTGATACACAATAATTGTACACTGACATTTAATTACAGTCAAGTTATTAATTGATTGGTGATATTAACACTAATTAAAAACAACAACAACAATAATAAAATAATAAAATAAAATAAAATAAATTTGAAAAATAAATAATAATAAATAATTATAATAAATAATTATAATTATAAAAAATAAAAAATTGTAATAATAATTAATATTAAAAATATAGATAAATAAATAAATGAAAATTAAATTTAAAATAAAATAATATAAAATAATTAGTGACAAAATAAATAGTAGGCGCATTTTACTAGTACACAGAGCAGCTCATGGCGCCCAAGAGGAAGCGCACGGGTGCAGTACCAGCACACACTGCAGATGGCAACCGTCGTAATAATAAACCCAAACCCATTTCGCAGTTCCTCAATGCCTTCAGATCATTCATTGTTGACTATGAACAGCACTTTCTCCTAGCTATTCTTTAGTTCTATTTGCCTTGTGTTTCTTACTTCCTTGTTTCGCAAACCAGTGGCCAGCCTTTAAACTACCCAGGTGCAGGCCCAAGCCCTCAGACAGGAACGGCGGCTGTGCAAACTAGGTCTCAGGTTTGCTCGGCGACTTTCAGAAACGCATCGGGGCGCCTGCGTGGAGGCTGCCGGCCCGTATCAATAGCCTGGTTGCTTCCAGTTCTTCTAGTTCTTTGCAGAATAGGCAGCCCAGGGTCCAGCTTCCAGAATCAGGCACCTCATCAGCCGGTGATGATGAGTCAGAATGGCTTACGCCCTTTCTGGGGAGGCCGCCGCATCTGGCAGTTAGCCCGGATGTCGGGAAGAAGCCATCAGAGGTGTATCACACTGGAAAGCTGGACCTTAGAAAGGATTTAAAACGTAAGGTGTGCTGGTAATTCAATAAAGGGCAATGCCAAAGGCAGTCTTGTAAGTACCCGCACAAGTGTGAGAGATGTGCAGGGGCTCACCCAGCCACGGCGTGTTACTAAGGGAAGCGGCCCTTTCAGGGAGGTCAGGGCTTCCACCACTCTAGTTCCAGATGAGCCCCCGCAGCAGGGAACCATCGTTAAAGTCCTTCTGGGTCTAGCATTTTCTCCAATTTAGCTTTCTCCTCTCCTCAACCTCTTGTCTATCCATCCAGACAGAAGTGCAGCATCCTATCTTTGGAAGGGTTTCTCAGAGGGTTTCAGAATCCCGGTAGTGGCTCCTTAACCGCGAAGGACTCTCCTAATCAGAAGTCAGTAAGGGAAAGGACATTCGCCTCACCCCACGGGTAGCTAGCCCCACCCCTGGGTGCACACCACATGTGCCACTCCGGGTGCCAGAGCAGCTAGCTCCGCCTCTGGAGTCACACTATGGCATACAGCTAATTGGGATGAACCCAACAGGGCCGCCACTTAGCCCCTGCTTGGTCTCCAGGACAGAGGCACCCCTTCCCAGACCCACCCCCCTTTTTGTGATAATTAGGCAACCAAATGTATCATCCCATAACACCTCATACAGGAATTATTTTTTCCTGGGGAACCTGCCTTTTCCGCCCAGATCAACTACAAGAGCAAAACCACAGCTTTAACAAAATGACAGCCCAAGCAGGAAGACACATGGGAGCAATGGTACTGCTTTGAAGTGTTCCAGATCCATTTCCTGTTCTCCCAATGAGCAGGGCAGCTGTGGACAAAATTGCAAAGAAGTACAATACTGATTTAGTCCTTAGTCCTAGAATCTAGTAAGCCTTTAAGCCCAACAGTCGGAATCGCATAATTTCAATGCTTTAACCATATTAGGGAACATGTATAGTTAGTAAACAAATTGCTAGTTTTGTGAGAAATAACACTTCACTGAAGTGGATAATGCTTTGGCCAAGAGCTCACCTTTGGGAATCTTCTAGAACATGTTGCATATGTAGCAGTTCTGTCTAGCTACAGTGAAACTGAAACCTGACATTTACAGTATCAGATAGAATTGTTCTGGAATGTCCTGGCTGTGTCTGTTGTACAACAGTTTTGGAAATCTGTAGGAGAGTATCCCACCAATCTCTTGTCATACTAACAATCTTGTTATCAACTAACAATCAAAAATGCTAAAATTTTAGCTACATTGGCAACAGGATGTTGGCTAGAAGCAACTGGTTTTCTGAAGCTAAAACGTACAATTTTGTTCTAGGAGTTACTTGATCACAATATAGAACTATTTGTTTATTCCTTATGAGTTTTACACATGATGAAAATGTATACTCAAGCAGATATTCTTATAATCACTGTACTATACTATGATACAGTGCATAATGAACATCCACATTCAGTTAGTCTGTGTGCCTCACGTACTTGGGCATAGAGCTGGACACAGTTGCCCAATCATCCCGCTTACCTAAGGAGAAGATTGACACCCTTAAGGAAATAATTCATACTACCCTTGCACTAACAAAAATCACCCTCAGACAGATACAATCCCTGTTAGGTCATTTCAATTTTGCTTGTAGAGGGGTTTTCCCCGCCTAGCCAGGCTTTCAGTGGGTCTCAAGCACCCACACCACAGGTTCCGTCTTCCAAAGACAGTTAAGGCCGACCTAGAGGTTTGGGTGACATTTTTGGAACACTACAATGGAGTATCCCTATGGCAGGATGTTCTTAACTTGTCCTCAGATTTTCAGGTCCATTCAGATGCGGCAGGGTCCCTGGGCTTTGGCTTGTATTTCAGGGACCGATGGGGCGCGCAACGTTGGCCAACGGGGTGGCAGGGCAAGGGCATCACGCGGGATCTCACTTTTCTCGAGTTTATTCCAATAGTAGTGGCCGTGCATATCTGGACGGAGGAGTTTCGAAATCGCCGGGTGTGCTTCAGAACCGACAACCTGGCAGTGGTGAACATACTGGCGAGACAGTCATCCCGATCTGCAAGGGTCTCCTCCCTTCTGCGATGTCTCGCTTCCGGTCGCTGGCACCTGGAGCACAGCTGTTGCCCAAACCCTTTCCGGAGCACCTGTGGAACGTTGGAGACGCAAAGTGATTAAGGGAGTATTAGCGTCTGTCGCACCCTCCACTCTCAGGTCTTACAAGAGGGCCTGGTGCGATTTCTTGGGCTTCAGGTCTGGGACATCTGGGCTTTCGCCTAACGTGCCGCCCACCACTGACTACGTTCTGCAATACCTTTCACACCTCGATGACTTAGGACGTGCGCCTAAAACCTTAAAATACATGCCATTAGCTGCCATTAGCTTCTTCGCTAGGGCCACGTTCTCCTCCGATCCATGCAGTGACTTCCTGATCCGCAGAGCTATCGAGGGCTGGGGCAGGTTACGCGGGATCTCACCTTTCTAGAGTTCTTTCCAATAGTGGTGGCGTTCACATCTGGACGGAAGAGTTTCTAGATCACCGCGTGTGCTTCAGGACCGACAACCTGGCGGTGGTGAACATTCTAGCCAGGCAGTCATCTCGGTCTGAGTGGGTCTCCTCCCTTCTGCGGGCGTTCGTCCTCCGGTGCCTTGAGTACAACATAATATTTTCAGCCAAATTCTTACCCGGAGCCAATAATGACATAGCCGATGCCTTGTCTCGATTTCAGATACCTCGCTTCCGGTCGCTTGCACCTGGAGCACAACTGTTGCCCGAACCCTTTCCGGAGTACCTGTGGAACGTTGGAGACGCAAAGTGATACAGGGAGTATTAGCGTCCGTGGCACCTTCCACTCTCAGGTCCTACAAGAAGGCCTGGTGTGATTTCCTTGGTTTCAGGTCTGGGTTATCTGGGCTCTCACATAACGTACCTCCTACCACTGACGATGTCTTGCAGTACCTTTCCCATCTCGATGATCTGGGACGTGCTCCTAAACCTTAAAGATTCACGTAGCCGCCATCAGCTTCTTTTCAAAAGCTACATTTGCTCATGACCCGTGTAGTGACTTCTTGATCCGTAGAGCCATTGAGGGTTGGGGCAGGTTGCAACCTCCCAGGGCCGAGAGCCGTAAGCCGATTTCTTACGGGTTGTTATCTCAGATACGCATAAAACTCAGGTCAATTTGCTGGTCCAGGTTCGAGGCACGTCTCTTTTCCGCAGCATACGCTATCGCCTTTTTTTTGGTGCGCTCGGAGTTGGTGAGGTGGTGTTTGAAGTTGGTGCACGAGGTTCAACACGCGGCCTCCTGTGCGAGGACGTGCAGTTGTCCGAAACTACCGTGACAGTGCGTCTACGTCAGTCCAAGACTGATCAGGCGGGTAAGGGTGTCCTAGTTAAGCTCACGGCGTCGGCACAGCAGGGCCCATGCCCGGTAAAGGACACTAGGAGGTACCTCTACCTCAGACCGCCCGGCCCGGGTCCGTTTCTGGTCCATGAAGATGGGTCACCCTTGTTGAGGCACCAATTCACCAGAGTGCTTCGCAAGGCTATTGAGGCTTGTGGTCTATCCTCCCAGGAGTACGCTGCGCACTCCTTTAGAATTGGCGCCGCAACCACGGCTGCGCACCTGGGGTTACCGGCGGACAGG
This sequence comes from Podarcis raffonei, assembly GCF_027172205.1. Taxonomy (NCBI): domain Eukaryota; kingdom Metazoa; phylum Chordata; class Lepidosauria; order Squamata; family Lacertidae; genus Podarcis; species Podarcis raffonei. Next base: position 73,287,422 of record NC_070608.1, read on the forward strand.
ATCAAAGAGATGGGCCGGTGGAAATCCAATGCTTATAAGTCTTATATTCGCTAGTATGCGACCTGCCGCTTTACCCTACTTACCCGCCTTTTCTTTCTGTCTTTTACCCCCAGTTATGCTCAGAAGAAGCGTGTGGATTTGCGGCCACAGTATAGTTCATTGGGCCCGCGTACAAGCGGTGAGATGCGGTCTTGCATCCAATCTTGGCCTTCCACATGGTGTTTGAGTTTCCTGGTTTTCGAGAAGAGGCATGCGTTGGGAGGAGCTGATGCCATTGCTGTGGGAGAAAGTAGCCAAGTTCGGCCCTCCCGACATCCTTGTGATTCATTTGGGGGAGAATGACCTTGCTAACAGAAGGAGTGTGGACTTGTTGTGGAGCATAAAAAGAGACTTGAATGCATTTGCAGCCTTGTGTCCCAGAACGACGGTGTTCTGGTCCTCCTTCCTGAAAAGAACTGTTTGGCGCGGTGCGCAAAGCTGTATGGCCATTGAAAGAACCAGGAAACTCGTAAACCGGGCGGTAGCCCGTTGAGTGCGCTTTATGTATGGCCAAGTCATTTATCATGACCGTATCCGGATCGGCGACCAAGCTTTATACCGGAATGACGGTGTCCACCTATCGGATTTGGGGAACGACATTTAGTTAGCTAGTGTCATCAAAAGTATCTGGGATTGGTTGCAGCTTTGAGGGTATTGGCGGCGAGCCTTTGGCTCGGGTGGCGGTTAGGCATTGGAATAATGTGTTGTGTGTCGAAGTGCTAGGTGTGGCCATTGCCTATGCCTTCAATTTTTAGGGGTATTCCGTTAAAGGAATCTGGCGGTCGTGTATTCTGTCCGATGCCTGCTTGGCGGGAGGCCATGGCACGACCCTCGGTGACAGCAGGGGTGAGCCTATAGTTGGATTAGCATCAACAGGCTCCACCTACTGGTGAATAAACCCACTTGTTTCGATCCAATGCCTAAGCCAATACCTTTTCATTGCTGTAATCAATAAAGTTGTGGCCTTTTCTAGCCCATCAACCTTATATCACTTGTCCTTGTGTCTTCATTTCACTTCGCGGGAGTCGGGTCCTCGAACCACAAGAACTTTTATTGTTTTTCTGATTCTTGGGTGCCACTTTGGGAGGGATCTGATTCCCTGAAGCCTGACAACAAGGCATAGGGAACAATAACAGATTTTGAAAATACACTGGAATGTATCCAAAGGCAGGACTTCAGAACATGCTGAACCTTACCCTTCTTGTCCTGAAATCATTCTCCTCCTTCTGAAAGGTCACCTACATTTGTGTTTTCACCCTGTTAAAGAAAGCAGTCTTGCATGTAGCTTGCTCACTAAATTTTACTGAGATACCCCTTCTGTTGAAATGTAACTCCACCACCTCTGAAACAGCTGTTTCAAATATGAATGGACACATGGAAAGTTCAAGGTGAAGTTAACCATTCAGGACAATATCCCTGACCATGTGTCATTAGAAGAAGATCTGAAGGGAGCTATTCAGAGCTCATCACGTCTTCACATATCTTCTCTAAGAATGGCAAAAGGAAGAAAAATGAAACAGAACAGAGTGTTATATGAGAAGTACTCAGGCCATTGCTAATACTACGAAATCATTTTGGAGTCATGATCAGTTTGAACTAAACAGGGCGGAAAGAGAATTAATGTGTGATTCCAGGAACATATGAATCTTCTGAAACACATCCAGACCTTCAAAGTTCACGATAGCACCTGATCTTTGTGTGTCGGACTTCTCTTGGCTTACATCAGCATTTGCAGTCTTTTTGTGTGTATAAGATTATGTCTTTTGCTAAAAGAAATTAGTTAAAAATTGGGGGTCATCTTACACACGGGATGCACAGGGGTTAAGAGGAACGCTACTTGCTTTCCTGTGGCTGCAGTGAAGGAGCTGCCAGAACTGCCAATCCACTTCCGTAAACCAGTGCACAGACTTCTGCCATCCATTACCGAGCAACTGCCGCAGATGATTTAATGAACGGTAAGGGGGTGCAGGGTGGCCCTATGGCAGTAGGGCAGCATGGGGGCTGCAGATTGCTGGAACCACTGGGTGATCTCCCCCCAAAAAATTTAACAACAACTTTGGTCGATCTCCCTCCAAAGGTCAACAACTTCGGGTGATCTCAGGGTTGCTATGCCAAAGTTGTTCTTTGTTGGTGCTTTGTTAAGCAACTTTGTTAAGCAAAGTTGATGCTTAAAACTTTGATTTCTTAATTTTGCATTAAAAAAACAAGCAGGGGGCCTCTTATACATGGGATGTCTTATACATGGGAAAATACAGCACTTTAAAATCTTTAGCCTTAGGTATTCTACATAGGGGACACAGGTGGCGCTGTGGGTTAAACCACAGAGCCTAGGACTTGCCGATCAGAAGGTAGGTGGTTCGAATCCCCGTGACGGGGTGAGCTCCCGTTGCTCGGTCCCTGCTTCTGCCAACCTAGCAGTTCGAAAGCACGTCAAAGTGCAAGTAGATAAATAGGTACCGCTCCGGCGGAAAGGTAAACGACGCTTCCGTGTGCTGCTCTGGTTCACCAGAAGCGGCTTAGTCATGCTGGCCACATGACTCGGAAGCTGTACGCCAGGCTCCCTCAACCAATAAAGTGAGATGAGCGCCACAACCCCAGAGTCGGTCACGACTGGACCTAATGGTCAGGGGTCCCTTTACCCTTTACCTTTTATTCTACATAAATGGAGCTTGCGTCGTGGGCAATGATTTGGGTTTGGAGCCCAAATCAAGGAGAAATAAGATTTGCAGGCCTAGGCATTGAGAAGCAGAAAGAGGAAGGGAGAAAAGGGTGGGCGTGGGGGGGGAGGCGAAAGGACCTTGTTCCCTAGGATTTGGATCTTATGTTACTGCTACCTGGAACCGGTTCATTTGTTGTTTATGACTTGTACATTGCTAAAGTTAGATATCTGGAGTCCACTTTTAACAATGGGCTTTTCTACTCCCATTGTTCAGTGTTGCATGCAAAAGATACCAAATTCAGCCCCTTGCATCTCCAATTAAGAGCTTTCAGTCCAGCATGAGGGACAACACAGACGCGCACGGCAAATTCTTAAGAACAATGCACCCATTTAAATAATAGTACAGCTTTAATATATGTAAAAATACATATTGAATGTATTTTAGAAAGTGCAGTAAAAAATACTCGCCATCCTGACCAGAAAAAGTTATTTCCTAATTTATTGTGTTACAGCAAATGTCACAATGCATGAAGAAAAATACTTGCATACTCTTTCTTTAATATTATTTTATTGTGTTTGGTAGCTAATTCCTAAATTTACCTTTCATTACCAGCTATCTTTCAATTTGCATTTCTAGTCCAAATTGCCAGATAATGTGGTCCTTTTGATTAGCTCATAAATATCATTATGTTTTTAAATATCAGTATACTATTTTTATGTATATGCATGTGCATCGTTATATATACATTAAAAAACTATACTGTTTCAAGTAATGATATACTATTATTTTTCCAAATTGCTTTTCCTATGATTAAGTTATTACACTGGTAACTGTTGTAGAAACTGGAAGCACATAATTGTAAGCTGGAAGACTCAAGATTTTCTGTTCTTTTGCATTGAAACTAAGCAAGTTCTTTAACAGTTCACTGTTCCGAATAAGTATAAACTGTGATCCAAAATGCATGTGACCACATACGGTGCCTGATGTCTTCTCTGTGAATTTTTTGGTTCCAGGTGAAGAGCTTTTTATTCACACAGGCTTTTCAATTGTTTCAAATCCAGGCTGAAAACTTGTTTATCCTGTCTCTGTTGTAAGGAAGTGTCTTAATATGCACTCCCTGCAGCCTTCCATTGGTGAGCAATCCTCACAGGGGCAGATGTGAGTAAGTAAGTTATCAAGGGTTCATAAAATATTGTCTTCTTCTGCTCATAAAAGAAAGATTGCTAGGCTAAACCTTGTTCATCTCCAGCTGTTGGTGAAGAATATCTGAAATAACTGCAGAGACACAACCAGAACCTGTTCACTGTCAGACATTTCCACAAGAGGTGTTTAAGTGTACCCATGGTGTTCAGACATAGAATCATGGAAATGTAGAGATGGAAGGGGTCCTTAGAATCATCCAGTCCAACCCCCTGCAACGAAGGAATCTCAGCTAAAGCATACATGACAGATGGCATCCATTGTCTGCTTAAAAACCTCCAATGTGTGGGATAAAGAGCCTCATATAACCCACATGCTTAAATCTAATTAATGTGTGAATGGGTTAATGTAATATAGTAAGCTGTCCCACCAGGTTTAGCTAGGTCACACCCACCCACCCAGTCTTGGGAGAGACTAGGCAATCAAGGGCTTTGTTCACCTTTAGTATTTCAGAAAACCTCAGTTTGTGAAGAGATTTTGAGCTGGTTGCTGCAGCTCAGACCTCGTGGCTCTTACAAGCCATTCTTGTGTTCCTATAGCAATGATTTAGGAACTTTCATCGCTGTAACTAAGACAAATTTTACTGCCCATGTTTTCTGGCTGATAGATAGAAGAGCAAATGAACTTGACCTTTGAAGAGTTTGTAAGTAAAACATTTTTGTAACTTGCCAAATGTGCGGTCTTTTTCGATGCTAGGAGAAGAGGGTGGGAAGGAACTTAGAAGGGCATATTTTAAAAGTCTAACAGCCTATATTTACACACTTTATGTTGCTGCATAATCTGTGATTTTAAAATTCCGCTGGGGTCCCAATGCAGGGAATTTTCCTTTTACTGTATTTTTCGCTCCATAAGATGCTCCCGACGATAAGACACATCTAGTTTTTAGAGAGGGAAAGCAAGAAAAAAAAATGGTCTGCACAGAACATGTAAGTGGCTCTCGCTTTTCTTGCTTTAAAGCAAGCAAAGCGAGAGCTGCTTACATGGCTTCTCTCCCGCTTTGCGCAGCTCTCACTTTCTTGCCCATCCCTCCTCCCACCTCGCTGTAAAAGAGGAGGAGGAGACACCGGGACAGGTGCTTTGCTTGCTTTACAGCAAGGCGGGAGGAGAGATGGGCAAGCAAAGTGAGAGCTGCGCAAAGCGAGACAAAAGCCATGTAAGAGGCTCTTGCTTTGCTTGCTCCCTTCTGTCCCTCCTTCTGCTTCGCTGAGAAGCCAGAAAAGCAAGACGCGCTGTGCAGCTCTCACTCTTTCTCTGCTGTTAGCAGAGCAGCGCAGCACCTCTTGCTCTGCTGGCTTCCCAGCAAAGTAGGAGGAGGGACGGAAGGGAGCCCTTACACGGAGCCCCTTCTGTCCTTCTTCCCCACTTTGCTGAGAAGCCAGCAGAGAAGCCAGACGCGCTACGCAGCTCTCGCTCTTGTTCTGCTGGCTTCCCAGCAAAGCAGGAGGAGGGACGGAAGGGAGCCCTTACAAGGAGCCCCTTCCGTCCCACATCCCGCTTTGCTGAGAAGCCAGCAGAGCAAGAGCGACAGACAGGAGCCATGGCTCCGGCTGCGGAGGCATCCCTCAGCTCACGACTGCAGCGGTAGTCGAGGGATCCCTCTGCCGCCCAGTGCATTCGCTCCATAAGATGCACAGACACTTCCCCTTACTTTTTAGGAGGAAAAATGTGTCTTATGGAGCGAAAAATATGGTATATTTTTTTTCCTTGCCACCAACACAATGGGATTCCACTACCTCCCAAGGGAGTCTGTTCCATTGTCAAACAGCACTTACCACCAGAGAGTTCTTCCTGATTTTTATTCGAAATCTCCTTTCTTCTAACTTGAAGCCATTGCTTCATCTCCTACCCTCCAGAGCAGGCGAAAACAAGTTTGTTCCATCTTCCACGCAACAGTTCTTTAGATATTTGAAGATGACTATCATATATCCCCTCTGTCTCCTCTTATCCACATTAAATACACCCAACTCTTTATCCAGGTCATCCTCCTCTGCACACTCGTTAGTGGTTAGCAATATCCTTCTCAAATTCTGGTGCCCAGAACAGGACACAGTACTCCAGATGTGGTACCACCAAGACAAAATAGAGTGGTACTATTACTTCTCTTGATCTGGACACTATACTTCTGTGGATGACATCCCCTCCAGCATTATGGCGACAACTCCCTCTGTACACACTTTTGCTTGACCCGTGTCTGGATCTGAGAGGGTTCTTTCTTTCTTTCTTTCTTTCTTTCTTTCTTTCTTTCTTTCACCTGCCAATTTCCCCAGGAAAACCCACTGTTTACCATTGAATTGGAACAAAAGGCATGTGGTTTGGCTTGCGTTCTTGAGCGATCTAGGCACTAAACACTCTTTCCAGGTAAATGGCCCAACATTTGTCTAATAGACCCAAGTCCCAAAGCTTGCTGACACACTGTCAATTTCATATTTCATATTTATGAATGTTTTTGCCTTTCCTCCAAGGAGGTATAACCTGGTTCTTCCATAATATCTTCACAACATCTCTGTGAGGCAGGTTATGAAGAGAGATAGTGATTGGTCCAGAGTCACCTAGTTGAGTAAATCATTATAGCACATTGGCTCAGAGGACAAATAAAGTTCTGGGCACCTTTCCCAGGTAACTGAACAATTTGAGTAATAGTCATATTTTCTTCACCCGATCCTCTACATATTAATGTATTATCCAAGGTTAATATAAGGATATATTTGACTCCCAGTTATTAATAAAGGGCAAGCTCTTTGTGGCAGGCCCAAGCATTACAGCAAGAATGGGAAATTGCTTTCAGCCTTCATAAAAAAGAAGTTTTACAATGGCAATGAAAACCACTAAAATTAAGAGGGATGGTGAGCTTTATTTCCCCATCAGAGTGGCATGTTTTGAATCAGAAATTTCCTGCATCTCCTTGGAAGACTGTAAGTACGACTTGGTTTGCTATCAGTTCAGTGACTTTAATAATAGTGTGGGGACTTTAATGTGACAGCACTGAACTGTATAGGCTTTAATAGCATCTTTTGGAAGCTGTGATGGGCTTGGGCTTGAGCATGAGCTGTCTGTCAGGGCTCTGAGTTCTCGTAAACAAGTTCAGCAGATGACCAGGTAATCACTTCACTCTCCCTACTTGCTCCAGCTTGTGAAGAAAGCCAGAAGCGTGTTTATCTAGGGTTACCATATGTCCAGATTTCCCTGGACAACACTAGGATTTCAAAGGCGGAATTGAGATCTGGGGGGAATTTGCAAAAGATGGCACTTTGTCCTAGATCTTAGGCAAGTCAATCAAAAAATCACGGTTTTGGTGATGCAAAATGCAAAATGGCGGCAAACACAGTTTTTACACTGAGGTCCAGCTCTGAGGGCCTTCTGGCAGTTCCCTCCCTACGAGAAGTGAGGGAACCAGTCAGAGGGCCTTCTCAGTAGTGGCACCCACCCTGTGGAACACTCTCCCATCAGATGCCAAAGAAATAAACAACTACAGCAGAACCTCGGGTTGCAAACATGATCCATACGGGAGGCACATTCGCAACCCGCTGCTTTCACAACCCGCAGCACCACGTCTGTGCACGTGCAGGTCGCAATTCAGTGCTTCTGCACATGCGCAAAGCACAATTTAGTGCCTTTGTGCATGTGCATGTGCCGAAACCTGGAAGTAACCCTTTCCAGTACTTCCTGGTTTGGTGCGGTGCGCAACCCGAAAATGCAAACCTGAAGTGTCTGTAACACGAGGTACCACTGTATCTGACTTTTAAAAGACATCTGAAGGCAGCCCTGTGTTTTTAATGTTTTAATGTTTTAAACTTTTTAATGTTTGATGTTTTATCATGTTTTTAATATTCTGTTGGGAGCTGCCCAGAGTGGCTGGGGAGGCCTGGCCAGATGGGCAGGATATAAGTAATTATTTAATTATTTATTTATTTATTTATTACTGCAAAACAAAGCAATGAAGAAAGAAAGAAGTTGTGCTATTGCAATGATGAGTCCTGAGAACTTGTTTTGTTTTTTTTATCCTTCTGGAGAAATTGAGTGAAAAGTCCCCCCCCCCCAATTCTGTGCCCACAATTTTGAGAGACCATTTGCACAGTCTGCATAGAACACATGCAAATCCTCAACCATTTTGGGGGGAAATGTATAGATGTTCAGTCAGATACATAAAATTCCCATCAGATCCTGACTGGTAGCAGTGGTCTGTGGGCAAGCAGTCTTTCAAAGAAGCATGTTCGGTGGTTCCCCAACTGTGGAGTGAAATTCCTAGTAAAGGTAAAAGGTAAAGGACCCCTGGACAGTTAAGTCCAGTCAAAGGCGACTATGGGGTTGCGGCGCTCATCTCGCTTTCAGGCCAAGGGAGTCAGCATTTGTTCGCAGACAGCTTTCCAGGTCATGTGGCCAGCATGACTAAACCTCTTCTGGCACAACAGTGATGGAAACCAGAGTGCATGAAAATGCCGTTTGCCTTCCCGCAACAACAGTACCTATTTATCTACTTGCACTGGTGTGCTTTCGAACTGCTAGGTTGGCAGGAGCTGGGACAGAGCAATGGGAGCTTACTCCGTCGCAGGGATTCAAACCGTCAACCTTCTGATCTGCAAGCCCAAGTGGCTCAGTGGTTTAGACCACAATGCCACCTGTGTCCCTTTTGATGTGTGCCTGTCTCCATCATTATTAACTTTCAGAAGCATTTAAAATGCATTCTAGTTTACCCAGGCACTGGGTGGCTGAAGAACACCCCGAGATCATTGGGGGCAACGTTTTTAACTGTAACTACTTTTAGTTGGTTTTAATTATAATTGCTTTTAGAATATTTCAACTGCTTTAGAATGTTTTTGATTTGTTCTTAAATTTTTTATATGTTTGCTGCCCTTGGCTCCTTGGGGAAGAAGGGCAGGATCTAATTAAATTATTATTAACAATGATAATAATAATTACTTTGCTGGTTTTCTGGCTGGGGACCCATTTACTAGCATCTAAGGAATCCAAGCATTTTCACCAGCAAAACAGAAAACATTGGATTCATTGCATTATAAAATGGCTTGCAAACCTCAGAGAATTGATTTGTCACATCTCTTAAATATTGCTAAGCATTATCTCAAAATGTGACCCAAGAAATATTTCTGACGAATGCTGCGTTTAAGGGAAGGGGAGAAAAAGAAATCCAAATTGCTTAAGTCATTTGCAGCAATGAAATTCTTTCAGCTTCATTGCTTACCTTCATTCCCTGACCTTCATTTGCCCTGCAGTTTGAACAGCTCACAGGAATTAGATCCCACACAGATTAACTTCCACTTTACCCATCTACTGTTTTGCATCAGATTTGGACCTATCATCTAAGCTTCTAATACTTTCTGGACAGAGCTCTGAAAATAATGGACTCTGTTAGAAGTATAAGAGAGAAAGGAAGGGAAAGGAATGGCAGGAAGCACAATACCCGAGTGTCCTCACACTGGTGTAAAGAGAGGCAAATATGCTATCAAATGTACCTGTGCTGCAGACACTGACATAAAAGCAAAAATAACATCTAAAATATATGTAGGGTTGCCTTTGAAGATGGTTTGGAAACTTCAGTTGGTGCAGAATTCAGCGGCCAGGTTGCTCACCAGAGCAAGATGGTTTGAGCATATTACACTGATCCTGGTCCAATTGCACTGGCTACCAGTTAGTTTCTGGGCCCAATTCAAAGTGCTGGTTTTGATCTACAAAGTCTCAAATGGCTCAGGACCACAAAATCTGAATAACTGCCTCTTTCCATATGAACCTACCCAGACCCTGAGATCATCTTTTGAGGCCCTCCATCATGTGCTTCCTCCTCAGTAGGCCTGGAGCGTGGCAACACGAGAACGGGCCTTTTCTGCAGTGTCTCCCCATCTGTGGAATGCTCTCCCCAGGGAAATTCACCAGAAGCCTTCATTATACACCTTTAGGTGCCAGGCAAAAATGTTCTTTTTTAACCAGGCCTTTGGTTCACCTGATCAACATCCCATACCCTTTTAAAACGTGGATCTTTTTTGGGGGGCGGGTATTATTGGGTTATTGCTTTTATTTTTATTTTATATCCTGTGATCTTTTTATTTGAACTGCCCTGAGACCTCTGGGTATAGGGCAGTATATAAATTCAACATCAGCCACGACAACAACAAAGCTATTGATCAGGAATCAAAAAGTACCTTGTGCTACACTACTTATAAAGGAGACTTTTTGAGATTTCCTTCAACAGTAGCTCTGGGCATCTCAGAGCTGCTACGGAAGGTCCCATAAACTTCAGGTCAGCATTTGATAGGCTGGAATGGTATCTTGCCTCAGTAATGGACTGGATGAGAGCCAATAAACTGAAGCTCAACCCTGATAAGACTGAAGCACTGTCAGTAGGCTGCTCCCTAGACTGAATGGATGGGAGGTTGCCTGTTCTTGATGGGACTATAGTTCCACTGAAGCCGCAGGTACAAAGCTTGGGGGTCCTTCTGGATTCATTGCTGTTGCTTGAGGCTCAGGTGGCCTCAGTGGCGTGGAGTGACTTCCATCAGCTTGGGCTGGTGGCCCAGCTGTGCCCCTATCTGGACAGGGATATTCTAACTTCCATCACCAGTGTTCTGTCAACCTCTAAGTTAGATCACTGCAACACATTATGTGGCGCTGCCTCTGAGGATGGTTTGGAAACTTCAGCTGGTGCAGAATTCAGGGCCTGCTTTAAAAAAAAACCTGCAGAAAATTACATGTGTAAATATGTATTTTAAATATGTATTTAAATGCGTGCTTTTAAAGGTATTTCCTCGCCATACAGACATTTAAAACGTATTTTTAAATACCTTTTTTTTTTTGAGATGCGAACTGTCAGAACCTTCCAAAGAGCAAAAGCCAGCAGATCACTAAATTCCAACCGGCACTTTAGTGTGGGAGCTGCATCTCAGAGTTTACAAAGATCGAAGTCATCAAACATCCTTAATTGTTCATGTCTCTTTAGATCTTGGACACAGTTTTCTTGGCTTTCCCAAAAGCTTTAATTCTCTCCTTCTTTGTCAAGCATTACAAAGTAAAATGATTCACAAAGAGATACAAAGAGCAAATGGCTTTTACTTTTTATTTTGTTTGCTGTGCATTCAGGCTGTACTTTCCCAAAGTGGTCACATAATAAAAACGAATGAAAGAGGAATAACCTTGGGGAAAGGTTCCTCCCCCCTCCAATGCTCTTTTTGGCCTTAATTTTTTGCTACTTTGTCTCTGATTCTCTAACTTGAGCCATTCAACCCAAATGCTTCTTTTGTGATGCAATTCCCTCTTCCCCATCTTCTGCCAATACACTGGTGTTTAATCATAATACAAGAAAGCACTTGTGATGGCTTCAGCAGTTTGTATGTTACCTCTTAAATGTTTCCTCTTCCCATTAAATAAGCGTGCAACCTTTGCATGACTTCAGGTTGGCATCAGGAGCAACATGAATGTGGAGGAAATGAACATATGCCTCCACCTGGAGCATGAGTATCACCACAACAGGAGCTTCTGCAGACATGTTAATCCTGGATATCTCAGTTGGTTAGAGTCTGGTGCTGATAACGCCAAGGTTGCAGGTTTGATCCCTGTATGGAACAGCTGCATATTCCTGATTTGTAGGGAGTTGGACTAGATGATCCTCAAAGTTCCTTCCAACTCTAGAATTCTATGATTCAATCTGGTTGTTATAGAAAAGTAAAGGTAAAGGACCCTTGGATGGTTAAGTCCAGTCAAAGGCTACTATGGGGTTGCGGTGCTCATCCCGTTTTCAGGGTGAGGGAGCCAGTGTTTATCCACAGACAGCTTTCTGGGTCATGTGGCCAGCATGACTAAACCGATTATGGCACAACAGGATGCCGTGATTAGTGCCAGAGTGCATGGGAATGTTGTTTCCCATCGCGCCACAGTGATACCTACCGTATTTTTCGCTCTATAACACGCACCCGACCATAACACGCACATAGTTTTTAGAGGAGGAAAATCAGTAGGCATGCCACCCATAGCCATTGCATCCATAACACGCACAGACCTTTCCCCTTACTTTCTAGAAGGAAAAAAGTGAGTGTTATGGTGCAAAAAATACAGTATTTATCTACTTGCACTGACGTGCTTTCGAACTGCTAGGTTGGCAGGAGCTGGGAAAGAGCAATGGGAGCTCACCTTGTCATGGAGATTTGAACTGCCGACCTTCCGATCAGCAAGCTCAAGAGGCTCAGTGGTTTTTATGCTTATTATATATATATAAAAAACACAAGTGGGCGATTCTCTTCTCCATGTTCCTGCCACTGGGCAAGTGCTTCACCCAAGGACACAAACTGGCAGAGAGGCCCTGGGGAAAGACCAGAATGGGCTAGGAAAAGTTCAAGCTCTGACTGGCAGTTCTGTCCCTCTTTGGCCCCAGCTGTGAAGCAAAGGGCACCTTGGAGCTGCCTCCACCTGGTCACCAGGTAAGGGATGGGAGCCTTCCAAGAGGTCTTGACTCCCACTCTGTGGCTGTGTGGGTGCCTTCGGGAGAGAACAAGTAGCTTGGGCAGTCCTCCTCTCAATCGCTCATTGGAAGAGCAAAGAGGAGAGAGCATGGCTGGGTGTGGGGTTTTATTTGAACACTGGAGCAACAGGTAGAAGTAAATAATAATAATAATAATAATAATAATAATAATAATAATAATAATAATAATTTCCCCAACCATTCTGGGCGGCTCCCAACAGAATATAAAAAACACAATAAAACATCAAACATTAAAAATTTTCCTAAACAGGCCTGCCTTCAGATGTCTTCTAAAGGTAAGGTTGTTGTTTATTTCCTTGACATCTGATGGGAGGGTGTTCCACAGGGCGAGCACCACTGCTGAGAAGGCCCTCTGCCTGGTTCCCTGTAACCTCACTTCTCACATTGAGGGAACCACCAGAAGGCCCTCAGAGGAGGACCTCAGTGTCCGAGCTGAACGATGGGGCTGGAGACATTCCTTCAGGTATACTGAGCTGGGACTTTAAAGGTCAGCACCAACACTTTGAATTGTGTTCGCAAACATACTGGGAACCAATGTGGGTCTTTCAGGACCGGTGTTATATGGTCTCAGCGGCCACTCCCAGTCACCAGTGTAGCTGCCGCATTCTGGATTAGTTGTAGTTTCTGGGTCTCCTTCAAAGGTAGCTAAGGGAAGGCAGGATGGTGGGAAATGTCATGTTTTCTTCAGCACTTTCCAACTTCCCCTTGATGCTGAATGGTCAAAACTCGCGGTCCTGTGTGGTTGAGGTTTGATTTGGGGTTTGCCGCTGGTTCCCTCCGCCTCTATTTTCTTGGTAGTTGCCATTTTAAGTAGATCAGATAGATAGACAGATAGATAGATATCTCCCATATGTATTTTGTGCCCCTGTGCCCCTCATGCTATGCCACCAGCAAATACATACGTTCCACAATACTTCACCCTCCTGACATTCAGCTGTGAGACTTAGGACCATGTCACACATTGTGTGTACCTAAGATTTCTTCCAGCAGATTCCTAAAAAAGCAAAGTATAAATGTAGCAAGCATGTCTTTGCAATCATAGAGATCATGCAAGTACTTTGAAAGAGCACCTTGAACAGCTGGCCGTGGCGACCAGTGAAATTGTGCTTCTATAGGAAACTGCACCTTCCACTGCACTGCAGAGTAACACAAGGAGAGTTGAATTTATATCTGTATCTGTAATGGTTGGGAAGGCAGACCAAACCTTGGTCAGAAATATGCATGTATGCAGGAGGATTGCTGACACATCCCTGCAGGTATTAGCAGCCATCTTCTGTGCCAGGCAGTGCTAGTCAGCCAGGAACCATGTGCTTGCACAGAGCTGGCTGAGATGTGCTCTTACACACACTCCTCTCAATCACTGCCTCCTTGATGGTTAGACATTCTTAGTGGGGACACGGGTGGTGCTGTGAACTAAACCACTGAGCCTCTTGGGCTTGCCAATCAGAAGGTCGGCGGTTCGAATCCCCATGATGGGCTGAGCTCCCATTGCTCTGTCCCAGCTCCTGCCAACCTAGCAGTTTGAAAGCATACCAGTGTAAGTAGATAAATAGGTACCACTTTGGTAGGAAGGTAAATGGTGTTTCCGTGTGCTCTGGTTTCTGTCACGGTGTTCCGTTGTGCCAGAAGCAGTTTAGTCATGATGGCCACATGACCCAGAAAGCTGTGTTTAGACAAACACTGGCTCCCTTGGCCTGAAAGCGAGATGAGCACCACAGTCCCATAGTCACCTTTGACTGGACTTAACTGTCCAGGGCTCCTTTACCTTTTTTACCTTAGAAATTCTTATTAGCAAACCCCTTCCTCAGTCTGTTTTCCAGTGGCAAACTCAGGATTGCCTCCATTTCATTGCAGAATGGTCGCTTGCACTGAGTGACCAAGTTATGAGGCCAAGCAAGATACATACGTGTGTGAACAAGCTGATAATTGCCTTGCAGTGTGTAAAATGGTTCTGGGGATCCATCCGAATGTGCATGTATTGGCAGGGTGGGGAGAGGTCTGGGCTGTTTTGTAAGCAAAGCGTGAGACAGAAAGCAAGCAAATGGAGACTACTGCAAAAAGTGCAGAGAAACAAGAAAGCACAGCACTACAAAGTTCCTTTTCCTTTATAGAAAATCCTTTCATACAAAAGGGAAATGTGACTAGAAATGGCCCTTGCTTTTGGTGAGGGGGGAAAATTAGAAGTAGAGGCACGAGTAGCTCCTTCAAATGCAATCACAAAAGGGGCAGCCAGTACAGCAGCTGCTATTTTAAGGCCAGGAAACGTTGTGTTCTGTTTGAAAGACGAAAAGAACCAGCAAATATTCTGGCTGCCCTTCAAAAGCAAGCTGTCATTGTTAAAGGCAGCCCATGATAGTCAATAAAGCACTAGATTGTTTTGCATGCTCCATGCAGGGAAATTGAAAGGAGGGAGCCCTTTGTTCTTCGGGTCCTTCTCTCAGAAAGTTGCAACTTCTTGAATTCTGAAGGAGTTTTTGGGTTTGATTCTCTGCTTGCAGAGATAAATCTCTGTGCTTACGTCCATCTTTAAATATTCCCTGTCATTGGTAGATTCACCTGGGGCACTAGATTTGCTTCACAGATATTAACATCGGCACAGTTGTATGAGTCACCCAGGAAACTGCACAAATAAGAACCCAAGTATAGCCTGTATAGCCTGCTGAAACAGGTGATTGCCCCACCAAATCCAGCATTCTGCTCTCAGAGTGGACAACTAGATGCCTGTAGGAAACATGCAAGTAAGACCGAAGCACAAGGGCACACTCCCCTCCTATGGCCTCCAGAATCCATTATTCAGAAGAACTACTGCCTCCAATTGTCATAGTCTCAGGCTGAGCAACAGCGAGCAAAGCTCAGTGGAGTGGGAGACCAGCCCACCAGAAGAGTCTCTGAGGAGTACTTGCCTGGAGGTAGTGCCAGTATCCAAAGTCAGGTCCAATCCTAGGGTCGGGCAAACAAAAAAATCACATGATCAGACATCCAGGGGGCAGGGAATCTGATGATCAAAGGTTGGGCCAGGAATGACAAGCGTTCTTTCCAGCATCTGACTGCTGATGAAAGTTCTCCTTAAGAAGGCTGAAGTTAGATGGTTCTCATGAGCACCTTCTCCTCTGAGTCCTTGAAGGATGATCAGCTGCAGGTGGAGTCACTCTGCCCTCTCCCCCTTCAGGCTGCTGTTTAGCTGGCAAAGCTGATTCCTGGCACAAGACAGGTAGGGCTGGTGAATGCTCCCTGTTTGAAACCCCGAGGAGCCACAGCCATTTGGTGTAAACTCTACTGAGCTAGATGCACCAACAATCTGACTTAGGATAAGACAGTTTCCTATGCTGTTTAACTCACAATTAAATGAAGTCTTACTTTTAAATCTTCCTTTGTCTATTTTTACTTTAAACCCTCATTTTAAAGTGCTAAGAGACTTAGCTCCAAGTCAGCCCGACTCCTGCATGCATTCACAATGATTTGGTGCATGTGACTCATAGGAGATGATGATGAAGAAGTGTTGTTGCCAGGAGAGGCTGGGCTATGCATGTCTAATTGTAAATAAAGTATATGAACCATCTCCTCATGGTATTTGGATTTCTCCACTCTACCTTCACAAGAGGAAAAAGAGAATTCTGTGAAAAGGAGGACCTGCACCCAGTCCTAGACACAAAGGAGTTTGTTTCTGGACCTTTAATAATTATGAAGAAGAGCACATTTAGCTAGGGCTGTCATGAAAGAGTCAGAAAAGCTGCCACTCACAAAATTCCTTCTTTTGTATAATATTTAAGATAGAAGAGCCCCATCTTCCTTTTCATCTGGGTGCCCTAACTGCAGAAGATAACACTTTGAGAGGGACTTGTGAAGAGTTCTTCAGAAGTCCGTTTCAAAGCACTATCTTGCCCAGCATTTTGAAAGCAGCGTCTGAAGATTTGACAATCAGCTGATGGTCAAATCTTCAGAAGTGCCTTTAAAAGCACGGCCACACAAAGCAGCACTTTGAAAGGGGCTTCTGAAGACCTCTGTGGGCAAAGAGAAGGTCAGTTGAAGTCAACGTGGCATCAGGTAACCCCACCTGTCAAGCTTGGTGGACGAAGGGTCGGAGAGATAACAATCTGGCCTGCAAGGGTAAAAAGGTTAAGCATCCTTGTCTTAGCACATTTGACTTCTGCATCTCCATACTAGAACTGTGCAAAAATGTCTTTTTTATCATTTCTTTGAGTGGGGCAAAACAGAACTTTTCTGAAAGATCACTTGGGAGGGTGGGGTAAAATTCTCCAAAATTCTTGGAAGTGGATTGTGCCCTGTGTTA
Source organism: Podarcis raffonei (assembly GCF_027172205.1). Classification (NCBI taxonomy): domain Eukaryota; kingdom Metazoa; phylum Chordata; class Lepidosauria; order Squamata; family Lacertidae; genus Podarcis; species Podarcis raffonei. The sequence continues at coordinate 73,304,094 of NC_070608.1, forward strand.
TATATTGTTATGAGGTTGTTAACTCCCCCCAAAAAAAGTTCCACATCACTCAGACTGGTACAAGGCTTTAGCCCAGGCATAAGCAAACATGGCCCTCCAGATATTTTGAGACTACAACTCCCATCATTCTTGACCACTGGTCCTGTTAGCTAGGGATGATGGGAGTTGTAGTCCCAAAACATCTGGAGGGCCGAGTTTGTCTATGCCTGCTTTAGCCACAGCCACCCACCAACCACACTGTCTTGACTGTCTGTTATATCATTTTACACAATGCACTTCCAAGGCATTCAGTAAAGTGTGGTCAGCAGGAAATGGTGTGAGATACTCTCTACAGCTTCCCAGTTGCCAGGATCCCACCCCAAAACACAATAACAGCCATTCTTACTTGAAAGTAAAGAAGATATCATTATTCAGGCAAATGGAGGTACAGATTCAGCACCAAGGACAAGGTCAATGTACCAAAATTCCAAGGTACACGAAAAAGGCAAGAGGAACTGAACAGAAGCTACAAATATGTTTCAACAGTTGAAAGGTCCTTCCTGCCAAACTCTTAAAAGATGCAGTGAGCTCACTCAAGGGACACTCTCACCTTATGAGTCTGCTGCATGGGCACACACATGCTCTGGCTGGGTGGGTGCATCTGATCCTATCTACAAAGGTGTTTCTTGTGTCTGCCCCCAGCTCCACTGCAGTTCCTCCTGTTCTGCCCCACCTTCTGTTTGGTTAAGTCTCTCCAATGAGGCTCAGTGCTCTGCCAGAGGGTAGGACGAAGGAGCCAGCAGATCTACTGCTGCTCCATCTCTGACGTCTAGAGTCACAAAGGGAAGACCTCTGTCACCCATCCCTGCCTGCTGGTAATCCTGACCATGATCTGCTCATTCGTCTTCCTTCTCTTCTCAGTCTGTCTGGGGCCACCAAAATGTGTCAGGTCCTCATAGAGTCGAGAGACCTATAACACCAATGGTCACACTATCTGCTGAGTCCAGTAAGGTATATAAAAAAATTAATCAGAGAACAGCAGGACATCAGCCCCTATTTTCACAGAAGGAGAATATGTTTGGGAAATATGGGGAGAGTTCAGCCCACCTTTGCTTCATACCGCTTCTTCTCTAAGTCTCTCCCTTTCTCTCCCTCCAGAGTCTTTCCAAAATGGTAATTTTGTAATGTCTGGATATGGAAATGTGCAGCGTAAGAGTTTGACATTGCTGAGGCCGTTTTGCCAACTTGCAGAGCCGTTATGCTAATGTGCTATTACTTTTGCATGCAAATAGTTGAAATGAGCGCACAGGAGTGCAGCCACTTAAACCATATATACCCATTTCCATTTTTCCCCTCCTATTGTGGAATTTGCTTCTCTTTTTTTAATACTAGTAAAATGGTTCAGTTTTCCTCTGTTTATGGAACTCAATTTTACTTGCGCATCTCCATTCCCACTTGTCGATGTGGCAGTGGCGATGGTTATGTTATGGGAGAGTATAATTTCTTTTGCAGAGCCAAAACAATTTGTAGGAACTGCTACAGAGTGCATTCCAAAAATGGAATGCAAGAAGAATGAAAAGGGAGCTGCGGGATCGAGGCAATTTGAAGAAACATAACATGCAGCTAGGACTGCTGCTTTAGGATCCTACGTGTGGGAGCTGTGAGTTTCAGTTCCCATTTCTAACTCTATCTCTACTAGAAACTCTGTAGGGTAGACCACCCACTGTTCACTCACACACAACCCTTTCTCTGCAACATGGGAACAACAACAACTGTTATGTATTGAAGTTCTCACCCTGGCCACCAGGGGTATTGTGTATATAGTTTTCACTCAGGTCCACGTAAGTTAATTTAGGCAGGGAACCCTGGGTTGTTGTTGTTACAATGTTGACAGTCGGCTGCCTATAAAAGCAGGCTGGCTGAGCTGTTTGCTGTACTGTTTTTAACACTGATTGGGAGCCGCCCAGAGTGGCTGGGGAAACTCAGCCAGATGGGCGGGGTATAAATAATAAATTATTATTATTATTATTATCAGTTCAGTTCCAGCTTACTTATAAAGAACTACTTGGAGAAACCTCTGTGTCGTCTGCTATGTCTACCCACAACTTAACAACAACAACAACAACAACAACAACAACATAACAACAACAACAACAACAACAACAACAACAACAACAACAACAACAATGAAGTGCTAGTGGTGGTGGTGGGGTGTTCATGACCAATGTCACAAACAGCCCAAAATAGCAATTTAGGAAGCAAAACTGAACCCTACACAAAATGGGCACATCTTTATAGTTATATTGGCAGGGATGCTATATGGTTTTTGACAAAAGCAGGATGAATGTGGGTTGTGTTTGCGCCTTTTAAATATGCTCCCATATGTGCTTTACCCAGTTCTTTTGCCTGTCCCAGTACTGGATTAACCATTAGGTGTCAGGGGCTGGACTGAGGAGGAATGGCAGGGACCCTCCCCTTTCTCCTGAACCTTCCAGAGAACAGGAGGACAGTATAGATTTAGAACAGTGGTTTGCAGAAGGGCATAGTTCAGAGACTGCAGAGGGCAGAAGCTGGGAAATATTGGAAGAAGAACAGCAGAAAGAAGGAGAAGCATCAGGGGAGAGACAGCTGACAGACTCAGTCCTTGGAAAGCATTCCTGACCCCACCTCTCCCAAGACCAGACGGGCATTGAAGGTATTAGAACAGAGAGCTCAGATGCAGAAAGCTCAGATTAACTGATGCAGGAGTGACATCGTATAGGGGAGTGACTGTCGTAATCAAGCCTTGTCAGAGGAATTTGCCACTCTCCAGGCACCCGGCTTGAGTTACTTGTTGACCTCCCCGTCTGCGACTCCCGGCAAGATCAGGCGAGATCTCAATCGGCGATCCTCCTCTAACGTGAGAAGAACACACCACTCCTCCCCTGCCATCCCCAGGGAGGGGAGAGAGACAGACAGAAATGTATTTACATGCCTTTATTTCTGTCCTTCCAGCAGTACAGAGAAACGTGTCTGCACTCTCTTAACACCAACAGCAGAGAGAGAATAACTCCTCCCATGTACTTCCAGTACAGATCATATGAAACTCTGAGCTAACATCCGGTGCTCAGTGGTGTGAATAGACTGTTCCTTTGTTCCCACGGTACAGTCCCAAACATCAACATCCTGTTTGGCTCGCTGCTGCATTGCTCCTTTTTCGTAACAGTGACATTGAATAGGAGAGACGTGGGGGGGGGGTGAGACTTTACTTAGAGCAACACCATTTATAGGGAAGGCTGCATTCCTTTGTTGTTCTCTGTGAATTATTGAATAAATTGCTTGGTGGAACTTTTATCATTTCTCTGATTGTGGGCTGCTACTTTGGGAGGGATCTGATTCCTCAAAGCCTAACACTCAACCAAATAAGCACGTGCTTAGGGCATCAAGGGAAGGGGGGCACCATATTGCCAGATTTACCACTGACTGTATGGTGCAGCTGAACCAGGTACCACTAGAAGGCTCCCACAGTATACACACACACACATACAATAATAATAATAAAAAGAATAATAACATAGTAATAATAAAATAGTAATAATAGAGATTAATGATATGCTGCAATATTGGAAATGCAACAAAATTAGAATCTGGTTACTGGTTGACTGCCACTTGGTCCACTGAGGCTCACGTGATCATTCTTATTTTGGTCAGCTGAATTGGATATAGATGGGGGCACCAAAATATTTTAAGTGTTTATTGCTTCTAAAGGTCTTAATCTGGCCCTGACCTGACCTTTTCCTCCACATGTCATAGTGAGAGATTATTTCAGGCAAAGGAATGGAGTGGGAATTGGAACTAGAGCTAAGCAACCCAGGAAGCTGCTTTAAACAGAGTAAAATCCTTTGTTGACCTAACTGTAGTGTAACCTACATTATCTGACAATGGTTCACTAGGTTTGGGGGCAAGGAGCATTCCAAACCCTACTCTTGTTATTTTTTAATCTGAATTTTTGCAAGTTGCTTTGAGTTCATCTTTTTAAAAAGTGACATCATAATCATCGCTGGATATGGCAGGGATTGAACGTGAGATCTGTTTCATGCAAATGTTTTCTCACTGAGTTTTAGCCCTTTCCTCATAAGCTGGCAAAAATACACAGCTTTCCTTTGCCTATATTCTATATACTGTAACATAATATAAACACAGGGATGGAACATATTGTCAGTTTCTATCTGAATGTGTTTTACAATAATGGGGATAAAAAATCTTCCGTACCGTGGCCAGGTTTGCACACCATAGTAAACCATAGTTTATTAGTCTGTATACAACACACCTTGGGCTTGTGCACTTCTTCCTCTGTTCTTCCTGTGTATGTGGCAGAAGGAGCTGAGATGCTTTTACTTCCTTTTAAAGCTTAACCACAGTTTGTTGTGTCATTTGGACTGACAAACTGTGATGAACATAAACTATGGTTAGTTTCAAGCGAGCCAACTTCAACCCATTGTTCCGGAAACTGACTTAACTAACCATAGTTAAGATTAGCCACTGTCCTGAGTCCAGACCACAAGGCAAGCTACAGCTTATCACAAGTGGAAGAGAAAGCTTTTAAAATCCTCACACCCATTCAGGGGACAGGGAAAGGATTAAATTATGGTTTAGCAGGTTAGAAGGTTATGAATGCAGCCATTGCATAGTCTAGGTTCACTTCAGCAATGACTATTCAATCTATTCACATTAAGGAAAAAGGTTTTCAGTACTATGTAATTATTCAAAAGTGAATCATATGCCATAATGCTGCAGTCTATTTTAAGCAGACGTTTCCACCTAAGTTAAAAGAAGCACTCAGAGTTCCAGGAAACTACCTTTTGATCTTGCTCCCTGGTCCTGACCATATGGCTGAGCTTCAGCATTAATGAAACATTCCAATTTTTTTGATGAAAGTGAGCAAGATACTGATTTACTCCATTTAAAAATAATTGTCATATTGACTGCTGCTATAATATAAAAGGTTGTTTTTCTTTATTATTATTTTTCTTTGTGTACAGTTTGGCCATTCTCTTCCAGGTTACTTAGGGAATTTTTTTTTTAAAAAAAACAGATTCAAAGTATTCTGTCTACATCTCAGGAAAACAAAAGGGTTAGTATTAGTGCCTCTCAGGAGTTACTGCTTACTTACCAATGGTTTTGAACTGTTTTTCTAATTACCTGGAGACTTCACCCGAGGCATATGATATTGAACTTTTGCTGTAGCTTTCCAGTGCAATTTTAACCCCCATTTTGAAAGATGAAAGATTCTGAAAACCCAGCAACAACAAAAGCCATTTAAAAGACTTATGGGTGAGAGGAGCCTTTGAGAATAGTTAGGTTCAACTAGGGGAGAGGGGGGAAATCAACAAACCTTGTTGTGTAACAAAATAAATCCCAGATATCAGGAACCTTAGAAACTTTTGTTACTAAAATGCTGCACAGGAAACCATTCAGCAAAGGTTTAACTTATAAACTTTGTCTTTGAGAGTTTCCAGAATGTTATGCCTCATGTTTCAAAAACAGGAAAATGGTGCAAATATCCCAAATAATGTGCCTAGAGGGCCTTGCCCTTCTTTTACAGAAGGGAAACCAAGGCACACCATTTTATTGCTAAGCCCCTGCTACTGGAGTTCAGTACTGCTGGCAAAGAGGAGTAGATTCTGAGATGAAGGGGCACATTAAACCTTGTCTCGAAGGCCCACCCACTTTTGGCTGAGGCAAAATTACCGTACATAAGGCTTCTTTGCCCCCAAGCAGAGGCACCAGCTTATAAGGGCGATAGGGGATGGGCAAATGTTGTGTGTGTGGTGTTGTGATGTCCCAATGCTGCATGCCTGACTTCAGGACATTGGGAGAAGCCGGTGGTGGAGTCAAACCCAGTGACCACACAGCTTCAATGGGCAGTGCCTCCTCCTCTGCCTCCTCCATTGGGTACATAGGTTGAGACCCTACCTGCCCGCAGACTGTCTCGCCAGAGTGGTGCATGCTCTAGTTATCTCCTGCTTGGACTACTGCAATGTGTTCCACATGGGGCTACCTTTGAAGGTGACCCGGAAACTACAACTAATCCAGAATGTGGCAGCTAGACTGGTGACTGGGATTGTCCACCGAGACCATATAACACCAGTCCTGAAAGACCTACATTGGCTCCCAGTACGTTTCCAAGCACAATTGAAAGTGTTGGTGCTGACCTTTAAAGCCCTAAACGGCCTCAGCCCAATATACCTGAAGGAGTGTTTCCACCCCCATTGTTCAGCCAAGACAATAAGGTTCAGCACCGAGGGCCTTCTGGCGGTTCCCTCACTGCGAGAAGTGAGCTTAAAGGGAACCAGGCAGAGGGCCTTCTTGGTAGTGGCATCCGCCCTGTGGAACGCCCTCTCATCAGATGTCAAGGAAATAAACAACAATCTGACTTTTAGAAGACATCTGAAGGCAGCCCTGTTTAGGAAAGTTTTTAATTGATGTTTTATTGTCTTTTTAATATTGTGTTGCGAGCCCCCCAGAGTGGCTGGGGAAACCCAGCCAGAAGGGTGGGGTATAAATAATAAATTATTATTATAAATTATTACTCCTGGTGCCACCACTGGCAGGAGGCTGCTTCAAACCGCCATCCCCTCTGCAGCAGGAGAGGAGAAGAAGGAGCTTGCCACTAGAGCTGCACTACGGTCAGATCCACACTTAGTCCCCTTTTGTTTGGAACACTGCGGGTGAGGGCCGACCCTGACCCCCAAAATAGAGGGGGCCAAAATGGCTCGCTTATCTGGAGCTGGCGCCCCTGCCTACAAAATGTTCATGGATGGAAGGAAGCAGACATCCTTTCTCATTCAAATGTGTAAATCTGCACCAAAAGAAACTCACGCACGAGAAAGTGGTATGTGGCAGGGGGTGTACGCACGCACGCACGCACGTACATGCACACACCCTTTCTACACACTGATAGGCGCATTCGTACAGAGCCCCAGGTTGTTTCACGGACTATTGATCTGTACACCACTGCTTTATTCTTCCGCTGCCACCAACCAGGTTTCTTCTGGTGAAATACTGAGTCTCAGTCAGGTTGTAAAGTCAACAATGAAGATGAAAGTTTATTGAAGAGCAAACAAGTTTTAAGTATCTTCAGAACAGTTTCTCAAATGCATTGCCTTAACTAAATGTGGCACCATCTCACACTGTCACACTCTTCTCTCTCAGTTCTATCCGTGTCTATCACTCTAGCTGTCACAACGGCTATGTTCGTCTTACTGGCTCTGTCTGACTCTGACTCCTCTATTTCCCAATGGTAAAACCCCTGGGCTGAGCCTCAAATCCAGGTAGGCTCCGCCTCTGAGCTTTCTCATTGGTCAATCTACATTAACCATTTCCATCCCCCTGTACAAACATAATCACAAGGAATGGGCAAACGCCACACCGATCAACCCTTGTTATACACAGTTGAATGTTCCCAATGCTCAAAGTGGGAGGCTCTGATCTGAGGTCAGGGGAGGTTGCTTCCAGACAACCAATCTATTGAGCATTCATTCTAATTTTTTGTACAAAGTTTGTGGAGTTGTTTTATTACATCAGCTGTTGTCAGGGAACTGCCATCAGGGCCGGAGGGAGAGAGAGGGCTCCAGAGGGATTCCAGAGAGCGTCCGGGGATGGGGAGAGGCAGCCCATCTTCTGGGGAAGGGAATCAGTGTAGCACCAGTGGTGAAGGGGGGCAGATGGGGGAATCGGCAAGGCAGTCCCATGACTCCTTGCCGGGAACCAGTGGGGAGAGTACGGGTCCTCCGCTGCCCACACCCTTCTTGCGCAGAAGGCTTCCGCGCAGGGAGAGTAGGCGGAGACTAGGCGTCAAAGAGCTTCTTTGCTGGAAGAAGTTCAAGAAACGCCCACTGACGGATTCTGCCAGCGATTGAGTCTGCCACGGGTGAGTGGCTGTCCGGACAGAAAAGGTTCACTCAAGCAACCCAGCCAGGTGTTGGCACTGGTTTACGCACGAGCAACCCCTAGAACCATTACAGCTGTTTATTGAGCATTTCTTTTGATTTGTTTCTGAGCAGTGATGCTATATGACATCACTATAAGCAATCATCCCACACTTTACAGTACATTTCCCTGACAGCAAAAAGCCCAACATTTCTGTGGTGGTAGTCAGGTGAGCTTCACATGACTGCCAGATAAACTTTAATCTCATAACCTGAATTTTCTTGTATGTGATTGAATCCCACCCAGACTGGGAGCAGACTGGGAGGTGGAATGGTTTATTTGTCTAGCATCTTATTTAAATCATAGAAAGTTATTTAAATCATACAAAAAAGATACACCATAGCTTGTTTCAGACCTTTAAAAAGTTAATTTATTGCTGCATTTCATAAGGCATAATCTTTGCATCTAAAGATCATCAATGATTTAAGTTTTTATACCTCAGCAACCGCCGCCCCCCCCCCCCCAATTCTTGCCTTTGGTAGATTAATACTTCAAGGTGCTGTTTTGTTAATGCTGGATGTAGCACTAAAGCCCTGTGACTCCTCTTGAATATGTGTGATAGTTCTGGTGAAAAGCAAGGCTATATCTTTACAAAAATGACATTCAGATTTAATTAGCTGACAAAGCTCTCTTTAATTAACTCGAAACTAGTTGTATAGTGGCTGATAATACCAATTATTAGGAATAACTGTTTTAAGACTGTGATTATTAAGTCCCATAAATTAAGACCTAAGGATTAATGAAGTATTGTTTTAAGCATCTGGGATACTGAAATCTTTCTTAACTGTTTCCATGATCCCCTCAAACACACACTTTATTAGCTAAGATATTCAGATTCCACACTCAGCTGTTCTGCAAATCCTAGAGTCACCTTTACATATATATATATATATATATTTCTCATGTATTTTATAAGCACACCTTGCTATACTTATCAAGGAACTGTGAATGACTGTTTTATGTTTCATGAACATAAGATTTTGTAATCTCCATAAGGCACACACTGAGAGACCATCTGCTTGTTTACTTTAGCTCTTTAAATGAGAGGCCGAGCTCTAAAAACTGATATTTTGCTTTTAAATGTTTGATGGCACACAGTGTTCATCGCCAATATGGTGTTCATTTGAGTGTGTCAGAAAAGCATTATTTGCAAATTAACTGCAGAGACTTTAACACAAAATGTTCCCAGTCTTCAAAGCCTAGACATGCTTTTATTTTGGAAGGAGTTTTGCAAAGGAGGGAAATGGGTGACGCCACCCCAATTTCAGTGGGTAAGGGAAATATAACCATAGGTAGGTTGATTTTAAGCTGATTATGTGTCTTACTTACATTTCATGATGCAGTCAAACATCAAAGAATGAAATTCCATCAGAATTGTGTGTGCTTATTTTTTCCCCCATGGGATGCGGGTGGCGCTGTGGGTAAAACCTCAGCTCCTAGGACTTGCCGATCGCATGGTCGGCGGTTCGAATCCCCGCGGCGGGGTGCGCTCCCGTTGCTCGGTCCCAGCGCCTGCCAACCTAGCAGTTCGAAAGCACCCCCGGGTGCAAGTAGATAAATAGGGACCGCTTACTAGCGGGAAGGTAAACGGCGTTTCTGTGTGCGGCTCTGCCTCGCCAGGGTAGCTTCGTCACGCTGGCCACGTGACCCGGAAGTGTCTGCGGACAGCGCTGGCTCCCGGCCTATAGAGTGAGATGAGCGCACAACCCTAGAGTCTGTCAAGACTGGCCCGTACGGGCAGGGGTACCTTTACCTTTACCTTTATTTTTTTCCCCATTTCTGCAGAACTCTCAGACATTTGAAGGTAGAACTGGCTGAATTGCTATCAAAGCCCACAGAACCAGTTGGATCAGAATCCTTGGTGAAAGAGGAAATAATTCACATGCACCATATTTATTTATTTAGTACATTTTTATCCCACCTTCCTTTCATCAAAGAATACAAGATGGTATGCGGGCAATCTCCCATCCAGAAACAGCTGTACAATAGCATCCTCAAGTCTCAGAAAACTTAACCACCCTTTGCACAGTTACAGAGTGCTTCCATGATGAGGCTTAGCACCTGTCCCAAAGGCCTTATTGCAAAGTAAAGCACCAGGAATCATTTTTTGCTTTGTATGCATACATCACGGAGTGTTGCTCTAGATTAGCATAATTTTGCTACAATAAAGCAGATAATTTTACCAGGAGTGATGCTAAAGGCTTATCGTGATCTGTGTTCTCTAAGCCTGAAGCCATTTAATGAAACTGGACAGATCCTGGGAAATGAATTATTTTCTGAATTACTTCCAGAAATCCAGTGGCCTGAGAACCTGTTTATCCACATATATTACTTCGCCAAGTAACCGGGGGGGGGGGAGGGGGGATACAGAATTTACCTCTGGGCTGATTGCCAGGGTTTTTTTCCCCCTGCATAAAAGTTAGACTTTTAGGCTTTTTGCCCTAATTTTAACTTTATTTTAAGCTGGATGTGTTTAAAATAAAAATAAAAGTAAGTAGGTTCATTTTCACTTCAATAATGTACATGGTAGATTAGACAGTTCACTAAACAGCCAAGCTCAACCTCACACACATCATTTTGCACACAGAAACATTGCCAAGCTTCTACCACAGCTACCCCCATCCAGATTTTGGAAGAGGGATGGCTGGTGGCAGAGTACATCTAGTTAGCAGTAACACCAATGAGGGTTGCTTTTGCCCGTATTTCCTTGCAAATGTCCTTCAGCGTGGTTTGGAGCCCAGCCACAGATTCATCTCCCACTATCTGCCATCACCAACCACAGAGTGAAAAAAGAAGAAGCTTTCATTATTCCCTCCCTGCAGTCTCATTCAGTGGCCTTGCCCGGGTACCAGAATTGCTGAAATCAAAAGCTGGTGCCCCTACAAAGTTACTGGAGCCCTGTTAAGGCAATCAGTTATCCCACATGACTGAACTGCACGAGGAGGAGCAGGGATCTGCTTCCTAGTCTTGCTTCCTCTGTCACATGCCTGTGACCCTCCACCACCCTCCATGCTCTGTAGAGTAGACATCTACAGAGGCAAGATGCTCAACTCACATGGGTTCCTGAGATGATATAGAACCTTGATTCTGCAAATCCTCTGCTGTATGAAGGTTGGTGGAGCTGAGCAATGGGGAGGCAATGGAGAGGTCAGAACTTGCAAGCACATCCCTGCTGTCCCTCATGGGATTCTAATTGCATGGTGAAATCAAATGAACAAATATTAATATTACTAGCAGTGTGACAATTTATTACTCACCCCTCACCCTAGAGTCCTGGGGGGGGGGGACTTTCAACAACTGAGACACAACTTTAATATTAAAACACAATATTAAAAAACAGTTTGAGACAACTTAAAATTATCAAAATAAAGGTGGGTTCTAAAAATATCCATCTCATGTGTCAAAAGCCAGAGTCAACAGTGTGTTGTCAACATTTGCCTGCTGTGGGAAGGTATACAGTGGTACCTTGCGTTACAAACACCTCGGGTTACAAACACTTCGGGTTACAGACTCAGAAGTAGTACCTCAGGTTAAGAACTTTACCTCAGGATGAAAACAAATTGTGTGCCGGTGGCATGGCGGCAGCAGGAGCAGTGGTGGAGCTTCAGGCTCTGGCACTGGGGGGGCAGAGAGCAGACGGGGCCTGGGAGTGTGACCTGGGGGTGTGGCACGTCACCTGCAGGCGCGTGGCACCCAGCACGGGTGGAGGGCAGCTGCGGTGGCTCTCCACTGGGATCACACTGCCGGAGCCAGTGCGCTCCCGTCACACTCCTCTTCCTCCGCCAGTGAGCAGGAGGCCCCATTAGCTAAAGTGGTACCTCAGGTTAAGAACGGTTTCATGTTAAGAACGGACCTCCGGAACGAATTAAGTTCGTAACCAGAGGTACCACTGTACCTCTCAACTGTTCCACTTTAAGCAGGATATCCCGAAATTGCAGAAGCCGTGCCACCTTCTTATTGGATCCCAGGATGTCCCATTTTCACTCCCATGAGATTGTGACCTCCAAAGACATACATTTTGGGGGGCTGTGCTCTCATGTGAGTCAGCTGGCTCCCACAGAAGCATGGCCCTGAAAGACACAGGCCCTGCTTTTCCTCTCCCAGGCTAGGACCATTTATGTCTCCTTCTCTCCTTCTTGCTTAGCCCTAGATATACTGGTCTCCTCCCCTTGACCTGTTTCTCTGCTCATCTTCCTCTCACATTTCAGGCCCTTGCTGCTGCTGCATAACTTCACCACCACTCTTGGTCTGTCCTGGCATTTTTTTTTGCCAAGCGCAGGGAAGGGTGAGGGATGCTGCTTCCAGCTGGCAGTTAAGTAACTGAAAACCTGTTAGCTGTTTGCTGTGTCTTTTTGGAATAATGAGCTCAGTGTCCTGGCCGGATCTGGAACAGAGAGGCTGCTGTGTCTTGCAGCTTGCTGCTTAGTGTCCTCCTGCATCACCGATGCCAAGGACAAATGCCCCCTTTCATCTCTTGGGCAAGCTGCTTCAGCCATTGCTATGAAAAAAATAGATGGAGGCTCTTCCACCTGTGAAATGTTCATCACTTTGCTCTTAAGGCTGTGAACTTACAGTATGTGTAAGCCTGTAAGGTCCAATTTGTCTTAAACAGATTTCAGTGAAATTGTTCCTGTCAATGGCTCTGGAATTCTACCCCTTTCCCCCTTTTCCTTTTCAATTCAGAAGATTTTCAAAAGGCACAGCAGGGACTACAATAAGAAGCCCACAACCGCTTTCCACAGCCGTCTATCTATCCCGAGGATCTTTGCTCTTCATTAGTTTCTCTATGAACTAACGAGCAACGGCCCATGCACAGAGCTAGAATGAACCATAAAACATCATTGCTGTTAATGGAGGACAGTCTGTGAAAATATGCCGGTTCCACCATAGGGTGTGCAAGAGGGAGAACTGGAACTCTTACTATACCTCATTCGAATGATGAATGAAAACGCTGAGCCATTTCTCCAAGACAGATGAGCACTCAGAGTTTGCAAAAGGTTGCCTGGGTAGGGCACATCTATAAAACTTGCTGTTTTGAAAGATGACTGCAGAACCTTTCTGTGTGGGTATTAATGGTGCTTAAAATGTATTCTTGAATATACACATCTGCTTAACGTTAAGGTAGATGTAAAATAGCACGCCATGCTTCACAACTCTTTCCCTTAATAAATAGATTAGTGCAACCGGCTGCCAGATTTCAGCTTCATAACTTTACTAATGTAAATGGGGAGGGGGGAGAGTTTAGTTATGGATTTGACAAATGCTGCTATCCACTGCTGAACCACCATAATTTTTATCAGGAGATGTGCCGAAGTACCTGTGAATAATTTGGGCATCTGGCAAATTGTAACTTCCATTTCTTCCTCAAAAGAACCATTGCCTATTGTCCGTGCCATCTTTCCACTCTGTGGCCAGGAAATTGCTGCCCAACTGTGATGCCATTGTTTCTTGAGCAGAATTTTTATTTCATTCATTATGGTGTCTTTTTGTGAGATGTGGTATAATGCACATTAAAAGAACAGAGATATGGGCCCGTTAATGCCTGAACAAAACCATCTCATTTATGCAATGAAGCTGAACCTTGAAGGTCTTGTTAGTTTTTTGTTTTGCCTTTTTAATGATATTACTTTGAAAGTCATGGATTGTAAACTTGGCATGTATTAGGCAGATGTCATCAGGGTTTGACCTCTGAGGTCATGCAGGTCACATGTTGATTCCCTCTTCTCTTTGTTGCCAATGATGCTGGTGGCTGAAGTCAGAATGCCAGCAATGCAGCCCAGAATCCCCCAGATGTGGGAATCAGGTGATCTCAGAGAAGCAATCACACATTCCTGCCTGCTACGAATACCTCTGCAAATTGTTGCATATCCTCAGTCAGGGCAGCTAGTTACAGAAGTTGGCTATGAAATCCTCCCTCCCTTGCTGATTCACTGACTCAGATATTTGTTGGCATGTGGACCTGAGTGACCAACAGTACTGCTGTGATTTATTATTTATGAAATGGTTAGCAAGATGCCCATTTTTATGATTGGCTGATAATTAGTTATTTAATGGGTAGGATGTACATATTCAGGTAGTTGTATCTGATACCACCAGGAGGACATTCTCAGTGCTGTCCTGCTGCATTCTGCTTACATGTTGTTGTTAACCAGGAGTAGAATTAGTTCTGTACACACACACACACAAATGTGCAAGATTTCCCATTCTAAACCCTACTGCTAATCTTACCCAAGACCTAAAAAGATTATGATTGCTGCACATGCATAATTCAGCCCTTATTTAAAGGTCCCTCACCCTCCATTTTCTTCCATTGACCTTCATTGATTTTCTGCTGCTTGCAATTTGCGGCAGCTCTTCGAATGTCACCTATTTCGTTTTAAATTGGTAACACTACGTTGGACCATGCAAGAAAGATCTTAACTGGTTGGAATACATAGGGGATTTCAGTAATGCAAAATGCAAAATGCATGCAATTTGAATCCTAAAAAAAAAAAAGTTCCCTGTAGTCTAGCTTCACTAATCCTCGTCTTTAAAAGCAATTACTTTTAAATATCAACTAACCTACATATTGAGAGCTAGCACAGTATGGCGACTAAGAGGATGAATTCCATGACAGGAAGTCTCTGGTTCACAGCTCACCTTTGAAATGGCATTAGACAAGCCACAGTCTTTCTTAGCCATAGGGTTAATAAAGTTGGTCTGCAGAACACAGACTTGGTAAGGATACCTGAGTTAATGATCGTGAAGTGATTTGAATTAGGACAGAGTCAAAAGGGAAGTCCCTTTCTTCTTCTTCTTTTGCCGAAGCATGTAGTGACTTTGGGTATTGCACCAAAAGCGAATGGAAAATCGATCTATCTATTTATTTGTCTATTTATTCAACTTATAGCATGCGCTTCTTCCAGAAGGAGCCCAGGGTGGCAGAGTGGGATTGGTCCATTCAGAGAATGGGCAATCCTAATCTGGAATGAATTTGCTCCATTTTCAACTGGATTCGTCTACTCTTGGTAATGTTGTGTCAGGAACGTCCCTTCCCAGAGCAACAGTGAGGACTCCAAAGGGGAGGGAGGGCAGGCTGGGGAAAACAGGGGCTTACTTTCTTCCCATGCTCAGGGTGATGCAAGGCCCTCCCGTCCTGGAATGCAGGCTGTAAATTCCCAAGGTAGCATAGGTCAGACAGAGGCAAGTTCAGAGGAACTGCAGCCTTTAGACATCGCTCTGAGGGGGGTGGAGATGGCTCCAGAGGGAGATGGGCAAACTGTCCCCATGGACATGGCAAAGGAGTAGGATCCAGGCTTGGCATCAGTGCAACAGGAGGAGGGGTGGACGATGGAGGATATCCTGTTGGAGGAGGACCCACCTTTTAGTGAGCTCAGTGTCGTCTTCAGCAGATGATTGAGCTGTGAGCTCGGACTGAAACTACTGTTTAACTACTAACAAATCTAAGTGCAATTAAACTGCCAGCTTGCCGTGTTCTTGGTGTGAGAGGGACATCTGTAATCCTGACATGTTGCGGCTTTGTTTCTCCTCTTACCTCCCTGCTCCTTTTCCTTTTGTGTCATTTGTTTTCTTGTAAGCTTAGGGGAAGGAATTGTCTCATTAAGGTTAGCCACACAAGAGAGGAATGGCAGACCAAGCTGATGGACTATGCAGAGATGGCAAAAATGACAGGGAGAAACAGAAATCAGGAAGACCAACATTTCATCAAAGAATGGGGGATATTCATAATTTACTTTGGAGACCACTGTAAACAATCAAGCTCTTTAGCAGGATTTGAATAACACTTGTGGTGTAACAAGAACTTGGGATATATGGGATATTTTTTAAAAAATGGAATGACTTAAATTATGCAGCAGAAAGGGACTAGTGATGGAACCCACAGAAGCATGGGGAGAAGTCCAGATTCGGGTGAATCTTTGTTTATTTACCTTTTTATTCCAGTACTTATAACTTTGAATATAAATTGTAATATGTAAAACCAAATAAAAACTATTATATATAAAAAAGCAACCATCAGTACAGTGGTACCTCGGGTTAAGAACTTAATTCGTTCTGGAGGTCCATTCTTAACCTGAAACTATTCTTAACCTGAGGTACCACTTTAGGTAATGGGGCCTCCCGCTGCCGCCACACCACTGAAGCAAAGTTCTTAAACTGAGGTACTATTTCTGGGTTAGCGTAGTCTGTAACCTGAAGCATCAGTAACCTGAAGCGTCTGTAACCTGAAGTATCTGTAACCCGAGGTAGCACTGTACATCTGAAATAAAATATATGACAAAAGCTTTTTTAAAAAAAGTTATTTGTGAGTGGGGCAGCCCAAGTCATTTTGCTACCCGAGATAGATAAGATGGATACTTTAGGGGCACAGGGTGCTGCATGAAGCATGCAATGGCTATAAATTTCCATGAATCTCCCAAAGAGACTGATCCCTGGTTCCTTCAACTGCACCAGCTCACAGCTGGTTTAGGGAAAAGTACTAGTCTTCACAGGAGTGAACCAGCAGGATCATTGACTCAGTGGTAGGTATATTGCACTATTTCTGTCTGTGCAACATTAGGATTGCCATGCCATTCAGGGTGGAAAGGTAGGTAAGGTAGTTTAGCTGATGCAAATATTACAAAATATTACCTTGCTGGGCTACTGACAGCAATATGTCACTGTTGGAAGAGAAAGAATGATATTCTCACTATGTAAATGTAGAGTAACATGGAATATCAATACTTTCATAATAATGTTTCTTGGTTGACAAAATACAGAGCAAAGCTAAAAGTAGAACCCATTCTCATAGGGGAGATCATATCATGGTAAAAATCTGTGCTAAGTATAAAAAAGATTTAGCATCCTCACAGTCGTCTGTTGCCTAGGTTCTTTATGTTTGTTGCTTTATATGTTAGCCGTTTTAGTTTGGAGGAAAGAGCTACCATGAACACTATCATTTGCATATATGTGGCAGATTTATGCCATAGAACGCCATCAGGAAGAAAATGCAAGATCATCTCCTTAATTGTTTCTCTCTCACACACCCTCTCTTTGAAAGAAAAATCTTGCCATGTCTGAAAACAAACAGGGGTCTTCTTTTAAAACCTAATAGTATTTTGATCGCTATGCACCACACATTGTAGGCAATGCAAGAACTCCCAGCCCTATGTACCTGTTACTCAATGGAGATATATCTGCCTGACAGATCTAGCAATCTCAACAAACATAGCAGTTAACATAGAGAAAATATCAAGTGAGAAATCCCCTGTAGGCTGCTAGGGCTGTTTTGGAGGGTGGGGGGTATATTGATTTTTTGAAAGCACATTTAAATGAAGAAATGTATGTTTGCAATAACATTACATACCTGCAATATTTTTTTATATAAAAATAGAATTTCAGGTGCCTTTTAAACAATTTTGATGGGACAATATTTTATTTTCAAAATTCATTTACCCTGCCTCACCAGAAAAAATCAATAAAATCCCATGTATACCAACTAAATTACACAAGGGAAGATTTTTAAAATGTTATTAAAGCAGCAACAGGAGATCCCCATGCCACAGGTTGGATGATCTGAGAAACGGCCAGTGAAAATGATATGTGGGACATTCTTTAGTAATTTCTTGGAAAAGGGCTTTTTGAAGAAAAGTGAAAACGTTAATCCAGCAGTAGAAAAATGGTGTAGAAAGACATAGGTTTGTCTCCAATACTCATCCTACTCAGATTAGACTTGCTGAAATTATGGAGCCGAAGGTTAATGTTAAAAGTTAATGTTCATTAACTTCAGTGAGTCTGTTCTGAGTAGGAAGTAATTGTCTACAACTGATAGAATAGTAATCTACAATTAGTAGTTATTAATACACAGGCAGGGCAATAATAATGAAATAACTGATATTGTGCATAATTGGGAAAATTATTCTATAGTGGAAGAGGGACATCCCTCAAGAAAATGCATTCACAAAAATAATAGAAGTATTGTAAAGCTGGTGTTTTGAGTACCTGTGACTTTTTTGCTCACAGTTTAAAAATGGTTTATTCATTCATTGTTGTAAATAAGTGTCCCGGACAACAGGTTTGAGAATATTGTTAGATATCTCCACTCCATGCACCTCCAGCAATGATTAGGGTTAAAGAAGGGGGTGATAGAATGCTTGAAATATCCTTGGGAACAAAGAGACAAGTTTCATAAACCCTCAAGATTGCAGGAATGTGAATATTATTGCAACCCATCCAAAATGTTGGTTGGCCAGTGCTGTAGTTTATTTGCTTGGGATATAAAGCTGGAATTGTAATACTGTTTAGGTGGGAAGTTTAAGTTCCATTAGAATCCATAGGCAGGCATCCTTAAATAGGATTAGGAGTTAATTCGCCAGGTTGAAAATCCATTTTTACTCAGGAATCAGGCTACTTGAAAATGTAGCAGCATCTACATCCTTACCCACCTGCTCTGCTCATGAAGACAGCTCCTGGGACTTAAATCATGGCAATCTCTAGCATTTATAATGCATTTTAGACGTTTCACATTATTGTGTTGTGGTCCTTAGACCAAACGTCTAACACAGGTCACTGCTATTATTTCCCTATAGCACCTGGTTATGAAATCACAGTGGACTCCCCTAAAGCCCCCTAGTGAGTTCGCAGCTGCAGCAAGATTTGGACCAGCGGCTCCTTGATTCATAGCTCAGTCTCTTTTCTGCTACACTATACCAGCTACCGGTATGTTCATCCATCATTATATTTCTCCTACACTGCATTTGTCATGTATGAAATGTGAGCAGGGCTTTTGCACAAGTAGGCTGGCAAATAGGTCATTTGCATCTGTTCTGAGCTAGCATCTCCTGTTACAGGGGATGCCTAGAGAGAAGGAAAGGACATTGCACTGCCATCTTCACCAATGCAAATTCAGGATCACTTCTGAAAGCCTATGCAATTGTATAGCCTGCATAGGCTGTGGTCATGTGACTGGGGACACCGCAAAAGGCTGCAGCAGATATGACTCCTCATTCATCCCTAGCTGTGACAAGCAGCTTGTCACAGATGAACTCTAAAACTGCACCTTGTTGTTGTTTAGTCATCTAGTCGTGTCCAACTCTTCATGACCCCATGGACCAGAGCATGCCAGTAGCTTTGAGAACACTGTCCAACCATCTCGTCCTCTGTCGTTCCCTTCTCCTTGTGCCCTCAGTCTTTCCCAACATCAAGGTCTTTTCCAGGGAGTCTTCTCTTCTCATGAGGTGGCCAAAGTATTGGAGCCTCAGCTTTACGATCTGTCCTTCCAGTGAGCACTCGGGGCTAATTTCCTTAAGAATGGATAGGTCTGATCTTATTGCAGTCCATGGGACTCTCAAGAGTCTCCCACAGCACCATAATTCAAAAGCATCAACTCTTCAGCGATCAGCCTTCTTTATGGTCCAGCTCTTACTTCCATACATCACTACTGCACCTACAGGTGCACAATATGGCTGAATAAATCAATTGGATTTAAGCAGCTTAGCTGGAGTCATCGGTATAAATCCATAAGAAGTATGCATTGATTTGATTCTTTTTCTAACCTTTCCCCTCCCCATTAAATTACTGGTGCTGCTTCTTTAGCTGTCTCTGCTCCAGCAATGTTTGGTTTATCTCCCTTCTATTTTATATTATATTTTTGCTTACTTTTTTGTAAGTTCTAGGAGGTGTATAGCCAGTTTGGGGAGGAGGGTAGACTTGGAAGCCGTTGTTGATTTAACCTGGTGATTTGAACTAATTGGGCAACTTTTGTTTCCTTTTAGAAAACTGAGTTAGCCAAAATAATAGTTGCCTTTGACTGGACTTAACCGTCCAGGGGTCCTTTACCTTTTTACCTTACGTTTATAGTGATACATCATTTAAATAGCTTGGAGTCTGTATTTAAAACAAAAATGAAAGTTGAGACAGAAAGCAAATAGTGCTAGTTTACACATCCTTCAAGTGAGTAAATTTGGGTTCTGTGAGCTGATGGAAACGTTTAAGATAGCCCTCCTGGGACTGCACCATTTCAGAGTGCAGGTAAGGTGATCACATTTTAGAATACTTCTGTGCACCAGAAAATGATTGGGCGTGGGTTTCTAGCCTAGAGTTATCCTGTTGTGCTACTTTTTATTGCTGAGTGATGGAACATTTCAAAATGAAACACCCTTGCCTGAAGTGGTGCAGTCCCAGGAGCAATGTACTATGTGCTTTCCCCTCCGAATGTTTCAATTGACTTTCAGGCCCAAAATATATGAGTTTGAAAGTTCCACAAGTTAATACTAATGTCATAAAATATTGACCAGAGGGAGACTTCTTCTTTGCTATTCCCGAGGGCAAGACTATAGCTCATGGGCTTAAGCTACAGGAGAGTAGATTTTGAATGAACATTAGGAGAAACATTTCAATAATAAGAGCAGTTAAAAAACTAAACCAATTGCCTAAAGCAGGAGAACCTTTGACCTTCCAGATGTTTTGTTGTTGTTTAGTCATTTAGCGGTGTCCGACTCTTCTTGACCCCATGGACCAGAGCACGCCAGGCACTTCTGTCTTCCACTGCCTTCCGCAGTTTGGTCAAACTCATGCTGGTAGCTTCGAGAACACTATGACCCCATGGACCAGAGCACGCCAGTAGCTTTGAGAACACTGTCCAACCATCTCGTCCTCTGTCGTCCCCTTCTCCTTGTGCCCTCCATCTTTCCCAACATCAGGGTCTTTTCTAGGGAGTCTTCTCTTCTCATGAGGTGGCCAAAGTATTGGAGCCTCAGCTTCAGGATCTGTCCTTCCAGTGAGCACTCTGGGCTGATTTCCTTCAGAATTGATAGGTTTGATCTTCTTGCAGTCCATGGGAGTCTCAAGAGTCTCCTCCAGCACCATAATTCAAAAGCATCAATTCTTTGGCGATCAGCCTTCTTTATGGTCCAGCTCTCACTTCCATACATCACTACTGGGAAAACCATAGCTTTTACTATACAGACCTTTGTTGGCAACATCTGTTCCAGATGTTGCTGAACTATAATTCCTGTCATAGTTCTGCAACATCTGGGGGCCAAATATTCTCCACACCTGGCCTAAATGAATGAGGAGGCCTCTATTTTGTTTGGAGGTCCTCAAGCAGAGGCTGCTTGTTTCTTTGTTTCAAAATGTTATAATCTAGAAATCCCACTCAAGGAATGGAAAACCTGGGGGGTAAGGGGCTTTAGTTCCTTGTCCCATCCCCCCACTGCAATCCCATTCTGAATCTGAAATTTGCAATAGGAGCGAAACTCTCATTTCCTCCAATGGGCTCTTATACAATGTGTTCCACACAGTTGTTTGTAAAGAATTCCCTGGACACAATTGGGACACCCACTTTACTGGGTGTCCCGATAGCACTGAGTCCTCCTTATTTCAGATAACTGTGTTCAATATGCAGTTGTTGGAGGAAGAAGACATTGTGGTTCGAGGACCCGACCCCCGCTATGTGGAATGAATACACAAGGGCACGTGGTATAAGGTTAATGGGCAAGAAAAGGCCACAACTTTATTGATTACAGCAGTGAAAAGGTATTGGCTTAGGCATTGGATGTCTAAAACAAGGAGGGTTTATTCACCAGTAGGTGGAGCCTGTTGATGCTAATCCAACTATAGGCTCTCCCCTGATGTCACCGAGGGTCGTGCCATGGCCTCCCGCCAAGCAGGCATCGGACAGAATACACGACCGCCAGATTCCTTTAACGGAATACCCAAAATTGAAGGCATAGGCGATGGCCACACCTAGCCCTTCGACACACCACAACACATTATTCCAATGCCTAACCGCCACCCGAGCCGCAAAGGGGCTCGCCACCAATACCCTCACAGCTGTAACCAATCCCTAATGCTCCTAATAATGCTATCTAACCAAATGTCATTCCCTTGGTCTGAAAGATGAACCCCGTCATTCCGGAACAAGGCCTGATCGCCGATCCGGATACGGTCATGAGAAATGACTCGGCCATTCATAAGCGCACCCAGCGGGCTATCGCCCGATTAAGAGTTTCCTGGTTTTTGTTTTTTTTAATGGCCATACAGCTCTGCGCACCGCGCCAAACAATTCTCCTCAGGAAGGAGGACCAGAACACCGTTGTTCCGGGGCACAAGGTAGCGATCGCATCCAAGTCTCTTTTTATGTTCCATGACAGATCTGCGCTTCTCCTATTAGCAAGGTCATTCTCTCCTAAGTGAATGATAAGGATGTCAGGAGGGCCGAACGTGGCTACTCTCTCCATCAGCAATGGCATAAGCTCTTCCCAACGCATGCCTCGTCTCGAAAACCAGGAAACTCGCACTCCAGGTGGCAACCCAAGATTAGGGGTGAGGCCACAGCTAGCCGACACGGGCCCAATGGACTATACTGTGGCCGCAAATCCAAACACTTTTTCTGAGAACGGCTGAGAATAAAGGAAAGAGAAAGACGGGTAAGTAGAGATAATGCAGCGTAGCGCATACTAGCGAATGTAACCTTTATAAGCATCGGATTTCCACTGGCCCATTTTTATTTATTTATTTATTTATAATCCTATCCACCGGCAGACCCAAGCGCGCCGCTGTTGTGGTGGCGCCAATCCTGAATGAGTGTGCAGCATAATCCTGGGAAGAGAAACCACAGGCATCAATAGCTTTGCGGAGTACCCTTGTGAACTGGTGTCTCAACAAAGGTGACCCATCCTCGTGAACCAGGAGCAGGCCAGGACCAGGCAGTCTTAGGTAAAGGTACCATCTAGTGTCCTTGACCGGGCATGGGCCCCACTGCGCTCAAGCTGTAAGTTTTACGAGGGAACCCCTACCTGTCTGATCCATTTTGGATTGACGTATCCACACCGTCGTGCTAGCTTCAGACAACTGCACGTCTCAAACTCGGTCCAACAGATCGACTTAAGCTTTATGCATATTTGAGAGAGCAGCCTGTAAGAAACTGGCTTATGGCCCTCGGCTCTATGGGGTTGCGGTTTACCCCAACCTTCAATAGCTCTGCGGATCAGGAAGTCACTGCACGGGTCGAAGGAAAACCTGGCTTTACAAAAGAAGCTGATGGCGGCTACGTGTATCTTTAAAGTTTTGGGGGCCCGGCCTAAAGGAGGCTATAATGTATGCCGCAGAGAACACCCAGGCCTCAAACTTGGGCCAGCAAATTGACCTAAGTTTCATACGGATTTGGGACAGCAGCTCGTAAGAAATAGGCTTGCGGCCTTTGTTACTTGGAGGCTGCAGTCAACTCCAACCTTCAATTGCCCTGCGGACCATGAAGTCACAGCACGAATCGGCGGAAAAACATGGGTCTACTAAAGAATGTGATAGCGGCTATGTGTATCCTCAAAGTTTTCGAGGCTCAACCATGAAGGTGTGTTAAGTATTGCAGAACGTTTTCTGTGGAGGGTGTAATATTAGTGGAAAGGGAGGATACTTTGGACCTGAACCCCATGGAATCACACCAGACCTTCTTATATGATCTAAGCGTAGAGGGTGCGACAGATGCTAATACTCCCTTAATCACTTCACGTCTCCAAGGTGCTCCGGAACGGGTTCTGGCAGTGGCTGAGCCCTGGGAGCTAATGCTCGGAAGCGAGGCATCGGAGGACGAATGATCGGAGTAAGCGCGACACCCTCTCGGAACGCGATGACTGCTTAGCCAGTATGTTGACCACCGCCTGGTTATCAGTTCTGAAGCACACCCGGCGATTCTGAACTCCTCAGTCCAAATGTGAACAGCCACAACTAAGGGGAAAAAACTCCAGAAAAGTGGGATCCCACGTGATAGCCTCGCCTTGCTACTCTGCTGCCCACTTTTGAGCACACCAGCGTCCCCTAAATAACAAACTGAAGCCCAAGGACCCAGCAGCATCAGTGAACCTGGAAATCTGAGGACAGGTTGAGGATTTCCTGCCATAAGGAGACTCCATTGTAGCGTTCCAGAAACGTGATCCAGATCTCAAGGTCTGCCTTAACCGATTTTGGGAGTCTTACCCTGTGGTGCGGTTTGTTTGTTTGTTATTTTATTTTATTTTTAAGGTTAAATAATAATAATAAAATAATAATAATAATTAAAATTAAAAATATTAAATAAATAAATAAATAAATAATAATGAAAATTAAATTTAAAATAAAATAAAATAATTAGTGACGAAATAAATAGTAGGCGCATTTTACTAGTGCACAGAGCAGCTCATGGCGCCCAAGAGAAAGCGCACGGGTGCAGTACCAGCACACACAGCAGCTGGCAACTGTCGTAATAATAAACCCAAACCCATTTCGCATTTCCTCAATGCCTTCAGATCATTCATTGTTGACTATGAACAACGCTTTCTCTTAGCTACTCTTTAGTTATATTTGCCTTGCGTTTCTTACTTCCTTGTTTTGCAAACCAGTGGCCAGCCTTTAAACTACCCAGGTGCAGGCCCAAGCCCTCAGACAGGAACGGCGGCTGTGCAAACTAGGTCTCAGGCTTGTTCGCCGACTTTCAGAACCGCACCGGGGCGCCTTCGTGGAGGCTGCCGGCCCGTATCAATAACCCGGTTGCTTCCAGTTCTTCTAGTTCTTTGCAGAATAAGCAGCCCAGGGTCCAGCCCCAATCTTAAGTTTTGTTTGTGCATTTCCACATACATTTGCAGTTAAAAATAGATAAAGATAAAAGTCAGCATAAATATTTGTAAACCTTCCTGTATGCATTTCTCCTGATATACACTTTCTGTATGCATTTTTGCCCAATACACAAATATTGGCGGGCAATATCGCATAATTAAATGCATTTTTGCATGTTATTTTCATCACGATACAAATTTGTTTCCACATATGCTTCACTAACATATGTATTTTTGTATGCACTCTATGGCTAGAGAACTACATTGTAAAATTCAGAGAAGTTAAAATTTCAAAATAGAGCAGCAATTCAGTTTACAAATTGGTTCAAGAAATATGAACTTTTGTAAATTTCCTTTAATACATGCACCAGTGTGTTTCTCCTCATGCCTACGTAAGAATAATATATGAAAAGGGCTACACACTTGCTTCTAAATGACAAGCCCTGCATTAAATTATCATCTGCTGTCTATGTGTCTGCCAATACACTTTTTGCTGGCAAGTTACGCAAACAAAGCTTAATCATTTTACATGCAGTGAGAAAAGCCCACAAAATTATCTAAACAGTGATCATAATGAAACACCCACTGAAAGGAGTCTCTTGATTATATGACATCTCAGTTGTCCTTTGTCAGCTTCAGAATGAACAATAATTACAGTTGTTCAGCATAAAGGGATGGAGAGAGAGAGAGAGAGAGAGAGAGAGAGAGAGAGAGAGAGCGCAGTGTAAACCATGGTCAAACTCAGCTTCTCTCTACCTAAAAGGATGTAAGGAACAGCACTGAAACATCTTGGGAAATCAGGTGTTTTTTGTTCAAAGTTAGTCAGATAGTTGTAACAGGTAACAAGTAGCAAGGCAGGAGTTGAAGAACCTTCGGCTCCCCAAATGTTGTTGGCCTCCAGTTCACATCAGTCCCAGCTGACATA
Organism: Podarcis raffonei; assembly: GCF_027172205.1. Taxonomy (NCBI): domain Eukaryota; kingdom Metazoa; phylum Chordata; class Lepidosauria; order Squamata; family Lacertidae; genus Podarcis; species Podarcis raffonei. The sequence continues at coordinate 73,329,534 of NC_070608.1, forward strand.
GCCAGTGGTCAGGGATTATGGAATTTGTAGTCCAACAACATCTGGAAGGCCATAGGTTACTCATCCCTGGTGTCAGGGCAGTGTTAGGACACTGTATTAGATGTTCTAGCTCAGAGGTTTTCAACCTTTTTGAGTCCCTGGCTCCCTTGACCAACTATATTCTTTCTGCGGCACCCCTGTGAGGCTCAGGAGCCCAGTTATGTCACCCCTTGCCTGCAGAGCTGGCAGCCTCTCACCCTTTCCTGAACACCCTCCCTTGTGGGATGTTCCCTCAGCCTCCTCTTCCATCTCATTGGGAGTCCTTTGAGTAGCCGCTGCTGCTGCTTCTGGTCTCTGAGCGGCCCCCTGACCAGCCCCAAAGGAACCATTTACCTGTGGAGCTTGTAGCCAGGGCTGTCTTAAGCATATGCGGAGTCGGGGTGCAAAGATCTGCCCGACACCCCTCCCAGGTTGCCCAGTCCCAGGCGCGCAGGAGGGCAGAGCCAGCCATCTGCCTCAGGGTCTCGATGGCTCGGTTGCCCCCCAAACTCGCAGCGCAGAGCCGCCTGCAGCGGAAGAGCCCACCGTGGCGCTCCGACCGATGGATGGGCTCTTCCCTGGACTCAACTCTCTGGCCCCAGACTCTTGGCCTGGCGCTCTGAGAGCCCGGCTCCCGGGTGCCCTGCAACCCTAGTGCCTATGGATAAGACGGCCCTACTTGTAGCCTGGGCTGATGTAACAAACAGCTGTGCAAGCCTTTGAGAGGCAGAGATGTGAGAGGGCATCAGATTGAAAAAAGAAGGGCCCGTATTAATCAGAACATAATCTCATGAAGGGGAAGGGTTCAGATCCATTTACCTGTGCATTTCTTGTGTTCGGCCTGAAGCGAGAGGAACGCTGCACCACATAGCCGCCTTTGACTGGACTTAACTGTCCAAGGGTCATTTACGTTTTATCTTTTACCTACTTTTCTTCTTAAAATCAAAATCTTCTCACACCAGGCAACATGGCTGGGCAGCTGCCGATGGCTCAGCAGTGTCTCCTCACTATTTCCTCCTCTTCCCAAGCCATGATGCCACTTCTGCCATACTGCTGGTGCTGTCACCATCACCAGCACCTCCTGTTATTTCCAGTTGTGTTTATGGAAGACTCGCCCATCCACCAAATATGAGCTCAAACACAGGGTTGTGATGGCAAAAGAGGGGAGTTGGTGCCAGTGGTTGTCCATTGTAAGGAAAAGCATGGGCATGTGTTCTGAGGGCCCATGGAAAACTGCAGCTGACCCAGACAACCTTCATAATATTAATACACAATTAACTAAAGTCAGTGTGCAAATTTGATTTGATAGTAAAGAAGCTCTTTTACAGTGTAGCCTGTAAAATACCGTGTGGAATTATGTACAGAATAATTGCAGGGGTTGAATCTTCCACATTTCTTATTTTCTTTCCTTCCTTTTTTGTATATAATTTTACAAAGTTTTCTGTTTTACATACTCATTTACATCCTTAAGATATCAATGACTTCCCTTCTTCTCTTTCCATGGTTCATTTTACATATCATAAATCGCTGCATGTTTTATGAAAGCTATACCATTCAGTATTCCATTATTGCATCCATCAAACCTTGTTTACACTGTTGAATTTCTCTTAATGCTGCCAGCGCATTTCTTTGTGCCAGAGAAGTGGGGTCCAGGCTTCCTGGTGTTTGTTGTTGAACATGTAGCTCTGTGCTGAAAGGCATTTTCTCTACACAATAATCTATTTTCACTCACACCAAACTGCTTATCAGATGACTTAATATCTTAATACATTCATTTTTTTTAGTTCATTATCCAAATTCATAGTGCAAGGCAGATAATGCATATTCTCACCCAAACTGCTGTTTTTCTGCTCCAATATTACACATAATATTTTGCATCTGGCCAGCATCAGAACATCCCTGGCATTGTGACCGGGTGACATATTAGCCTGGCTGAATGAATGATGTGGGCTTTGGAACACAACAACTTCAAATATTTAAAACCACCAGAGTCTCGACTAACACACCACCTTTTGACTATCATGACTATTTAATGGCAACCTCCACTGACTTGATTGCAAGGACTATTGACTCATTTTAGTAACCACAACATAAAAATATGATGGTGTGTTTTTTTTTCCTTTTTCCCTGTGTGTTGACACTGATTCCCATGACGCAAAATAGTTCTCAGCAGAGGACAATCCATTTGCTACCTCTCTGTCATGGGGTTCTAATTCCTCATGTCTGCATACCAAATTCTAGGTTATGGGTGGCTGGATGAATTACATAGGGGCATACATAGAGGAATGTCTTTAGAAGAAGGGTTGCAGCTTAGCCAAAGAGCACACGCTTTGCATACAAAAAGTCTAAGGTCCAATCCTTTGCTTCTTTAGTTAGGGCTTGAAAGGCTCCTATTGGAAACCATGGAAAGCAGCTGCCAGCATACATACCTAGATTGAGCAATGATGTGACTCAGTGTATTACATCTTCCTGAGTTCCATTTGACATGGACATGATTCAGGACCCAGGGAGGGTGAAGAAGAAGAACATTTCCACTCACCTCATTTGTATGGTTCTTCTAGCAAGATAGGAGTACTGGAAGGGATGTTTAATATGCCCTCTTAGTGATAAGCTCCATAAATCTCAACCCCAACATTCCTCTGAGGATTTGTCTGAGGAGCAACTTCCAAATGAAGTTTCACTTTTAGGAGAAATCCAGTGACAATCTAGGAAAGTGCAGAACCACTGCCCCCTCAATAAAACTAACCTTAACCTTAAAAATTATTCAGGCTTTAACAAATCCACTTCAAATTGTTCTGTTGGCATCCCTCTGTCTTGAGAGATAATGGAGTGTGCCTCTGGGGGTGAAGTCAAACTGCTTCATTAGCAACCCTGAAGTGACCTCCCTGGGACACAAGCCTTGGCAGTGTGTATGGAGGTCCTGGGCTGCCCAGAGGACAAGACGTCCTTCTTGGCCTCGCTGATGTGGTCTAAAGGAAAGCAGAGCAATATGTTTGGCACCAGCTGGGCTGCAGGAGTTGCCAGAACGAGGTGTACAAGGTGTCATTCAACCACCTTAGGGACTCCATTTCAGAACTGTGTAGGGTTTAACCCTTAGTAATTTGGCCTAAATTCTAGTTTTTTAGAAGGAGGGAGAATTGCCTCCATAGAACGATGATCAGACCACCACATGTGTAAATAGTAACAAAGCACACTGGTGAGATATTTGGTGCCAAATATAGCAGTCTCTATGGTATTGAGTTTGGAAAACAAATGCTCCAAAGCCTTGAATATCCTTGAAATCCATCAGTGACATAGACAACCATGTTGTTTTCATATATTAAAATGCCTGAAATTATCCTGTATGGAAGATTACAAATATTTCTTGTCTTTTGAGTAGTAGACTCTTCCCACACCACCTGTGTCATAACACCATACAAGTTTAGTTCACAGTTCTTTCAGGAACATCTGAGGGATTTAAATAAGAAGAAATGCATCTGAGGAAGGGAAGACCACCCTAACGTTTTCCTTTATGTGCAGGTGTGTTAGAAAGAGTGTGAGAGATTACCAAGCCCCTGTCCCCATTCATCACACACACCAATGGCTCAGAGCAATTTTGTTCTCCCTTTGTGTCCCAAGGGCCCCAGTATAGATTTTCACTTCTGCCAGCTGGCCTGAGCTTAGGAACACTATGTACCTGACACTCTGCCTTGATGAGCTGCTTTTTATTGTCCATGTAAATACTCATTCTTATGCCAGAACTGTAGAGAAGGAGATTGTCCTCCTACACAATGACCCTCTCAATAAGAATAGACAGATATTTAGTCCCACAAATAGACGAGTTTTTGTTGTTGATGAACAGCATTTCACCATTAGTCCCCTCGTCAAGAGTAGATTTGCAATAGGCAGTATTAAGTGTTAAGCCAAAACTCACTGTTGTTCAGACACATTTTCTGCTAAGGTTTTTTTTTGGGGGGGGGTATATTTCTTCCCACTCCAATATTAATATTTTACCAAACTGGTATTTCCCCCCAAAAAATCACATGTTGATAACATTTAGCTACAGCCCTACTAATAAGTGAATTTCATTTAGTCATGCCTTCCCCCCCCCCCTAGAGAGATGCTATCATTTCTTTGGCTCTAATATATTTCTTAGAAATGCAGTGAAATACAACCAGCAAAAGCTATTTAATTTCAAAAGCTACAGTTCAGTAAACCATGCCAAATACTGAAATATACTTAAGTAGATCAAGGGATATTTTATGTGGTCTGCTGTTTAATCGGGTCATTCAATCTGTAACAGAGGTTTCTTCGTGTTTGATGGGTTTTTTCTTCACTGCAGACACAAAGATGTTTAAACAAGGCCTCTGTCTTCCTTTGAGATGGCAGTGTGGCCAAAATGAGTAAAATTGAGATGCTCGCTTAAAAGTAATTATTTTGAAGATGATATAAATGTCTAATACGCCACATGTTTTATCTATTTCTTTGTTCCTAGGAAGGCATTTAGATCTCATAGCTGGGTTAATCTAGTTCAATCAAATGGTAAAATAAAAGTTGATGGAAACTTTTGTCCGCAAAACACTATTAACTATGTTCTGAAATAGCCTCACCCCAATATTATGTATCCTCAGGGAACATAATGCTGGTAAAGCTTAAATCTTATGTCGGTTGTAGACTCTCAGGGAGCCTGTGTAACTTCTGATTTTCAGAAGAAAGACTGCTACTTCTGATGCAATGTAAAAGTGGGTTGAAAATTGCTTTCCAATTTCACAGATCATAAGAACATAAGAAAAGCCTGCTGGATCACACCAACGGTCCATCAAATCCATCATCCTGCATTTGTAGCAGCCAACCAGATACCCATGGGAGGTTCATAAGCAGGACCTGAGTGCAGAGCACTCTTCCTTCCTGCAGTTTCCAGAAACTGGTATTCAGAAGCATAATGCCTTCAACCACAAAGGCAGAACACATATACCGTGACTATTTGCTACTGATATCCTCCATGAATATGTGTAATCCTCTTTTAAAGTCACTCAAGATTTGCACTGAGAAATTTGTCAACTGCAAAATTGGGGAGTAAATTTCTGCAGCTTTCCTGGGCTGTAGCACAGGTGGTCCCAAACTTGCAGAAGGCAAAGAAGCCGAGGCCTCACACACAAGATTATCAAACAATGAATGGATAAGTGCAGCATGCAAAGTCAAAGACATGTGCTGAGCACATGGCTGAAGTTTTGAAAAGGCTAGAAAAGAATAAAGACGCCACAACCGGTGCTGTTTTTCCTAGAAAAAGAGGTGCCAGAACTCACTGTGAACACCTCTCTTGTTATCTTATAATGGCAATGGTGCCTAACTGAGAAGTGCCAGAACTGAGTTCTGTCATGTTCTGGCTGATAAAAAAGCCCAGTCCACAACTATCTCATACACTTCATAAGTGTAACACCCCTGCTCTACAAGCTTCAAAGTTTCCCTGCCTTTCCACCCTCTTCAAATGCATCTTTGATTTGCCCCCATCCTAGTCACATGACCCAAAAAGGTTCAAATGGCCCAGATGTTTGGCTCAATTGTAACAAAAAGTGACTGTTTCCCCAGGGCACTGATTCCCAATTTTTGAGTAGCTGGGACATATGAATTTGAAGAGAGAGAATCTTAGCTAAAAAAAAGTTTTAAAAGGATTTATTGCTCTGTTCCTAGAGTAACAGGCATTCATCTTCCTTTGCAGCTGAGCGATAAACTTAGCCAGCAGAAAGGTTGTCCAAATTCCTTCTGAATGGAGTTTGTAATGGTGGCAACTTAAGTTGTCCTAATTTACGTCAGCTTGCTAAAGGTAGGATTCCTTTTCTCAAGCCTCAGGGATGAGGCCATATTTTTCTGCGCAATAATGATGCCCTTTGAGATTTCCCTCCTCCTATCAGCTTTAGCATCAAGGAATCCAGGTCTCTCCTCTCTCCTTCATTCAGGATTACATTATTGCTCATATGCTGGAAGAGGTAGCTGGTGTCAGTGACACATAGGATCTTGTTGCTCTAAAGGGACATAGAGTGGTTGGTAAATCAGCATATGCAGACTTCGGCTCCTTTTGCGGCACAATACTGTGTCTTAGCTCATAGTCTGAGGACCAGCGCTCTGGCTACCAGTACATTTCCGAGCACAATTCAAAGTGTTGGTGCTGACATTTAAAACCCGAAGGAGTCTCAAAGTACATTCTCCTTTCCCTTCCTCCCCAACAACAAACACTCTGTGGGATGAGTGAGGCTGAGAGACTTCGAAGAAGTGTGACTAGCCCATGGTCACCCATCAGCTGCATGTGGAGGAGCAGAGACGCAAACTCAGTTCACCAGATTACAAGTCTACTGCTCTTAACCACTACACCACACTGGCTCTAAGCAGCCACCTTATCCATTGACCACTGCCCTGGCAGGTCAGAGCCCAGCCTTCCTAGGCAGCTTACACCACCCACAAAGATAAAAATTAACAATTCATAACATTGTTATGCAGTATCCTCTGCTGTTTAATGTTATGAATTGTTAATTTTTATCTTGTCCTGTGTATTAGATAAACTTAAATATCTGATTCTCAGGTGTAGCTACTCAAACAGGTTTAGTAGACATGCAAACGGAAATCAGGCTTTCAACTGAATGGAGACAATCTGAAGCATGCAATATTTTTTTTTTTTTTAAATATTTATTGGCATTTTCAAGAAACACACAACAGACAAAAACAAGAAATAAACAAAAAAAAACAAAAAACACACAAAAATACATAATATTCAAAACTAAACAAAAAATAAAAAAACACATAAAATTTCTGATACTTATTATTCTTAACCTTATTTCTCAGACCTCCTCACACCTCCCCTTCTTGTATTCCAATTTAAATTGTCAGTTCAGCAAGTCCTTAACTTATTTCTTCACCTTAACTTAAACATTTGTTCTAACATACTATTGTTTTACTTTACTTCTTTTTTCCATTTCCTCAATTTATTTTTAACAGCCTTATTTTCAATTAATTTAAAAAGAAAAAAAAACCAATTTTACCCTATTAAAATCACACATCAATACTTATACCCCATTAATTATTCTTAAACCTTTTTCCTAAAGTCGACCAAAATTTCCCTTCCACGATTTACCCAATTTCCTTACCACTAACAAACTATAAAAAACAAATTATCCTTATGTACCCTTTGGATTCCCAACCTCCACCCACCCTTTTCCCGGTTCCAGTCCCCAACCAATATCCATCAGTCTTTATGTTATTTATTTAGCCTGGAGATCTCACGTCCGAGGCCCTTATATCTCTCTCAGTTCCTTTCTGCCGGTCTCTTTGATAATCCTTGATGTTAAGCCCCAAGTCTCGGAGGGGCTCCGGCCCAACAGAATCCATGTTGCTTCCAGCCAGTCCTCCATACTTAAAAGCAAAGCCTATGGGGTGCTCCAACTCTTGTTTCAAATTTCTTTCAGATCCAGATGTCCCCAAAGCTCCAGCTTTCACCTTCAACAAATTTGTAATCCTCAGGTCTTCAGATCTCCTCCAAAGGGGATCTCTCCATTTTCCAGACTCCCATTCAGACCAGGCTTTCCACATCCAATTTTTATTGTCCTTTTTTATCATCATGTCAGGCCTCATATTGTAACTCTCCTTTAACTCCTGCAAATCTCCTGCTCCTCCTTCATTTTCTTCAAAAACAACATATTGCTCCATCATATCTACACTTTCAGTTTCATTTATTTGTTCAGTTGAATAGGCTTCCTGTTTCAAGTCCTTATCAGGCTCAAAACTGTTGTTTACTGTCCAGTGTAGTAGTGATACCTTTGTAGACAAAGCATTGTATTCATCTTGCAAGTTTCCCAAGAGAACGAGTGCTCTGTCCAATTCTGCTTGGATTTTACATACTCCAGCCATTTTTGTGATGTAGTGTCCCTATTACCCCTCTAGGGGGATTTTAGTTCCTTAATGTTCCTTTCAGCTCAAAACCAAAAGTCCAGTTATTTTGTATCAGCCCTCCTTATTTTCAACAAATTATACCAAGTAAACCAGCTCGGAGGGAATCCGCCATTAAACAATGGCACCAACCCGGAAGTCCTGAAGCATGCAATATTAAAGGAACATGCTTAAAGGTCAGTCTTCTGTATCAAAAAGTGTTTTATTTTAAACGCTTCTGTAACTTGCCTTCCAGACAGCAAGAACCACTTTCAGCTACAAAGAAGATGCACGAAACTAAGTTGGCTTTGGCAGGCCTTCATGATAAAGCTTCTGGAGGCTGTTTCAGGCAATAAAATAATATATTTACTTTTTACCCTTTGAACTGTCATGGCTTCCCCCAAAGAGTTTTGAGAACTGTAATTCATGGCGTTGCTAAAAATTCTCTGCTTGAACTTTTTGCTTCCTCTATACAGAACTACAAATCCCAGCATTTCCTGGGAAGAGAGATAGACTTTGGAACCAGTTTACATCTGTAATATGGACATGCCCTTAGTTGATAATACGTTGGCCTGAATGATCAGCTGTGAATTGTCTTAGAGCAGGATTTGCGGAAAGTATGCAGAATGGACATACGCTTCTTCTTTTCATTCCCTTTCCCTCTTATTCAAAAAGAACTGTTCTGTCCCCAGCCATATGGCATGCGCTGGTCCTGAAATTAAAAATGGAGTCTTTGCACAGAAGCATAATGTAGCCCTGGGGAGGACAGATGTTGCTGGTAAGTTAATGTTCCTGGCATTTGGACCAATCTATGAAGCAGACACATTTAAACATTCTACCCATCATTCCCATGAGAAAGGGGCTTTGATGGCAATCATTGATGGGAAGTAGCATGTGGTCAGAGAAGTGTGCAGGATGGGAAACTCGAGGCTTTTGAACTTCCTGCATGACTAAAGCATTCTGGACTGGGGCAGGGATGCAATTGCACATTAGGCCAGCAATAATAAATGCTGGACTATGGCTTCCATCGTTCCTGACCATTGGCTATGCTGGTTGGGGCTGATGGAAGTTGGAGCCCAACAATCTCCAGAGAGAGCCAGGTTGACTACGTCTGCATTAGGTCATATTTTAAAGCTCAACAAGAACACAGACTGTAGGCTGGGGAACTTCTAGATGAGCAAAGACTTTGTCTGGGTCTTTGACAGATGTGTAGTACTTGTCGGGCACAAATCTTTTTTTTAAAAAAAAGTCGTATAAAAAAAAGTAGTATAAACCCCAACAACTGGGAAACACTGGCCTGCAGGTGCTCCAATTGGAGAACAGCCTTTACCAAAGGTGTCATGGGCTTTGAAGATGCTCAAACTCAGGACGAAAGGGAGAAATGTGCTAAGAGGAAGGCACGCTTGGCGAACCCTCACCATGATCGACTCCTGCCCAGAAACCTATGTCCCCACTGTGGAAGGACTTGTGGATCCAGAACTGGCCTCCACAGTCACTTATGGACTCACTGTTAAGACCGTGTTTATGGAAGACAATCTTACTTGGCTACAAGTGATTGCCAAAGAAGAAGACTTGTTGGGCATTACACAAGAGCACGAGGCTTTTGGTATTGTCAATTAATGAGTGGCAGTGTTTTGTCCTGATTGCATTGGGATGCAGAACAAATTGGGTTTTGCCCATCCATAGCGCAGAACACTTACGGTTAGGAATATTCCATGTCAACAGAAGATTACAAATTATCCCGCATCACACCTTGTGCTTGACTGCCAATCTTTGTCAGCTCAGCAGTCACAGGGTTGCAGTCATGCTTTCCCTAACTCTGTCGGACTGTGCATGTCCATCATGATCAGTGGAATCTATGAGTTTTCTCTGCCCTTGAGCTGCTTTCAAAATAGAGACATTTCTCTGTGGGCTGGTGGCACTGCCTTCATGTAATTTGTGCTTGTATTTGCTAACATCTGCTCTTTTTCTCCCTCACTCTTTTCTTTTTATAGATGATACGATTTATACTGATGAATGCATATTTGTACTGTGGCCATTAATTACTTTGCTTTTATTTACACTTATGAATAAATTGAAATAAAGTTCTTATTCTGTCTCATTAACTAGCAACGCACACATTACCACTTGTCCCAGCAAACTCATTAAGTGGGTGCTTCAGGCTGGTTGGCGCTGTTGATTTAGGCTCTAATAAGAAGATAGGCTAGTCTGTGTTGTGTCGGAAATGAGGCTAGTTAGTGCTGTCTATTCTGCTTCTCCATATAAGCATTAGCCATAGTTCCTCAGAAAGTGCTTCTATCCAGGGTTAGAGTCAGACTAAGAGGTGTTGTGGCAGTCTACTGACAGATTGACAGTTGTGGAAGGAAGAGAAGAAAAGGTTGTTGACCTCCCCTTTACAATACCATCCCATTTGGCTTCCGTTGACTGTGTAGGGCTTGAAATTAACCTGAATCTCTATTTTATGTAAATTTAACCCCCAGCTTTGTCATGTGTTTTTATTTACTTCTGCTCTCTGCCCTCTACTTCCGACCCATGTGATTTTATTGCATGTTATCTTTTCAGATTATTGTAAGTCACCTTGGAGTCGTCGTGGGGTAGAGTTGTATGACGGAATAAATAAAATGTATTCCAGTAAGTGATGGAGGCAGATCCTAATAGCTGCAATTATTTTGTTGTTTTTCTTGATTTAAGTGGAGGGAAAGCTGTATTATATATTCCTTGCCATGTTGTTTGTGGGTGAACTTTTTTTATATTATTATATATATATTTACTGTTTTCTGCTTTTTATGACATTTTTGTATTTATAATCTTTGTAAGTCACACTGAGACTCTTTTATGAAATATGTAAATAAAATTAATAAATGCTGCTACTGCTACTAATACTGATGATGCTCCTTTATCCCTGTTGCCCTTGTTGCAACTGTAACCTACTTTTCACACTGTATCCTAATAGCCAGTTGTTCCTTTGGGGAGTTTTCTTAATGGGACATTATGGAAACCTGCAACTTTCTTCCAAGAACAATTTCCCAAGAAGCTTTAAAGAGCACCATGCCAGATCAAATGAAAGGCCCTGCAAATCTCACAGCTAATCCAAGAAGGATGATGGCAGAAAAATTGATGCTTTTGAATTATGCTGCTGGAGGAGACTCTTGAGAGTCCCATGGACAGCAAGAAGATCAAACCTATCCATTCTTAAGGAAATCAGCCCTGAGTGCTCACTGGAAGGACAGATCCTGAAGCTGAGGCTCCAATACTTTGGCTACCTCATGAGAAGAGAAGACTCCCTGGAAAAGACCCTGATGTTGGGAAAGATGGAGGGCACAAGGAGAAGGGAACGACAGAGGACGAGATGGTTGGATAGTGTTCTCGAAGCTACCAGCATGAGTTTGACCAAACTGCGGGAGGCAGTGACAGACAGGAGTGCCTGGCATGCTCTGGTCCATGGGGTCACGAAGAGTCAGACACGACTAAACGACTAAACAACAACAACAAAATCCAATGAACTCTGGTGAATGTGTTCTATAACACTGCCACTATGGCAACTGCTTCCAATGTTTAGGGAGCAAGAGGGAGGAAAACTGAAGACACCATTTACTTGGTGCAAAACTAATTGGCAGCCACTTCCTGTTCACCAAATAATTTTATTAGTTTTCTTGTAAACAGAAGAACAACATATAACTACAGTAACTTGTCCAGTGGTACTACATTCTTAGTAAGTTTCATATGCAGTATACAGCACACAAGTAATACATTTATTTATGCATCATCAAGTATCCTCCCCACAGAGATTCTTGTGTTGTGGGTGGAATAAAAGTATCTTCTGTCTCATTTATAAAGGAAAACAATGGAAGCCAAGTCTTGCCAAAAGTGTCTATCCTTGAAGTGCCTTTAATTACCCTTCTGTGGCGAGAAAGGCATTCCAATAGAGCAACATTCCAAATATTGTTTACCCAGATTTCAACGGGGATTTCTATAGGTTGTTTCCAGTATTGTGCTATTGTTAATTGGGCTACTGAGAATAGGAAAAAATAATAATGAATAAAGTCTCTGCATTTAAGGTTATTATTTAAATTTGAGTCTAATGATAACAAGGCAAGAGTTGAAATGGGAGGAAGGGATTGCTGTGTAATTTTAGAAATAATGTGAAACACCTTTTTCCAAAAGGAGAACACCGTTGTACAACTCTACCATGCATGAAAATATGAAAAAATAAATGCAGTCATACCTTGGTTGTCAAACGCCTTGGTACTCAGACGTTTTGGCTCCCAAACGCCACAAACCCAGAAGTGAATGTTCCAGTTTGCAAAAGTTTTTTGGAAGCCAAACATCTGACACAGCTTAAGATTGAGTGCAGGATGCTCCTGCAGCCAATCAGAAGCCATGACTTGGTTTGTGAACCATTCCAGGAGTCGAACTGACTCCCAGAATGGATTAAGTTCGACAACCAAGGTACCACTGTATCCTCAAAACTTTGGAAGGGAAGGAACGAGGTGATTATCATCATTCTGCTGCAGCATCAGGTTGTTGGAGAGGGAAAAGGTTGTAAACACCCGGCTGTTAACCAGCAACCATCAGGCAAAGATCAGAAGTGGGTGTTATGTCTGATCCCTCCACTCCTGGAATGCTGCCTCCTAAAAATAAATACCGTATTTTTCACTCTATAAGACGCACCAGGCCATAAGACGCACCTAATTTTTGGAAGAGGAAAACAAGAAAAAAAATATTCTGAATCCCAGAAGCCAGGCCAGCAAGTGGGATCGCTGTGCAGTGATCCTGCTTGCTGTCCTGGCTTATGGGATTGCTGCTCACAGCCTCTCCCGGGCAAGGGGAGCCTTCATCCCCTGCCCGGGAGAGGCTTTGCGTGGCTAATGCTCCCCCAAGAGCATTATGCTCTTTTTAAAGAGCGTGTGGAGTGTGTGTGTGGCTCTTGGGGGCTTTTCCCCAGGGAGGGAAAAGCCCCAAAGAACCGCGCACACGCTCCACACGGCTCTTTTAAGGGAGCGCTGAGCAGAGCCTCCTGCCTGCATTCACGCCATAAGACGCACACACATTTCCACTTACTTTTTAGGAGGGGAAAAGTGCATCTTATAGAGCGAAAAATATGGTAGCTGAAATCAGTACTTTTATCTGGGGGGACTCAGCGGTATACATACCCCTAAACATTTTGTGAGTCTAAGTTTGGCCTCATTGAGGGGCAGTATTTCATTATGAGTAGGAAAATGAGAGTACCCCTAAACATTTTTTTAGGGGGGGGAAAAGCACTGGCTGAAATGTTCCCTCTTTGACTCCTCACAAATGGGAAAGCAAAATGAGGTGTTGGCATTTGTAACATCACCTGTGTTTCTATTCAGAACTACAGCACATCTAACTGGCATCTGTTTCCAGATATACCAGTATAAATAGTATAGGTGTATAAAAAGTACCAAAATCGTACCTACACTCTGCTGTCAAAATCTTGTCACACTTCTGTAAAGAAAGAAAAGCTGCTACTTTATTAGACTGAACCTGTTTCTCAAAGATGCAGGGTATTTTATTTGTTAAGAATCAGGTGCTCTCACATTATACAGAATATCCAAAATCAAGATAAGCATTTACCTTGTATTCTTTCTCTCTATAGATCTCTTAATATGGAGCTGCCCGTGTTTCAAGCTGGTATTATGAATGTAATTCCCTGTTCCAAGCAGGAATAAAAGAGACACAATGCGGCATTCACATCTTTCAAAAGTTGCATCAGACACACTGTTGCTTGCTGTTATCTGTTATTAAAATCTTGGTAGTTTATATATCTTTTTTTTTCCCTGTTGAAAAATAGAGCTTCTGTCCTTTCTTTTGGTATACAAAGCCTTCATCCTGGTCCACAATATCCCCTCCTCCTCAAACTCCCTGTGCAAGTTCTTAACGCTTTGAAGCCATGCCAAACTTGTCCTCTTTCAATCCTCTTTCATTGACAGTGCTTTGATGCAAGTCTGGCATTTACAAAGCTTTTGCCATGCTGAAAAACCATTAGGATGAAATAAAATCAACAGCTCTGGTGCTCAGAGCTTTCTCTGTAAAACCCCTTTGGTGACCAGAGGTATGAGTGGCTTCAGCGAGGCTGCCACAGGATAAATGGTACAGGGGTGGTCAACCTGATGCTAGTTGGAGTTTTAGGGTGATTCTACAGTTCACCAGAAGCGGCTTAGTCATGCTGGCCACATGAACTGGAAGCTGTACGCTGGATCCCTCAGCCACTAAAGCAAGATGAGCACCGCAACTCCAGAGTCATCCGCGACTGGACCTAACGTTCAGGGGTCCCTTTACAGTTCTTAAATCAATTGGATTTCCCTGGAGTTTCTTCACCACCTTCTAGAGTAGGTTCTACCATTTCTGAAGGACTGTTCACTTGCAATGTTTATGCACCACCCTTTCTTGGGAAGTGTATATTTGACTCCCAGTAGTGTCTCATCCAGGTATGACCACATCTGCATTAATTTTAAACATCCTATAACACAAGGTGTGGGTGGCGCTGTGGGTTAAACCACAGAGCCTAGGACTTGCCGATCAGAAGGTCAGTGGTTCGAATCCCTGTGATGGGGTGAGCTCCCATTGCTCCTGCCAACCTAGCAGTTCGAAAGCACATAAAAGTGCAAGTAGATAAATAGGTAGCGCTCTGGCGGGAAGGTAAACAGCGTTTTCGTGCGCTGCTCCGGTTCGCCAGAAGCGGCTTAGTCATGCTGGCCACATGACCTGGAAGCTGTACGCCGGCTCCCTCAGCCAATAAAGCAAGATGAGCGCCACAACCCCAGAATCGGTCACGACTGGACCTAATGGTCAGGGGTCCCTTTACCGTTACCTATAACACAAGGTGGCCCCAAGCTACAGTTCTGGCCCTTGTGTAATACTATCAACCTTACTGTATGCTTATGGACCACTGATAAACGCCATCTCCAACTCCTCGAAAGATTCCATCAACAGTGTCTCTGAAAAATTTTACACATCACTTTGGAAGACTGGTGAACTAATGCCAGTGTACTGGAAGAAGCAAAGATCACCAGTGTCGCAGCAATGATTCTTCAACATCAACTTTGTTGGACTGGTCATGTTGTGCGGATGCCTGATTATCGACTTCCAAAGCAACTACTCTATTCCAAACTTAAAAATGGAATTCAAATAAGGGAGGCTTACAATATGGATAAAAAAATTGGCTTCCAGGTGGAAAAATCAAAATTGGAAATAGAACTGTTAGATCCCAAAACTAAGATACTATCAAGAATGTATAACTTGCTGTTAAAATGGAACACGCAGGATGAAACGGTTAAATCTGCTATGATTAAATGGGCACAAGATGTTGGACATGACATAATGTTGGCTGACTGGGAACAGTTGTGGACCACAGGTATGAAATTCACGGCATGTAATGCCTTAAGAGAGAATATTATGAAAATGATATACAGGTGGTACATGACACCAGTCAAGCTTGCAAAAATTTATCATTTGTCTGATAATAAATGTTGGAAATGTAAAGAGAATGGAGGTAAATTCTTTCACCTTTGGTGGATGTGCCCAAGGATTAAGGCTTTCTGGGAGATGATCTATAATGAAATGAAAAAGGTATTTAAATATACCTTCCTGAAGAAACCAGAGGCCTTTCTCCTGGGCATGGTCGACCACTTGGTGCCAAAGAAGGATAGAACTTTCTTTATGTACGCTACAACAGCAGCAAGAATACTCATCGCAAAGTATTGGAAGACACAAGATTTACCCACCCTGGAAGAATGGCAGATGAAAGTGATAGACTATATGGAACTGGCGGAAATGACTGGCAGAATCCGAGACCAGGGAGAAGAGTCGGTGGAAGAAGATTGGAAGAAATTCAAAGACTATTTGCAGAAACATTGTAAAATTAATGAATGTTAAAATGATGTCGGATTGAAATGAAGCGGCCTTAGCAACAAGGTTAATAAGAATATGTAAAAATGGATTGATAACGGATGAAAATATAAAGTTATAATATGTTGAGATATAGAATTAAGATAAAAATAAAGAGGGTAAGGATTTGCTGAATTAACCATGTGAACGGGAATACAAAAAAGGGAGGTGTGAGGAGGTCGGGGGAATAAGTAAATGAAATCTAAGATATGAAAAGATTGATTTGTTTTTAACTATTTTCTATTTATTTTTTCTGTATTTTACATTTCCCCCCCATGTATATTTGTCCTTTTTGTATTTTTCCTTTTTCTTCTTTTTTACTCTGTGACTTTTTTCTTTTTGTAAAACTTTAATAAATATTTTTTAAAAAACAAGCAAACTTAAAAATGGAAAGAGTAATGTCAGTGGTCAACAAAAGAGGTTTAAAGACTCTCTCAAGGCAAATCTAAAAAAATGTGGTATAAACAACAACTGGGAAACACAGCCTGTGAGCGCTCCAAATGGAGAACAGCCTTTACCAAAGGTGTCATGGGCTTTGAAGATGCTCAAACTCAAGATGAAAGGGAGAAACATGGTAAGAGGAAGGTATGCTTGGCAAACCCTCACTGTGATCAACTCCTGCCCGGAAACCTATGTCCCCACTGTGGAAGGACGTGTGGATCCAGAATTGGCCCCCAGTCACTTATGGACCCACTTTTAAAACTGTGTTTGTCTTCCATACTTGGCTACGAGTGATCGCCAAAGGAGGAGGAGGAGGAGGGAACCACATCCTGCAGTCATTTGAGGGTTAGTCGGTGACATCTGACAGGGTAAGAGGTTACTGATGAACCTCTCATTCTTGCAGTAAGTGGTCATGCATACACTAGAAGGCAGGGTGCATCTCATGAATGGAGCTCAGAGTTCCAGAGAGAAACACAGAGATTTTTGAAAGGTGCCAGGGTGTGCAGGTATTTTATTTATTATGCATTGCAGGAGGTTGGACTACATAACCCATGGATCCCTTCCAACTCTACGATTCTATGATTTCAAGTGTGTGTTCTAAGCATTCTCAGACAGCATACCTTGTTACCTCCTGCACACACAAACACATATTTGTACTTACAACAACTTTGTGAGGTAGTATAGGTAGGTAGAGAGTCGTAGGTCTACCAGTATGCTACTGAATTATCTGCAACATGTCAGGTTTGACAGCAGGTGCACAGCAGTTGTCAGAAGACCGATGGTGAAAGATAGAAAGTTTCAAAACCACTGGACTGCGGAATCAACGCTGGAAATGGAAGTGGGGACGTTTACAAGTGACTTTTCCTAAGAAACATTAAAGCAGAGGGAAGCTAATTGACTCTTTCAATTGGGCGGTACAGAAAATAATGAGAATTTCTCCAAGGCTAATAGAAAATGGAAACAAAAAGAATGACATCCTCCTTCCCTAATGTGGCTGCAATCATTAAAAGTACCGGTGGTTGGAAGCACACAAAGTAAGAGTGTTTACAAGAGAAAAATTAATTCTGAGATGTTGTCAAAGAGAAATCGATTGCCAAGATTCCCCACGCCTTCTATGCAAACAGCATGATCAACATGATTAGCAGGTAGAAAGTTGTGGCAAAGAGTTTTTTGTGTTGAATCTGTCTTGATTTATATCCCATACAGAGGATAGGTATTTCCAAATTTAAGCGGCTGCTGTATGTGTATATGCCAGGAAACTACTGGAGTTGTAATCTGTTTCGCAGGTCTCCCAATCTAGGCTACTGCAAAATAAATAAATAAAATAAAATAAAAACACGCAAGGATAATTTTATGGTCATTTATTCTTCATTATAGAATCCATGTGACCCAAGTACCCAAGGCTAGCAAATTAAACTTAATTAATAACTTCAGTCTTCTGAAGAAGGAGGGAGGCATTATCTGTGTCACCGCACACATGAATCTGCCCAGATGGGCCTGATCTTCTCCTCAGGGGCCCGTCTGTCTATTTGAGATGAGGCAGGTGGCAACAAAAGAAAGGGATGTTTCAGTGGTGACACCCACCTTTGGAATGCCCTTCCCATAAATGCTTGTCTGGAAAACCAGCACAAGATAAATACCTTCTTAAAAATTGCTGAAGCTTTTTCGAGTTTGTCTCAACCATAGGTCTTGAGTCTGGTTTTATCCTTTGTTTTTATTATTCTGCTCTTTTAGTTGTTTTGCATAAGGCAGGTGCTGCCATTTTTAACCTTTTGAGCTGTGAGCTCACAATGTATGAAACTAAGTAAATACCCAGTTGTGTGACCAGCTAGTGCAGGGAAGGGAAACTCCAGCCCACAGTCACCTTTGACCTTTGGTCTTGCTGGCTGGGGATGATGGGAATAGTAATCCAATTTCATCCAAAGAACAACAGATTCCTTATCCCTGGCAGAAAGGATGACCATAGTTATTAGTTGGTTGTTCAGGGTATTCTAAGGTCATGATTCAGCAGAGGTAATTCAAGTTTAAGAGGAAGAAAGATGCAATTCAATGGAAGTTGAGAGAATGTGAACTGAATATTGACTCCCATCCAACAAAAGAATAGGACCCCCTTCTCTTGCAACCCATGCTGTATCTTCAAGATTCCTTTTCTGAAGCACAGCAATGGCACTGAGTGAAAACTTTTCCTTTCCAAAATGTTTCTAAAGAGAAGGGCTTGGTTCATAAACTGACTCTCTTTTCTTTTCATTGTAATATTTAATACCGGCTGTGTTTGTTCTAAAGAAGAAACTACAGGAGCCAAATAGAGTCTCTGCAGAAGATGATGCTTCTATTTATGCGGCATAGATTGTTTGGCACAAATTGCTAGAAACTGAAATGAATTTAGGCTCATCAGAGAGGAGAGGGATATTCCTCCAGATTTGTCTGACTTTTGAAGCTGCTCCAGGGCTTTTTGCCGAAACTTCCATACAATATGGAAAATCGACTAAAGCAATTTCTTCCATATTTCATCTAGACATGAGGGGATAACAATTAAAAAATAACAAATAAGCCAAATTCTCTTTATTGAATGTCTCTCTCCCCTTTGTTGTGCAAGTGGTATCGATGTACGGTATCCAAATGGCCAACTAACCTTAGTTAGGGGAACAGGTACTCCGCAATTAAAATGCTGTATAGCTCTGAGATGCAAAAATTAAATTAAGTCAGCTGTGCTAATGTTGTTTATTGCTAATAACTGACTTCCCTGAGTAATGATTTGTTTAAAGCAAAAGGAAAAGTGGGGATGGATCAAATTCCTTCCTTTTTTCATAGAAAGGTGAAAGGCTTCTTGGAAATGATATATAATGAATTAAAAAGGATGCTTAAAATAGCTATCCCCAAGAGGCCTGAAGCATTTATTCCAGGGATTATAGGGGCAGAGGTTCCAAAAGAGACGGTTAATTCATTTATTTATGCTACTACTACAGCCAGAATCCTGTATATGCAGAAGCGGAAAGAAGAAGCCCCAACAAAAGAAGAATGGATTTTCAAGTTAATGGACTGTGCAACAAAAAATAAGAAATCAGAAAGACGAGAACTTTATTGAAGAGTGTGGTTTCTTTTTGAACTATTGGAGAAGAAAAACTATAGCCAAATAAAACCACGAGCAGGATTTGAATAAAAGGCAAAGGAAGGAGAGAAAAGATAAAATATTAGATAAAATGGAGTGTTTCAAGAAGTGGCAGAGAGATATCTCTAGATTTGTCTGGCAGGGCAAGAAACCTCGAATAAAATTTAAGATATTAACTGACGCTAAGGAAAGAGGTGGATTTGCCCTGCCAGACTTAAAACTTTATTATGAATCAGCCGCTTTTTGCTGGCTGAGAGAATGGATGCTTCTTGAGAACACTGATGTGTTGGACTTAGAAGGCTTTAATAATGTCTTTGGGTGGCATGCATATTTGTGGTATGATAAGGTCAAAGCACATAAAGTGTTTAAAAACCATATTGTCAGAAAAGCACTGTTTAATGTTTGGATAAGATATAAGGATTTGCTTGAGAATAAAACCCCAAGGTGGCTGTCACCAATGGAAGCGAAGGCTCAGAAAAAGCTCAATATGGAGGCTAAATGGCCGAAATATTGGGAAATTTTGGAACAAGAGGGAGACAGATTAAAACTGCAGAGTTTTGAAAAATTAAAAAATAGAGTGCGAGATTGGCTTCACTATTATCAGATAATGGAGGCATATAATTTGGATAAAAAATTGGCTTCCAGGTGGAAATATCAAAATTGGAAACAGAACTGTTAGACTCCAAAACTAAGAATTCGTCAAGAATGTATAACTTGCTGTTGAAATGGAATACTCAGGAGGAAACGGTGAAATCTGCTATGATTAAATGGGCACAAGATGTAGGACACAACATTAGGATGGCTGACTGGGAACAGTTATGGACCACAGGTATGAAGTTCACGGCATGTAATGCCTTAAGAGAGAATATAATGAAAATGATATACAGGTGGTACACGACACCAGTCAAGCTTGCAAAAATTTATCACTTGCCCGATAATAAATGTTGGAAATGTAAAGAGACTGAAGGTACATTCTTTCACCTCTGGTGGACATGCCCAAGGATTAAGGCTTTCTGGGAGATGATCTATAATGAAATGAAAAGGGTATTTAAATATACCTTTCTGAAGAAACCAGAGGCCTTTCTCCTGGGCATGGTCGGCCAATTGGTGCCAAAGAAGGACAGAACTTTCTTTATGTATGCTACAACAGCAGCAAGAATACTTATTGCAAAGCATTGGAAGACACAAGATCTACCCACCCTGGAAGAATGGCAGATGAAGGTGATAGACTATATGGAACTGGCGGAGATGACTGGCAGAATCCAAGACCAGGGAGAAGAGTCGGTGGAGGAAGATTGGAAGAAATTTAAAGACTATTTACAGAAGTATTGTAAGATTAATGAATGTTAGAATGATGTTGGAATGAATTTATGTGATTTTAGCAGAAATGTAACAAAGATTTAAGAAAAATAGACTGTTAATTGGTGAAAGGAGGGAAAGTAAACTTATATTAATATCAAGATAAATTTTCAGGACAAAAATTTGAAGAGAGGGAAAGGATTTGCTGAAATGGATAATTGACTTAGAATACAAAAAAGGGAGGTGTGAGGAGGTCAGGGAAACAAGCAAATGAAAGACAAGTTATTGGAAGGTTCGATTTTTTTGTTTTTTAAAAAATTGTTTTTATTTTTCTGTTTTTTATTGTGATGTGTTGTCCTGTTTTTGTTGAATTTGGTGTTTTTTCTTTTTCCTTTTTGTAACCTTAAAACTTCAATAAATATTACTTTAAAAAAAAGAGAAAAGAAATGATTGTAATATAAGTTATAATGCTATGGAAAACAAATGGCAGTTACGGCAGCAGAGAAAGGAACACAACAGGAACACAGAATGGGAATTCAAAATGTATTATATTGAAAGTAAATTGAATAATGTCAAATTTTGTGTAGAAAACTAATAAAAATCTTTTTAAAAAATAAAAATAAATAAATCCTTCCTTCTCAACAGCAAAGGATCTTAAGGTTTCAAATGAGAGAAAGAGTGGCTCCGCCTTCACACTCACCTCTCTCTTTTGCCCCTGTTCATTGCTCACAGTTGAAAGAGAAAAAAGAGGCAGAGGGAGATGAGTCCTTCTGGAAGAAGGAATGAAAGACTCATCTTTTCTTCTGTTTGCAGACATAGGGCAAAACAAGAAGCACATGGATGCTACTCCCATATGTTTTATCTTCATAGAATTGCATGTATTGAGAGGCTGTGAGGGTATGAAGTTCTGGATCAGAGTTTCTTATATTTTCTTCTTCTTTTGGATACTCAAGAGCAGTAAAATATTACAAGGTAGCTTTCCATTTGGCTCTGCCTGCCTCAATACAGATCACATATGATGTAACAGAAGACAATCCATTGACACTTTTTCCAACTTCCAAGGCGACGTGACTCGCAGTTCCCTAGTGAATAATAAACACACGGACACAAGTATTTCGGTTTATGGGTTAAAATAGCCACAACTTTATTGGTTACAGATGTGAGCAGTTTGGCTTCGGTATTGGGGTGAAGCCAGGCTATATTTTGACTCCCACCTGTCTGCAGGGAGTCCATCTAAGGGTAAACCACCAATAGGGGGAGCCCTATGACTTACATCAAAAGAGGCACTCTGAGGGCCCCCCACTGGGGTCGGGGCATGGCCCTAGCTCACGTCCGGGCATTGGATCGAATCCACACCCCTGGATCCCTTTAACAGGATACCTTTAATGACGAGGGGCAGGCAGAGGCTACCCCTCCTTCCAAACAAAGACTTACTTTGTGCTTAATTTCACAGTTGTGACTATTGCTACAAGGTAGGCAAAAACCAAATGGCTGGTGCCAATTCGTCAAGTGGAAAAAATTCTTACCACGCCCCAACAATACAGCGGCTGACATTTGTTCATAGCTAGGTTGTGTTGTAGCCCAGCATAAAAAGAGGGCAGGTGGGTAGAGAGATCAGGTGAAGGGAACAAGAGGAGGGCCCCCTGGTGGCCACACCATGGTTTAACTTTCCTGTGGCCGCACCTCCTGCCAGCACTGATTAGTTGGCGGGGCCACCCCTGGGAGACACAGCGCAGACAGCAACAAGGGGGGCATCAATCTCCACCACCACCGGATCACTGCAGGGCCCTAATGTCTGGCCACAATGCCGCCCACCAGAAAAGGTGAGAAGAAGAAGAAGAAGAAGAAGAGTTTGGATTTGATATCCTGCTTTATCACTACCTGAAGGAGTCTCAGAGCGGCTTACATTCTCCTTTCCCTTCCTCCCCCACAACAAACGCTCTGTGAGGTGAGTGGGGCTGAGAGACTTCAGAGAAGTGTGACTAGCCCAAGTTCACCCAGCAGCTGCATGTGGAGGAGCCGAGACGCGAACCCTGTTCACCAGATTACGAGTCTACCACTCTTAACCACTACACCACACTGGCTCTTTCCAAACTACAAATGCAAACAGAGCTATAAAACCAGGGCCTTTTGTCAGGCTGAGTTAACCTGAGCTCCGCTCCAGCACCTCTCAGGTGGGAGAAGTTTGTGGTGAGCTCCGGAGCCTCTTTCCCTAGAAAAATAGCACTGTATGAAACCAAAGACAACTGGGGATCTGACAAACTGCTGAGAATAAGTCAAAATCTGAAAGGGGATGGGGAATAATTTCGATTCAGCCAATTATATTATGGAAACCAAAGCAGAACTTCTGCAACATTTTATGACCACACACACCCTGCATTTTTCAGGCTCCAACATCAGTGAAAACAATATCCATTGTTGGCTGTGCATTTGGTGTTATATGGATGGAATGCAAGTTAATGATGATCAATGATGAGTGCATTTAAACGAATTCCTCCATCGTGCTTGTGATGCCACATGTTATGTATATAAACCAATCTCAGTGTTCTCTGCTTTCAGTGGTTTCAGAATCAAGACGTGGATAACAATGCACACATTGATAACAATGGCTCATTTAACTCTGATTTCAGATAATGTGTGTGTTTTTCAAGCAATGAACAGGAGATTGCATGCTCTTATTTTCCTTCCTTTCAAATTTTATAAAACTGCAATCCGTAACAAAAATCTCATCAATCGACTTTCCCTGCGCTCGGCGTGTGCTTTCTGTCAAATTTGACAGCATATATTTGAGAACATATGCTCCATCTTGCAGCAGGAAAGCAAAAGATTGTAATGAATCTATGATCTCTAAATACAATTGAGGCATCCACTGAAAATTAAAACTTACCATTTTCAGCCCTGTTGAAGGTAAGCACATTTGGGGAACATATTTAAGATAATAAGAGTTGGTTGGGTTACTGATGATCATGAAAATGCAGAGATTTACGCAAAAAAAGATCGGATTCAAATCTCAGAGGCTTTCTGAAAACTCAGAACGCAGAGTTGCTTTTTGAAAACTTTTATTTTTATCTTTAATCAGCTCTAGGTTCATATTCTTCATGAAGAAAAAGGAGAGTGAAAGCTTGCCACAGTGATATATGCACTACTCTGAAGGAAAGAGAGTGAGATAATTGAAACAAGATCATTTGAGCTGGTGTCACATGGAAGAAGAAGGGGGCACATGCTTCAGCCATGGAAAGTGGTTCACTTAATTCCTCCACCCGCCCACCCACAAGGCCCACTTTGCACACCAAGCTGTTCATAAATGAAACAGCACCATTTTAAAACAATGGATGGCTTTATACTAGTGGAATAATAACTCTGAATAATGCAAGTGGCTTTCAAATTGGTTTCCATGGAACTCTGGGGTGCCTTGGAGATATTATCAGGAGTTTCTCAATTAGTCAACCTGCAGTGGATGGGCAAACTTCTCCCAAAGACCTCTTGCCTGCTAATGCCAATTCCCCCCCTTCCCGCAGCTGTGAGGCCAAATAAGCATGGTCCATATGTAATGGAAGCATGCTGAGGAGGGCTGCACTGAGGGAAAATGGTGGTAGCCACCCCCTCCCCCTGCTCCTGTTCCTGAATCTTCCCAGGAGCAGGAGAACAGTATAGATTTGGAACAGTGGTTTGCAGAGGGACATAGTCCAGAAGGCAGAAGCTGGGAAATACTGGATGGGGAACAGCTAGGAGAAGAAACACCAGAAGAGAGAGATTTAACAGGTTCATAGTCCTTGGACAGCATTCCTCTGATCTCCCCAATGTTGCAAGAGCTCAGAAAGTCTCAGAACAGAAAGCACAGAGGTTTCAAACTCAGATAACAAGATGTAGGAGTAACATAGATTAAAGGGACGGAAGGGGGTGTGATCCTTAATTGGGAGCATCACCATTTCTAGGAGATGTTCTCTCACTGTGATTATTAAAGATTCTAACGTGTAAGACTTTCCTTTCTTTGATCTTCATCTCCTGCCAAAAGGGGAGGAAGCTGATTCCCCGAAGCCTGACACCATACTTGCCTCTCTCTCTCAATAGTCTGTCAATATTTGGTGGTCTCTAAACCTACTCAGTCCTTGTTAGGTCGCTTTGGAATCCTGCCCTTAATTTTATTTCTGGAGCTGTTTTGCATTTCTCCAAAACTTGGGGCTCCCTTGAGCTTGCTGACATTTTCCCCTTGCATGTGGGTGCTCCCATTTTGGCCATGCAATGATCCACACTTGGGGAATAAGTTCATTGTTAGTACAGAGGATTAGCATTTCCAATAATGACGTTTTCTGAATGTCAAGCACTTTTTTGAATCAAGAGGAACGTTTTCTCCCTCACAATTTTTTATGGTGGCTTTAAACCTCAGGTAATTGAAACAGTTGGCGGGTAGCACTCCAAGGAATCACCCTGTAATATTTCAAAGTTTGAGCTGTTGATTTCCTTTGGTCTTCTGTCTCAGTGTAAAAGATCTTCCTGCCTGATACAAGCTTTCATAGTCAATGGTCTCATAAAAGATATTGCTGTGCTCTCCCAACTTCCAAGCACAGGAAACTTCTAAAGTTTATTTTTCATTGGATGGGAGAATGCTATGGCATCTTTTGTAATATTTGCTTCCATGTACAAATATACCAACAGATCAGAAGTGGGGTGAAAGGGCTTGCTCCTTTAAGAAGCAGAACTCACCTACCCAAGATCAACTCGTGCAATCCACTCCCAAGACTGGATCCCCAGTCTAACTGAAGTGGGGAATGTTGCTCCTTCAATCTGTTTGTTCCAAGTCTGTGCCAGTAATTTCTCCTCTTTGCAATTCTACCATTTGTGCCAAAAGAATTTGTCCTTGAAAACAGAAGGAAGTGGGGGATTTCAAGGGAACTTCAAAGAGTCCAGGAGGTTTGTGTGTATCTTAATCCTTTGTAATATTGGAAAATGTGTATTTGTGTACTCCATTAAAACCATTATTTTAGCATTCTGAGCCTTTTCAAAGCTCTTGGGTAGGTTTTTCAGCAGGAACAGTCCAGGAAGCTGGCTGGATGTGGAATCATTGAGAGAATAACACACACACACAAATGTGTGTGTGTGTGTGTGTGTGTGTGTGTGTGTGTGTGTGTGTAAAGGACCCCTGACAGTTAAGTCCAGTCACCAACGACTCTGGGGTTGCGGCACTCATCTCGCTTTCCTGGCCGAGGCAGCCAACGTTTGTCTGCAGACAGTTTTTCTGGGTCATGTGGCCAGCATGACTAAGCTGCTTCTGGCAAAACCAGAGCAGCACATGGAAGCACCATTTATCTTCCTGCCGGAGGTAAACCTATTTATCTACTTGCACTTTGAGGTGCTTTCGAACTGCTAGGTTGGCAGGAGCAGGGACCGAGCAACGGGAGCTAACCCCATCGTGGGGATTTGAACCGCCGACCTTCCGGTCGGCAAGCCCTAGGCTCAGTGGTAGTTCTCTGACGTAGCCAGTCAGGCTGCTCCCTTGAACAAATGAAGGCCAACTCCTGCCGCAGTTTGCAGAGGCAGAGCTTTGCTTACCTGTGTCCATTACCTTAGTGTGTCCTCTCCACCCTAACTTTTTTTTTTTACAAGCTTTGACTGGTAAACTAGGTTTCAAGATTTTTCGTTTGTTTGTTTGTTTTGAAATGTGAAAAGAACTGTACCTTTTAAGCTTCAGTTTTCACATTCCAGCTGCTTTATAACAAAGACAGATTATGGGCAGGTTGCTTCCTTGCCTTCCCCCGCCCTGCTTCGATGACGTTAGTTCCCTGGCTGCAAAATCTGTCATAAAACGAGTGCTCTTGCAAGAGATAAAAATAGAAGTTTTTCATGCCGAGTCTGCAACCCTGTTATGATTTTTCCATACCGAAGACCGTGAGGTGCTTATTTCCACTATTCAAAGTGATGTCTGGAGAAAGAGGAGGGGAGGGAGAAAGCTCTTTTGGGTGGTGAAGAGAAACAGTCTTTGAAGAGAAATGTCCCGTCTACAGAGACGCTGGGGAAAATATTTGCAAAAACGTCTTGCTGAAAGGTGACTATAGTTTGAAGACCCATGCAAATGACAAGTTCTTCGATGTGAAGAACCCCTGGGACTTATTTAAACCAGGATAGAAGGTATGAAAAGCCTTGTATTCCCAGTCACAGAATGACCATGAATTGCTCTCATTTCCTTCCTTGTACACTGCCACAGGCAGTTGCTACCTTCGCAGCAACAGCAAGTGATATATGTGACTCATCACAATGCGCTGAACAAACCAATGTTGTCAAAAAACCAATCTAGTTGTAAATAAGGGCCACGGTGCCGTCCCAGGGACCACATCGGCCTTGGTTGTGGTTTTTCAGATATCCATTCCTTTCATTTTCTCACTGGTACAACTACTGCCATTTACAAAATGCTTTCTATGAAAGCAGAATGTATTTTGAATAGTGGCCAGAAGGAAAAATGGTGCCCCCCTTTAATGAGGGATATATTCAGAATATATATTTACATATATTATCTCCTGGAGTTTTTTTCAGTGGCTCTCAGGTAATGAGACTTGGAATGAGTTCTGTCCCACACTGTGAAGAATTACTTTAAGTCAACGACAGTAGGCTACATCCTGTGGGCAAGACTTCCAGCATCTTAACATAATGAATTATAGAGTAGATCTATTTAAACCAGGCAAAAGGGCCTTCTCAGTAGCGGCACCCATTCTGTGCAATTCCTTACCATCAGATGTCAAGGAGATGTGTAACTATATAACCTTTAGAAGACATATGAAGGAGCCCTGTATAGGGAAGCCTTTTACTATGTTGGAAGCTGCCCAGAGTAGCTGAGGCAACCTAGTCAGATGGGTGGGTTACAAATAAAATTGTTGCTGTTGTTGTTGCTATTATTATTATGCCCTGAACTGTATGATTATTATGATTATTATTATGCCCTGAACTTCCAACTCCCAGGGTGGCTGGGGAGACCCAGCCAGATGGTAAAGGGAAAGGGAAAGGGACCCCTGACCATTAGGTCCAGTCATGACTGACTCTGGGGTTGTGGCGCTCATCTCGCTTTATTGGCCGAGGAAGCCAGTGTACAGCTTCCAGGTCATGTGGCCAGCATGACTAAGCCACTTCTGGTGAAGCAGAGCAGCACACAGAAACATCATTTACCTTCCCGCCAGAGAGGTACCTATTTATCTACTTGCACTTTGATGTGCTTTCGAACTGATAGGTTGGCAGGGGCAGGAACCAAGCAACGGGAGCTCACCCCGTCACGGGGATTCGAACCGCCGACCTTCTGATCGGCAAGTCCTAGGCTCTGTGGTTTAACCCACAGCTCCACCTGTAGAGATGGAAAGAAGATAAAGTCCCTACCAGAGAAGAACGGCAGATGAAGTTGATGGACTACGCCGAAATGGCTAAAATGAGTGGAAGAATCAGAAATCAGGAAGACCAACATTTTAATAAAGAACGGTGGAAATTTACAACTTATTTTAAAGACCATTGTAAACAGTTAAAATCATTAGTAGGATTGGAATATTATTTGTAGTTAAATGGTGAATTTTGAATATAATGGAAATGTAAAAGATTTGGATCATCATAAAAAATGCAGGAGGAAATGATTAATAATAGGACTCACAAAGGGGGGGGGAGGAAGTCCAGGAGATTCCTTTGAATCTTGTTTTTATGATCTATGTTTGATTTATGATTGTAAAATTTTAATCTGAAAGACCAAATAAATATTAACGGACCTCCAGAACAAATTAAGTACTTAACCCAAGATACCACTGTACTTGGTTTGCACTGCAGAGAACTCAACAGAAAGCAGGTTCATATGTTTGCATGGTGACTGTTGTTAATGATTTGTACACATATGCGGACTGAAAGCTGCCGTAGTGAGACAATCATTTATGCTGTGTGATCTGAGACAATATGGTTGATTCTGCGTCAAGGTTAGTGACCATATATGTAGCACACAGTCCCTTAGGAAGTTTACTGACGGTGTGCTTGCTAATCAAAGAGGAAGACCAACCCATTGCCGAGTTGCTAGTTAATGCAGGTCAAAAGAGGCTAAAAGCAGAGAAAAAGAATGCTTCAATCACAATACTTTGCATGCTCTGCCAGAAGAAACTGACCTAGTAAAGTAAATTGCCATGTCTTACCTACCAATTTTTGAATTGATCTGCCAAGGGAGGTCCGGGTAAGATTGGTACCTAAGAAAATGCACTAGGAAAACGTCGAGAAGGGAGGCTCTTGCATTGGAGTTTTATCAGAGTACAAATGAAAGAAATATAAACATACAATAGGCTTTGCTGAACAGCTGCCAGTATCCCCAAGAGTCTAAAGTATCAAGTTCTTATACATGTTCAGCAACAAAATGTTATCAGCCCAGAGTTAAGGCAATAATATCCAATTTAAATTCCGGAAGGCTAAGCTTAACATGAATACCTAGACTCACAATCTTAACTCTCTTCCCTGATGAGAAGTATAAAAACATAATCAACTATAGAAAAACGCCAAAATTATTCCATAAAGTGTTTGTGTTTTGTATCCGCACTAGGCACAAGGTGCTATTTCACTTTGGTAGTGAACCCTTTGAAGGCTCCTTCTTCTCCACACTACAATTGAAGCAGCAGGTAAAGGAAGGAATTCTATGTAGCAGTTCTGCTTGTCAGATAGAGTGAAGCCCCTCTCCACCAGCACTGTGTGCTGTTCTTAGCATTCACAGGGCTCTTCCAGAGCCAATTTGTGGCAAATGAGGAGAGGAAAGGGGTACGAAAAACCCCCAGTGCTGTAGCCAGGGATTTTTCCCCCCAGCGTGAGCTCAGCTCCAGAACCTTTCAGGTGGGCACCACTGCCATTCTAAGAGAACAAGGGAGAAGTTCATGGTGAGCTCCGGCACCCATTTTTTCTAGAAAAAGAGCACTGGCTGTAGCATAGGTCCTTGTGTGGGCTTCAGCTGGTGGGGCTCATTTGCTGAATCTGCTGCCCTATGACTTTTTGAACATCTTTTTTCTGTCAATGTCTGGATGCTGTATGAGATCTGTGTAGTTTTATTTATGGATGCCCATTACTTTATTCCTCTGCATTTGACGAATGTGCACTTGAGTCCTTTTCAGATATTTGTAGAATGCCCTGTCTACGCAAATTCATTGTAAGTTCTGAACAGACCCTTGAGGGAGGGATGCCTAAACTGCCTCGGCCCTGTATACCTGAAGGAGCATCTCCAGCTCTATCATTCAACCTGGTCAATGAGGTCCAGCTCTGAGGACCTTCTGGCAGTTCCCTCACGGTGAGAAGTGAAGCTACAGGGAACCAGGCAGTGAGTCCTTGCCCTTGCACCAGATGGCAAGGAGATAAAGATCTACACAAGTTTTAGAAGACATCTGAAGGCAGTCATGTATATAGAAGTTTTTAACATTTGATGTTATATATATTCTGTGTGTGTGTTGGAAGCTACCCAGAGTGGCTGGGGCAATCCAGCCTGATGGGAATAATAATAATAATAATAATAATAATAATAATAATAATAATATGCTCAGGAACTGTACTGTTCTGGAATTACAATGAATGACTATTGGTAAGAGTTAGAGTTTGCTACCATGTATGGGTACTTCTGCTCTAAGGTATATTTTGTGTGCTACAAACCTCTGAAAAGGACTTTAAAAACAGATAAATGATTAGGTATAGAGATCCCATTGAAAAAAACACTGGGTCTGAGGGCAGATCCACAATTCTGGTTGTCCTGTGGCCTAGAAAACACAATTCAGTTCAGTGCTAAAGATTGGTTTTCCCCAAGGGGAAGTTTCAGGACCAATGGAGGTGTGGGAAAGCCCTGAGTTTAAGTGAGTTTTCCAAACATGAAAATATTTCTGTATCACTATAGCAAGAACATCATGGGAGACAGCTTTCCAGCTATCCTATCCTGTGCCTTTGGAAGCCTTCTAGGAAGCTGCAGCAAAAGAGGGCATGTGAGCAACATCCTGGGAGAATTTTTTCTAGAATCAAGGTAAAACTGTATTGATATTTTTGTTGTTGCCAGGAGGTGTGATGACACATTGTCAATGCAATCTTGTTATAATACTGAAATGTTGTGGGGTGGGGTGTTTTTGGGGGGAGGGTATTCTATATTTGCTACAGTGTCATTGTTTTATTACTGTTTTTCCACTGTTTAGTTTTGAGATGTGTTCCTGTCTGCTCTGCTGTAAACCTCTTTGAGCACGATTCTTTTTGTGGAAAAGCGGCATACAAATAAAAATAAGAATGAATAGATAAAAGAACCCTAAAGCACAATTCAAGCAATCCAAATAATCATTAAAGTACTGCTCATCTGCCTGGTGTTCCCTTTACATTTGCAGATCAGTAGGTGATAAAAATGCATGTGTGAACTATTGACTTTGGGGACAGTCTAATGAAGAAGTAGCCATGATTTATGGACTACAGCTGCTATGATCCCTGACCATTGGTTATGCTAGCTAGGGCTACTGAGGATTGTCGTCCAATATCTGGAGGACACCACACTGATTACCCTGTCCTAAACTATAAAGAGGCTGGGGGTGGGGGGAGTTCAGTGTAGAAACATCCCTGTGTTGAATGGAACATACCCTTTTTAAAGGACCAAACCACACATGGCACTTAATGCACATATGGGTGCCCTCCAGACTGTCAGTATTTTGTGTGAGGGATTGAAATGCACACCAGGAAATTTCAGTTCAAACAAAAGGGAATTAAAATGTTCATTTGGCCTAGCACAAACAATCCATTTTTGAGAGAGAGAGAGAGAGAGAGAGAGAGAGAGAGAGAGAGAGAGAGAGAAACAAAACTTCTTCTTCTTCTTCTTCTTCTTCTTCTTCTTCCTATTATTATTATTATTATTATTATTATATTACCCCGCCCATCTGGCTGGGCTTCCCCAGTCATTCTGGGCAGC
Source organism: Podarcis raffonei (assembly GCF_027172205.1). Taxonomy (NCBI): domain Eukaryota; kingdom Metazoa; phylum Chordata; class Lepidosauria; order Squamata; family Lacertidae; genus Podarcis; species Podarcis raffonei. Next base: position 73,361,120 of record NC_070608.1, read on the forward strand.
TTCCAACAAAATATTAAAATACAGTAATGCATCAAACATTAAAAGTTTCCCTAAGGGCTGCCTTCAGATGTTCTTCTCTTTGGCATCTGGTGGGAGGGTGTTCCACAGGGCGGGTGCCACTAGCCAGAAGGCCCTCTGCCTGGTTCCCTGTAACTTGGCTTATTGTAGTGAGGGAACTGCCAGAAGGCCCTCGGTGCTGGACCGAGGAAAGAAAGAAAGAAAGAAAGAAAGAAAGAAAGAAAGAGAGAGAGAGAGAGAGAGAGAGAGTATTTGTGATTAGGAAAGTGACAGGGAGATGCACTGAAAAGTATGGAATGAGTGAATGATTAATGGGAAGATGTATAAACACCCCACAAAGCAAATCAGGATGAATGGTCATTATCATATAACTTCCCTGTAAGCAAATCAGAACAAATGTTCAATGAAGACTGAATATGATCTAACCTCTGTTTCAGCTCAATAAATAGGTCATCTGGAAGAGCCCTGAGTCTCTTGGTTTTTTTTCCCCTTTAATTACCAGCATTGCCTTCCCCAGTGATACTGAGTTGACCCTCCCTCATCCCCCATCACATGACTATTAGCCGCGGGCTGGTCCACTGTCCCTCAGACCTTGCTAGAGAAGCAGCACCGGGGGCGGGGGGAGCTGGAAGAAGAGGCGAGGGAGGAAAGTAGTCCTCCTCCCCCCTCCCAGTCCCAGCCGCCGCCACCACCACTGCCACTACTGCTGCTTCTCATGAGTAGGCAGAGTGAGTTCGTCTGCTCTGCTCTCTGGCCTGCAGGAGCACCGGGGTGGCAGCGGCAGAGGGAATGATGAGTGGCACAAAAGGGCTGGCTCTGAAGAGGGGCTGCTTAAAACGGTGCTCAGCCAGCTCAGCCCAGATCTCTTCCCCCTCTAGGCAAGGCAGGGAGAAGCCAGGAGGAGGGAGGGAGGAGGCACCACCACTGTGTGTGTGAGGGAGAGGGGAGCAAAATGGAATGGTGCAGGGAAGGGAAATGGTGCAGCCCGAATGAACAGAATCCCCACGCCAATCAACAGACAGTCTGCTGGCTGGATCCTGAAGGCAATTGGGCCTGATCCAGCCCCCGGGCCTTAGTTTGCCGACCCCTGATCTAGACCTTGTAGCCTTGCAGGAAGATTTGGAGGAGTGGAGGCTGGGAAAGGAAAGGATGGATTTTCATTCCCTGCATGCCAAGATTCTGATAACAATCCGCCCCTCTCCTCCATCTGCATATAATGAAATAAACTATGTAGTTACATGGTATACGTTTCAGTGTGTCATTGGACATAAAGCACATTTGGGATTGGAGCATTCGTCTTCAAAACCAAGAAACTTTCTGTTTAGCTGAGGATCACATACTTTATGCCCTCCCCCCCCCCAAGCCTGATGCAACCCAACAGCCACTTTCTTCAGACCACTGTGATATCAGCACACCTTCTGGTCTTGCAGCTTTCCTGGACCTGCAGAAATGGGTCAGGGTGCAGAGCACAATTCTTCTTCTTCTTCTTCTTCTTCTTCTTCTTCTTCTTCTTCTTCTTCTTCTTCTTCTTCCTCCTCCTCCTCCTCCTCTTCCTCTTCTTCTTCTTCTTCTTCGATCGCTCATAGCCAAGTAAGATTCTCTTCCATAAACACAGCTTTAACAGTGAGTCCATAAGTGACTGTGGAGGCCAATTCTGGATCCTCACGTCCTTCCACAGTGGGGACATAGGTGTCCGGACAGGAGTTGATCATGGTGATGGTTCACCAAGCATGCCTTACTCTTAGCACATTTCTCCCTTTCGTCCTGAGTTTGAGTGTCTTCAAAACCCATAGCACCTTTGGAAAAGGCTGTTCTCCAATTGGAGCTCTCGCAGGCCAGTGATTCCCAGTTGTCGGTGTTTATACTACATTTCCTTATATTTGCCTTGAATGGCTGGGGACCAATATTTTCCTTGGTGAGTCAAAAGTTTGCAAACTTGGTTTCAATGCCAGCCTAGAAGAAACTCTTGCTCCAGTCCTAGGAGTTGCAAGAAGAGGAATGTCAAAGGCATGTAGGCAATGACAAAGTTAGATTCTCATAATGACTATTGATGCCTGATCTGCATGGAGATTGGAAGCAATAGATTGCAGATTATAAGAATTAGTTTAGGCTGAAATTCCATTTGCTTCAGTTTGGAAGTTGATAAACATGGTAGTAATCCTGCTAGTGTGCGAGGACATTGAGCAGGAGCATATATTTGATGTGCCCTGAGTGACATTCATCCATTCTCTTTCTTTCTCAATTATAGATTAATTGACACTAACACAAATGTTCTCAGCAGAATACAAAATATTGCTGAGTGCACAAAGGCATTCACAATTGCCTTTCAGAAACATAACGCCTCCATGTAGAAAATGCTGTTTTAATGTAGCATAAAAATACAATTTTAATCTTTAAGCAGGTGTGACTGTAATGGGAAGAAAGGGTAGTTACTCTCCCCCATTTAACTGACAACACTTTCTATTATTATTTTGTTCTGCTGCAGACATTATTTTCCTTGTAACATTACGGCTAATTCATATGACTGCAAAGGATGCAGATTTTGTTTTCCTTTTTTTCATTTTATGCATATGTAATAGTGTCACATTTTTTGCATTAGCAAGGGGAAAGAAACAATGTCCAGTGTGAAGCTATTTTATTTCTGCAGTGAAATGCTTGCTTGGTGTGCCATGAACAGATGGTTAAGTGAATGGGCAGCAATAGCTGTTGGACCTTGACAATGACACATTCCTCCAGGAGAAGAAAGTTTCTTCTTTGGTCATTTGTTAAAAGTTAGCGTTGGATTTCTCCTTCATTATCTTTGTGGAAATCTGAGAACTAGAACTAGATTTGTGGAAATCTGAGAACCTGCCCGGACACCTATGTCCCCACTGTGGAAGGACGTGAGGATCCAGAAATCTGAGAACTAGTCAGGCTGTGTACACATTACTGCTTGCTATGACTCCACTACACTTCTGCCACTGATGTTTGAAGCCAAGTACACAATACATTAGGGGACGCAGGTGGCACTGTGGGTTAAACCACAGAGCCTAGGACTTGCCAATCAGAAGGTCGGCGGTACGAATCCCTGCGATGGGGTGAGCTCCTCTTGCTCGGTCCCTGCTCCTGCCAACCTAGCAGTTCGAAAGCACGTCAAAGTGCAAGTAGATAAATAGGTACCGCTGCGGCGGGAAGGTAAACGGTGTTTCCGTGCGCTGCTCTGGTTCACCAGAAGCGGCTCAGTCATGCTGGCCCATGACCTGGAAACTGTCTGTAGACAAACTGTCCGGCTCCCTCGGCCAATAAAGCAAGATGAGCATCACAACCCTAGAGTCAGCCGCAACTGGACCTAATGGTCAGGGGTTCCTTTACCTTATACAATACATTAGCTACAATCCATAGGTGTCCAGGTGCCTTTTGTTAAATACCAGACTCTCCAAGTGTCCCTATTTTCCAGGGACAGTTGTGGATTTACAGAAGCTGTCCCAGTTTCTTATTTGATCCTGGAATGTCCTGCTTTTCCTTAGAATGTTCCAGTTTTCATTGGAGAAATGTTGGGTAAGGTAAGGTAAGGTAAAAAGGTAAAGGTAAAGGTGTCGGATTTCAAGCCAGCAGGTCCAGCTTAGTCCAGAGGAATTTGGCCACCCTCCAGGTGCCCGGCTTGAATCCTTATGACCTCCTGTCTGCGACTCCCGGCAAGATCAAGGGAGGTCTCTTCGGCGATCCTTTTCAGACGTGAAAAGAACACACCACTCCTCCCCCTCCTCCACTCCCGGGGGGGGGGGGAAGAGACAGACAGAAATATATCTACATGTCTTTATTTCTGTCTTTCAGCAGTACAGAGAAAATACGTCTGTACCCTCTGATTCACAACTGCAGAGAGAATAACTCCACCCATGTACTTCCAGTACAGGGTCATGTGCCACTCTGAGCTAACATCCGGTGCTCAGTGCACTGAATAGACCGTCCCTGGTTCCCACGGTACATTCCAATAACATCCACATCCTGTTTACCATTCCAGCCATCTGGAGCTCGCTTCTGCATTGCTTCTTTTTCGTAACAAAAGGACCCTTGACAGTTAAGTCCAGTCAGGAACGACTCTGGGGTTGCGGTGCTCATCTCGCTTTACTGGCCGAGGGAGCCGGTGTTTGTCTGCAGACAGTTTTTCCGGGTCATGTGGCCAACATGACTAAGCCACTTCTGGCAAAACCAGAGTAGCACACGGAAACACCGTTTACCTTCCCGCCGGAATGGTACCTATTTATCTACTTGTACTTTGACGTGCTTTTGAACTGCTAGGTTGGCAGGAGCTGGGACCGAACAGCGGGAGCTCACCCCATCACGGGGATTTGAACCGCCAACCTTCCAATCGGCAAGCCCAAGGCTCAGTGGTTTACACCACAGCGCTGTCCCTATTTTCATCAGAGAGATGTTGGAGGGTATGGAGTTATGCGACTCCTGCACCAAGTAGATAAGTAACTATATGTCACTCTCAGTCGCCAGTAGCTCCACCCCTTATATGGTGGCTGTGTGAGGCCCTTTGTCTATTTGCTTTCTGCCCTCCTAGACCTAGGAGAAGGGGTGGTGGTCTGGAATGCTTTCTAACGATAACGTGTCAACCAGTTATTCTGGCCCTTCTGCTCCCCTTTCCTCTCCTTCCATTATCTCCCAGCTTTGTCCTTCTTCTGTCTCAGAGTCAAGACCTTCTGCAAACCACCATTGTAAATCTATACTGTCCTTCTCTTCTCGGGAAGGTTCAGGAAGATGGCAGCGGCGGCCTCCAGCATTCCTCTCCTGACACTATACAACCTGTAGGAGACATCTGAAGACAGCCCTGCATAGGGAAGTTATTTGATGTTCAAAGTTGTATTATGTTTTTATATATCTTGGAAGCCATCCAGAGTGGCTGGGACAACCCAATATGATGGACAGGGTATAAATAATAAAAGAAGGGGTGGCGGTGTGGGTTAAACCACAGAGCCTAGGACTTGCCAATCAGAAGGTCGGTGGTTCGAATCCCCGCGATGGGGTAAGCACCCGTGGTTTGGTCCCTGCTCCTGCCAACCTGGTAGTTCGAAAGCATGTCAAAGTGCAAGTAAATAAATAGGCGGGAAGGTAAACAGCGTTTCCATGCGCTGCTCTGGTTTGCCAGAAGCAGCTTAGTCATGCTGGCCACATGACCCGGAAGCTGTACGCCAGCTCCCTCGGCCAATAAAGCGAGATGAGCGCCGCAACCCCAGAGTCGGCCACGACTGAACCTAATAGTCAGGGGTCCCTTTACCTTTACCTATTTTTATCAAAGAAATGTTGGAGGGTATGAAATACTCCTTTTTGATGTGCTTTCCTTCAAATTAGTTTGCATCCAATTAAGAAAACAGAAGCCATGGTTAAGCTGAGGTGTGTACATTGTGTATAGGCATATGGCAGCTTCACTGAACTGTTGTTCAGTGTTTCGTGTGTAGGTCCCCAGGCCACCCCTCAAATAACTTCACACATAACACGTAATTTTAGTTTTGGTTTTTGGGCACTATTTTGGCCACAACTTTATTAAAATACAAAATCAGTGAGTGGTTGTTTAGACATTGGTTATGACTATCTGTCCCCCCGCCTGGGGCAGAACTGACATCCTGAGGTCTGATTGGCAGCCAGTGGAAGGGAAAGTCAAACTTGGGGGTCATTTGAGCTAAGTGTCGTTCCCACGCCACTCACCCCAGCAGCTCCCCGAAAGCTTGCCGGCCCTGGTCCCATGACAGGGATTGGACAAAATCATGGCAAGCCCCAGGATTCCTTTAACGGAATTCCCTTCAGCGCAATAGGAGGGGCAGGCACAGCCTATCCTGACCCCTCCACCACCAGCATATTATAACCAATGCCTAACCGCAACCTTACAAGTTGTGACGAATTGCTGAGTAGTAGGCAAAAACCAAATGGCACAGCCAATCACCAAATGGCAATATTCCTACTAGGCCCCTGTGCCAAGGCAGACGACCCCATGACAGGCAAAGCAAGGTCAACTGGAAAAGAGGGCGGGCGGGCGGGTGATCCAATGCACTCTGCAAAGAGAAAGAGAAACCAGAGTGCACCAATATTTAAAGACTATGGTCCCACCCACCCAATTTGCAACATACAATTTGCCCCAGCAACCCGGTTATCCAATCACAATGCCAGGCAACAACTATTAACCTGCCTGGCAACAAGAGGGCTGGCCCGGCGGCCCACACCGCAACACGTGCTCTCATTTATTGGAGAACATGCTTTGGGAAACAAATCCGGTCTAGGGCGTTGGGCAAAGAGCCCACCTCAGCTCTCTCCGGTTTCAAAAGCAACATAAAAAAGCAACTTGAAACCCAGCAGGGTTGAAACTACCTTGCTGTGTTCCAGGCCTCTAATGTGCACATAACCTCAGTGTGGTGCAGTAAACACATGCTGGATTTGGTCTAGGGAGGCCTGCATTCAAATCCCCAGCCAGCCAAGTACCCTGATAGCTTCAAACAAGTTATTCCTTATCACCATGAGAACCTTACAGCTTTCTTATGTGGAGAAAATTAGATAAATACATGTCTGCTGCCTTAGATTCCTTGGAAGAGGAGCTGAGGGAAATGGCAGGATAAATTACAAATAGAACTTGCAATAAAAGGTTGCATTGTGGAGTGCATGCAATCGTAGCCATGCTATCTTCCAGGATAGGTAAAGGTAAATCTTCCAGGGGTAAAGGGACCCCTGACCATTAGGTCCAGTCGTGACCGACTCTGGGGTTGTGGCGCTCATCTCGCTTTATTGGCCAAGGGAGCTGGCGTACAGCTTCCGGGTCATGTGGCCAGCATGACTAAGCCGCTTCTGGTGAGCCAGAGCAGCGCACGGAAACGCCGTTTACCTTCCTGCCGGAGTGGCACCTATTTATCTACTTGCACTTTGACGTGCTTTCGAACTGCTAGGTTGGCAGGAGCAGGGACCAAACAACGGGAGCTCACCCCGTCGCAGGGATTTGAACCGCTGACCTTCTGATCAGCAAGTCCTAGGCTCTGTGATTTAACCTACAGCGCCACCTTCGTCCCTCATCTTCCAGGATACTCCTTTGCATTTACCTATTCTATTTTTCCTCACAGTGTCTCTGAAATACTCTGCCATTAGGAAAGTCTGGAAGACTCATTGTTTTTGTTCACTTTCTCATGAGCTGTGTTGTGGCCAGTGCTATTTTTCTAGAAAAAGAGGTGCAGGAACACACAATGAATGCCTTGCTCTCTTATAGTGGCAATGGCACCCACCTGAGACATGCTGGAACTTAATTCCAGCTTTTAAGAAAAGCCCTGGTTGTGACTTTCCATTTGTCGTTGTAATAGTAATGTATTTTGCCACAGGATTTTTGTGCTTTCTCTTTAAATGGATTTTATTGGGACTATCTATGCACATAGCAATCCCCAGTTTTAAATATAAAAAAGGATTTACTTTGCCTTGGGGTAAGCAGTTTTACAACTGTGCAAAAGCAGACAACCTGAAATATCTATCATCTATCTATCTATCTATCTATCTATCTATCTATCTATCTATCTATCATCTATCTATCTATCTATCATCTATCTATCTATCTATCATCTATCTATCATCTATCTATCTATCTATCTATCTATCATCTATATCATCTATCTATCTATCTATCTATCATCTATCTATCATCTATCTATCTATCATCTATCTATCATCTATCTATCTATCATCTATCTATCTATCTATCTATCTATCTATCTATCTATCTATCTATCATCTATCTATCTATCTATCTATATCTATCATCTATCTATCTATCTATCTATCATCTATCTATCTGTCTGCCATCGGCTTAAATATAAGCAAGACTGTGTGATATGCAGCAGCTTAAGGGGGGGGGCTGCTGCTCCTCCCCACACCCATGTCCCCATAAAAATGCAGAGCGACCCAGCATCCATTTATATGCTCTCTCCTTTCTAGCTCATCAACATGAGCATTCAATTTCTGGTGCAGCACAGAGGGCAAACTCAGAGGAGGAAAATGTTTTAACTCTCTAAGTCAAATGGCCATCCATCACATTGAAGGCCCCTGATGGCAGGGAGCACTATGGACCTCCTTATGCACCAGAGTGCACCAAAACCATCTAAATTTCATGGATAGCATTAACTACATTCATTTCGTGCACACAAAAGCTGCGGATAGGTAGGTTTGTCTTCCAGGCCTTTTTTTTTTTTTTAGCAGTGTCCTTTTTTATATTCATGACGAGAGTCTTACATACTCTATCCAGGTAATGTGTCTCGGGGCTTATTTTGAGCTTTGGTTCAGATAGAGAACCTTTTCAGAGAGAGCTTCTCTCACATTAGAGCCACATGGGAGAAAAAGAGAATTTGAGATGAGAAAGCTGGGGGTGGTACAAGCCTGAGGTGGCAGAATGGACTGTACTTCTTCAGACTGTATGCCTTTTGGTTTTAAAAATGTTTTACAGATTATGTTATGTACTAAGTTGAATAGGATCCAAAAGGCAGCAGTCTGATTGGTCCTAGAACAATAGGATTCAGAATGCAGCAGTCTGATTGGTCCCAGAACAACAGGGTCCAGAATGCAGCAGTCTGATTGGTCCACAGGAGCCACCCAATCCAGCTCCAGATGGAAGTGAATCTTCAACCTGATTGGCCTACAGGTGAATCCCAGAATTAGCCAATCATGTGGGGCCCATTCTGTAAATAATGTATATAAAGCAGACATTCTGGGGGAACTTCCATTCCTCCTCACCACTATGAGCTGAATAAAGAGCATGAAATCCACTCTCGACTCCGAGTATATTTCACTGGCGACGAAGGTGGGATTCCTCTGAGCTGACCACCACACACAGCACCGCAGCACCGCCACCTTCCACACCGCTGCCTTGCACCATGTATCCAGGCTTCAGCTCTGGGCCCCAAGAAACTTAGAATGGCAACCAACAGCAGCTTCTGGCTGTTCAACCCAGCATCAGGAGACTGGGAAGCGTACGCCTCCCGTTTCACCTTCCCCCTAGAAGCCAAGGGGGTCACCAACGAAGAAGATGCCAAGAAGAGGGCAATATTCTTTAGCGTCTGCGGAGAGGAGACATTCGAAATCGCCCGGGCTCTCCTTGCACCTGAAGATGTTGCTGCTGTTCCTTACAGTACAATAATGGAATGGCTGAAGGGGCACTTCTCGACGCAGCCCTCGGTGGTGGCTCGTCAAAATGTCTTCTACACAAAGCGGCCAGCCTCTGGGGAAACCATAACTGGGTTTGTGACCTCCCTCCACCAAGCCGCCCGGTTCTATTTCAGATTATAACTTCATCATATTATGGTTGCCATGTTTCAAACAACGAGCTTTCTTTGCCCAATGTTGTTGAGCCAATTTGGAGCTATTTTTCAATGGAAAATCGGGCAAAAAAAGGCACGGGCTGCCATGTGTCTGAGTTTCCCCAGACATTTCCTTACCGATTTCCACCCAAACACTGCTAGAGACAGCAGTATTCCATATGTGTCCGGGAAATTCTGGACGTATGGGAATAGATAGAATAGACAGAACACTGTCTTAGCTTTTTTTCCATTATTCAGTAGCCAATATAGTTAGGAAGAGAGGGAGAGAGAGAGAAAGCAAATCCAGCCTCTGCTGCTTTTCTGAATGATTGGAATGTTTATTTTAGTAGCATCCTCATTCCTAGGCAAGTAATCATTCAACAGGTATTTCACGTTTGGCTGTATAACAAAATGGGTGGGTGGGTGACTCATCCAGGACTGAAACTATCAAAATTGTTCTGGGTGGGGAGGGAGTGAAATACCCCGCTAAAGTGACCCATGTCCTTCCTTGCATATACAGCTGCTGCTTCTGCCCTTGAAATGATAGCTGTGTGCTTAACTAAAAGCCACCAGCATAGCTAAGGAACAGGGGAGATGGGGGGGGGAGAGTCAAAAGTCACGTTGAGTACATACAACTTCCACCTGAAATGTTAATGGAGCAGAGAGGGAGAGAGAATATGCTTTCAAGGGTAACAAACATGCTCAACAGTCAAAATAAGAAGTGAAGGAGGAGAGTTAAAGAACAAAACTTAGCATTTTATTTTTTTAAAAAAAATGCAGGCGCATTAGCCGAACCTGCCCTCCATTTTCTCCCTCCCTCTCCCCGTTTTTTCCTTTCTTGCCTCAAGGGAAAAAAATCAATTTGCTGTTATGCTAATTGGAAAAAGGCACAGAAAAGAAAAACAGTACAGTGTTCCTTAAAATAAAAGCCACCCAAATCTGGAAAAGCATACTGTAAGTTGGGGGGGGGGGGGTTGCACACTGCATGATTCAGCCAGATGTTTTCATTTGTAGATTTTGGTGTATTTAATTATATGGCTTCAGGAAGACATCTGAAAAAAGAGAGAAGAGGCTGGCCAAGCCATCTAAAAAAAGGGGGGGGGGGATTGTTTAGGAATGATAATTTCAGACCCGTCTTCTTTTTTTAAGGAAGGTGTATAGTTCAGCTCATCCAGTCATGATCACAAACCTCTCTTTTGTTGTGAGCTTGCTAGGTATTGCTGAAAGTAAAATTTGCCATACATAAATACATGGATTTACTGTATAATGGTACCTCGGGTTAAGTACTTAATTCGTTCCGGAGGTCCGTACTTAACCTGAAACTGTTCTTAACCTGAAGCACCAATTTAGCTAATGGGGGCCTCCTGCTGCTGCCACTCCGCCAGAGCACGATTTCTGTTCTCATCCTGAAGCAAAGTTCTTAACCTGAGGCACTATTTCTGGGTTAGCGGAGTCTGTAACCTGAAGCATATGTAACCTGAAGTGTATGTAACCCGAGGTACCACTGTACATTACAAAAAAAAAATAAAAGCACTGAAAGCAGGAACTGAAGCTATTTATGCTAAATATCATCTTATGATGAAATGTATGACAGAGCCCATCCACTGGTTAATTTAGGCTGCAATTATATACCTGCTTACCTGTAAGGTAAATTTAACTCAGTGGGACTTCCTTCTGAGCAGACGTGTATTAGATTTCACTGTTAGTCATCTAGTCTGACTAAAGAGCAGTTTTCAAGGTATCAAAAAATAAGGGTTTTTCAACTCTGCTATCAGATATCTTTGTTTTTAAAAAAGCAGGGAGTTTCAGGTATTAAATTTGGGATGATATACATACAAAACAAATAGTCATGGGTTGTTTTTTTTAGCAGGAACCCAGGGGAGCTGAGTTCCTCTACCTTTTTTTATATCAAATAATTATATGGGGGAGGGGGGAGTCTGGAACAGATATACACCCAATGCCTGGGCCAAAAATACACCTATATCTGTAATCAGTAACGTTGAGGCCATTTCTAGTGCAGATTATTGTCCGCTTGAGTTTATTAATCACATTTTACATTTAGTCAATGTCTGGGTGGGGTGGCATTGTGACTGGGACCGCAACAAACAAACAAGCAAACAAGCAAACAAACTTGGTGGTGAGTTCCCACAGCTTTTTTCCAGGAAAAAAAGCACTGCATTTAGTCTCTGGTTTGATTCACAAGAGGGCAGGTCTGCAGTACCTTTAACAGTGCTTCAGAATAGGGAACTTCATCGATGCCCTAAGAACTAAACACCCTGGTACAAGCTCTTAAAACCAGCTCCTATAACCCAAAACCCGTGCATCTTTTACCTCTTTCATCCCTGTGTCTTTCTGCCTAGCTCATCCAATAGCAGCCAGAAACCATTAGCATCAGATCAGCTCAGCCAATGGTTGGGCTAGAGGAGGGATTTGCTGAGCCTTTATGGAGCAATGAATTTGAACACAAAACCCAGTCAAGTTACGCTCAAAAAGTACTCACACTGATGCCTTATATTTTTGTGTGTTTAAAGGATGCGTAAAAAAAAAGAACATGGGGAAACGCATCAAAAAGCAGAAAAAATGTGTATTTTACATAAAAAGTGCATACAACATGTGTACAGTTTATAACACCAGTCCTGAAAGACCTACATTGGCTCCCAGTACATTTGCAAGCACAATTCAAAGTGTTGGTGCTGACCTTTAAAGCCCTAAACAGCCTCGGCCCAGTATACCTGAAGGAGCGTCTCCACCCCCATCACTCAGCCCAGACACTGAGGTCCAGCTCCAAGTGCCTTTTGACAGTTCCCTCCCTCCGAGAAGTGAAGCTACAGGGAACTAGGCAGAGGGCCTTCTTGGTAATGGTGCCTGCCCTCTGGAATGCCCTCCCATCAGATGTCAAGGAAATAAACAACTACCTGACTTTTAGAAGACATCTGAAGGCAGCTCTGTTTAGAGAACTTTTTAATGTTTCATGTTTTATCTTTTTTTAATATTCTGTTCGGAGCCACCCAGAGTGGCTGGGGAAACTCAGTCAGATCTGTGGGTATAAATAAATTGTTGTTGTTGTTGTTGTTGTTGTTGTTGTTGTTGTTGTTGTTGTTGTGTCCATGCATTCTTTCAACAGCAAAATCTGCATAAAGTGGAATGGAATGGACCTATGATCGATGGCCAGTGAAACTGATATGAAATTGAATTAAGCTACTCAGTTCATTCCTAGCAAATGACAATTGGACAAACATTTACCTGTACTACCTTACTACTATTACAGGGCAGGGGTAAGGAACCTAGGACCCTGTAGATGTGACTACAACTCCCGTCATCCCTGACAATCGGTCATGTGGCTGGTGCTGATGGGAGTTGGATTCTCTACCCCTGTATCAAGCATCTCATCCAATTCCTGTATGTGTCTACTTCAAAGTAAATGTGACTTAGCTCAATGGGGCTAACTTCCTGGTAAGTGGGCACAGAACTGCAGCTTTCATGAATGTTATGCTGACTGTCTCCCATTCTCTAAATGGGACATAACAAATATTTAAAAGCCCATTGTACAGCAGTCTTACATAATCAAATGAAAAAGGGTTCCTTGATTAGTTCATCCTGTCATTCATTTTCTTGATGACTTTTTTCCTCCCCTTTCTTTGAAATTGCAGCTCTTCATCATTGCTCTTTGACAAGAGATAATCTTCTGATTACTCTTTTTGCTGTTGCTAGCTAGCAAGATGTCTAAAACAGATTTCCATAACTATGTTTATTTTCTGGTGGATACAAGCACAGATACTGACTAATGAAACTGCCATATAGTGGTAAATCAAATCTTTTGTGTCCTGTACCAATTTGGAGGATATATTTGTGTGTTGTGCCTTGATTATACCAAACAGTAAAATTATAATTAAATATGTTTGTATGAAGATTGGCACATAACCTACCTTTAAAAAACAACAAAAAACAACACGGTTTAGTTTTTAGCTAACTTCTTTTTTGCTTATTTCTTACTTATAAGCATATAGGAGACACAATTATTTACTGTATAATGTAGAAAATTGCAGAGTATTTGCAACTTGCTCTAAATATGGAACGACTCCCAATATTCTATCCTTCAGACCCATTTCAGGGCTTTAAGCACATGTTTAGTGATGAACAAGGATTAATATGTGGTCTTATTCTTATATCTTAAACAGAAGGTTTAACAACTGCAAATTTGTTTTAAAGTTTTAAAAAGTTTTTTATTTATACTTTTCAAATTTATAAATTTATCTAGTATTACAATCAATTAAACATTGCAAAATTTGACTTCCTTCCCCCTCTTTCTGCGGTACCTTATTTTTTAATATCTTCTGCATATCCAAGTTCATTTAACTTGCTCATTTAATTATCTACTGTAAATATATACTCTTATAAAACTGCAGGTTATTACAATAATCCTGCTAATGTTTTTATCTGTTTAAAATTTATCTGTAAATACTCAATAAACCATTTCCATTCTTTTATAAAAAGTTTGTTATCTTGATTTCTTATTCTTCCGGTAGGTTTTGCCATTTCTGCATATTCCATAAGTTTTTGTATCCATTCTTCCTTTACTGGGACGTCTGCTTCTTTCCACTTTTGGGCAAGTAACATTCTTGCTGCTGTAGTAGCATACAGAAATAAATTTCTATACAATTTAGGTAGTTCTGTCCCTATAATTTCTAAAAGAAAAGCTTCTGGTTTTTGTTTTGTTTTTTGTAAATGTTATTTTGAACATCCTTTTCAATTCATTATATATCATTTCCCAGTTTAAAAAGCTGATACCTAGGCATTTTACAAGTTAAATATATAGTTAAAGCTATGGTTTTCCCAGTAGTGATGTATGGAAGTGAGAACTGGACCATAAAGAAGGCTGATCAGCGAAGAATTGATGCCTTTGAATTATGGTGCTGGAGGAGACTCTTGAGAGTCCCATGGACTACAAGTAGATCAAACCTATCCATTCTGAAGGAAATCAGCCCAGAGTACTCAGTGGAAGGACAGATCCTGAAGCTGAGGCTCCAATACTTTAGCCAGCTCATGAGAAGAGAAGACTCCCTAGAAAAAACGCTGATGCTGGGAAAGATTGAGGGCACAAGGAGAAGGGGACGACAGAGGACGAGATTTTTGGACGGTGTTTTCAAAGCTACTAACATGAGTTTGACCAAACTGTGGGAGGCAGGGGAAGACAGGAGTGCCTGGCGAGCTCTGGTCCATGGGGTCATGAAGAGTCGGACACAACTAGATGGCTAAACAACAACAATGTTATTACTACAGTGTTGCTCCGTAGGGTAGGGTCAGTGAATTGTACCAAGCACACACAAACAAAACATTATTTGTAACAAGTGCCTGTTTTCCCCTGCTAATTATTAAGTTACTTAATTATCCATCTCTCCATAATAGTATGTCATGTGTAGCTCCATAATAATATGCCATACTTAGTTATGTAGCTAGTAGCCCTCACATTTAGGTGGAGCTATTGATCTCACAGATTTTATTTGCCATATTATCTTCATTCACAGATGTATGTCCAAAGCTTAGGCTAATTCAATGGAATTATGCAACCACATAAGCAAAAATTGTAATGTTACAAATGCCCCCTTGGCCAGATTTCCTTTAGCATTCATGTGTTTCACTGGGAGGTGTGAAAGTTTTGCTTTACATAAGATGAAAAAGCAGAAGAACAGGAAGCATGGAGTCCTTGTGCTTCCTGTCCCCTTCACACCAGTGTAACATCCAAACCTGTTCAGCTGTGATTAATAAGGAATATTCATGAAGACATAATGCAGGCTGCCTCTCTATACATCATTGCAGATGTGTGTATTTGTGGAGGAAACAGCATTAATAATTGTAATAGTGTCATGGTTTTAGGAACA
The DNA here is from genome assembly GCF_027172205.1 of Podarcis raffonei. Lineage (NCBI taxonomy): Eukaryota > Metazoa > Chordata > Lepidosauria > Squamata > Lacertidae > Podarcis > Podarcis raffonei. Next base: position 73,376,316 of record NC_070608.1, read on the forward strand.
ATCATATTGTTCCATAACCTGGTTCATCTAGTCATTTTAGAATGTAGGTGATTATTTGGTAAAGGTCACCCAGTGTAGCTAGTAAATGTTAGAAACATTTATCATTTTTAAATTCAATAAAGGTTTCCAGATATCTACTTATTAGTTAATAGACAACCAATATATCTGTCCCCCTTTTTTTGCTGGGATTTATCTAACCATCTGCGAAAACCACAGATATTATTTATTCTTTGTGACTGTGAATGCTGAGGATGCTTTATCTTATTTAAACCTCAGCAGGAATGACAAAATACCATATCCTTCTCCTCTCGAAAAGGATGAGGTGCAAACACTCTAAAAAGACAGTTCATGACATTTTCCTAGAAGTTTGGTCCTAACAGAAGAATTTTGGCAGTAAACTGGTAAAAATTAGGAATACAGTGGTACCTCGGTTTAAGAACAGTCCGGTTTAAGAACGATCTAGTTTACAAACTCTGCAAAACTAGAAATAGTGTCTTGGTTTGAGAACTTTACCTCAGTCTAAGAACGGAATCCGAAAGGTGGAAGAGCACTGGTGGTGGGAGGCCTCATAAGGGAAAGCGCGACTTGGTTTAAGAATGGTTTTGGTTTAAAAACAGACTTCTGCAACTGATTAAGTTCGTAAACCGAAGTACCACTGTACTTGGAGAATTCAATCTTTGTGAATTCCTTAACAAATTGATTTGACCTGTACCCAGTGCTTTTTTTTTTCAGGGGGTACTCAAGGATACGCAGTACCAGCATCTTTGTCTCTAATGCACAGCCCTCAGTATTTTAAATGAATCCAAAAGAACACACAACTTGGAAAATATGCTGGAGCAGGAATGTGATACCCAGATCAAAGATGCAAAATGGAACCAACTTTGGGATAAAGCTTTTATTTATATGTACATCAGCACAGGCCAAGGAGTTATGTTTTGTGTGAGAGAGTGTGTTTTATGACATAAATGGTTTCTTACCCCATATAAGGGACGCGGGTGGCGCTGTGGGTTAAACCACAGAGCCTAGGACTTGCTAATCAGAAGGTTGGCGGTTCGAATCCCCGTTGCGGGGTGAGCTCCTGTTGCTCGGTCCCTGCTCCTGCCAACCTAGCAGTTCAAAAGCACATCAAAGTGCAAGTAGATAAATAGGTACCGCTCCAGCAGGAAGGTAAACGGCATTTCCGTGCGCTGGTCTGGTTCGCCAGAATCGGCTTAGTCATGCTGGCCACATGACCCAGAAGCTGTACACCGGCTCCCTCGGCCAATAAAGTGAGATGAGCGCCGCAACCCCAGAGTCGGTCACAACTGGGCCTAATGGTCAGGGGTTCCTTTACCTTTTTACTCCACATAAACTGTATCCTATCAGTGCTGAAGCAGTTCCTTTGTACTGGAGAGGGTGCCAGGTGGTTGGCACCTACTGGCATGTGTGGTGGGAATGCCCCAGGGTAAAAGAAAAAAAGGATGAGGGCTTTTGTAGAAGCCCTGTGGCTTTTCCTGGGAAAAACCTGCTGTTCACCACTGAATCAGAGAAATTTAGCTCCAATTTAGCACCAAAGAGCAGGTTTTCTGGTGGAAAGCAGTGGGACAAAGGCCAAACACTAAAAATCACAGGACAAGCAGAAAAGCTCTCTGATCCATGCTTTATAAGTACAGGACGAGTTGGTGAGCCCTATTTTAGTGGACAATCCTATGGCACAGTCTGCTGGGTTTAGCATCTTATTTTATTTATTTGTTAAATTTTGTAAAATGCATACACTGCTGTTTAAAAAACCTCAAAGTGATTGACAAAGGTGGTAAAACGATTAAATTATAGGTAAAAGCGCTTAAAAACAACTACTTGAAACATTCAAGATATTAAAATCAGCAATGAATTAAAACATTCTTCAGCATTCTTCATATCTGGATAGGCTTGCCTAAACAAAAATATTTTTAGCAGGTCCCGAAAAGAATACCTAGCCATCAGCATACCAGCTGAGGGAGGATGGAGTTAGAATTCAACAACATTGGATGGCCACAGATTCCCCATCCATGCTTTGCATGCCTGGTGTACAGTGTCCCGGATGGCTCCTGATCAGCCAATCACTGGGAACCAAACTACATGTGATGCTGAAGACATCTCCATGTTATGGGCCCCTTAGCTCTGACACAACAACAACAACAACAACAACAATAATAATAATAATAATAATAATAATAATAATAATAATAATACCCCACCCATCTGGCTGGGTTTCCCCAGCCACTCTGGGTGGTTCCCAACAGAATATTAAAAGCACGATAAAACATCAAACATTAAAAACTTCCCTAAACAGGGCTGCCTTCAGATGTCTTCTATAAGTCAGATAGTTGTTTATTTCTTTGACATCTGATGGGAGGACGTTCCACAGGGCCGACGCCACTACTGAGAAGGTCCTCTGCCTGGTTCCCTGTAACCTCACTTCTTGCATTGAGGGAACCACCAGAAGGCCCTCGGCGCTGGACCTCAGTGTCTGAGCTGTATGATGGGGGCTGGAGGCGCTCCTTCAGGTAATCTGGGCCAAGGCTGTTTAGGGCTTTAAAGGTCAGCACCAACACTTTGAATTGTGCTCGGAAATGTACTGGGAGCCAATGTAGGTCTTTCAGGACTGGTGTTATATGGTCTCGGTGGCCACTCCCAGTCACCAGTCTAGCTGCCGCACTGAGGGAAGCGGTTCTCCCCTTTTGTCTCTAGGAGGAGGAAGAATGTCTGTCAGTACTCCTGTGGAGAACAGAGCTGCACCCACAACAGAGAAGAAAGGACATTGACCAGCCAGAGGGAGGAGGTAGTGTCAGAGTTGGAAGCAGAGGGGCCAGATAAATTCTTGACGCCTAGACTCTTCCTGCAGTGTTGTCCCAGCTACTATTTGTATCAGCTCCTTTTGACCACAATCAATGTGTCCCTTTGTAGTTGTTGTTCTAGGCTGATTCTAATTTTACACTTCACAAAATAACTCTGAAGTGCCTTGCGTTTGAACTTAAAGCTCACAACATTCTTTCAAATGTGGCCCATTGCGCTAACTAATTGCAACATATGTTTTCTTCATATCAGAACTCTCTGTAGCGGCACTTGAAATAATTAGGCACGGTAGGGGGTATGCAATGAGAAAAAGGTATACAGTCCACTCCTGCTTGTACTTACTAATATATTTTTTTAAATATCCTACTGTGTTCACTAGGACTTACTCTCAAGTAAAAGTACAATGGTTTGAAGCACTGCTGTTACACTTTCCTGGAAGGACAGTAAGTTCCTTTGAGGTCAAGGAAGTTGACTTCTGAGTAGGCACGTATATGATACTGCTATAAAATTCACTTGAAATTTACTCCCCTCCACACCTATATACACCATTATAGATACCATAAATGATGTGTGTGAAAGAGAGAATGTCTTTATTGTGTGTGGGGGCGGGAGAGAACGGTAAAGGACCCATGGACGGTTAAGTCCAGTCAAAGGCAACTATGGGGTTGCGGTGCTCATCTCGCTTTCAGGCCAAGGGAGTTGGTGTTTGTCCACATGGCTAAACCGCTTCTGGCGCAACGGAGCACTGTGACGGAAACCAGAGCGCATGGAAACACCTTTTACCTTCCCGCTACAGCGGCACCTATTTATCCACTTGCACTTTTTGGCAAGCTTTCAAATTACTAGCTCGGCCGGAGCTGGGACAGAGCAATGGGAGCTCACCCTGTTGCAGGGATTCAAACCGCCGACCTTCTGATTGGCAAGCCCAAGAGGCTCAGTGGTTTAGACCTCAGCACCACCTTGCATTCCTTACATACACTCATACACACACTGCTAGATTACTGTGCAGGAAGGGGAACAGAGCATCCCATTCCTTTTCTGCCTATTGCTTTTTGTATCTTGGGATTCATTGTTAAGAGCTTCTGGCTAAGGGGTTTAAAATGAAACAAGAAAAAATTACAATGCATAAATCTACAGCAGGCCTGCACAATTCATGGCCGACCAAGCCAAATGCAGCCCACAGCCATATATTATGGATTATCAGGTATTTGGAAAACAGTGTTTTTGCAGTCCCTGACAGGTTGTAAAAACAAGAGGTTTGCAAAATGCTGGGGATCTGCCACCACTGGTAAGTAGACTCCGGCCGGCTTCAAGTGTTATGAGCTAATTTGTTATTTAGAGCGTTATCTATAGATCTGGGTGACTTCTCCAAAAGGATATTGTAGAGCTGGTTAAAGGGATAACTAAAAAGATCAGAATGGAAGCATCCTTCTTGTGCAGAAAGTTTAAGTTGGGGTTTCTTTGACAGGGGGAAGGGCAAATAATACAGGAAGATTTCTCCTGTTTATTTCAATAGGGAGAAAATTAACCATGCTGAATCTCCCATTGAAGCTAGTGACTTGAAAGTCAAAGCACTTTTGAACAATCAGAATGCAATTTTCACGCAAGACAATCACCCTGATTCTTGCCAATACAGCCTAACCCACTGCAGCCCCATCCCAACATCCCATATTGTGCCAGAGAGTTCCCTAAATCTCAGGAGCAGTTTTTGGGGTGGCAAAGAGTGGGGTCTGGCTAGTGGGAATCCAGGAACTGCCCTACATGAGCCAGAAGGACTTTCCATTCGCACAACATCATCTCTTGATACAAGCTCATGGGATTTCAAAGGAAAATGCTACAGCTTAGGATTTCAAAGCAATCCCATTGCACTGAGTAGCACCCTGAAAGTTGCTTAATAATAATAATAATAATAATAATAATAATAATAATTTATTTATACCCCACCCATCTGGTTGGGTTTCCCCAGCCACTCTGGGTGGCTCCCAACCGAATATTAAAAACACAATAAAACATCAAACATTAAAAATTTCCCTAAACAGGGCTGACTTCAGATGTCTTTTCAAAGTAAGATAGTTGTTTATTTCCTTGACATCTGGTGGGAGGGCATTCTACGGGGTGGGCGCCACTACCGAGAAGGCCCTCTACCTGCTTCCCTGTAACCTCACTTCTCACAGTGAGGGAATCTCCAGAAGGCCTTTGGAGCTGGACCTCAGTGTTCGGGCTGAACGATGGGGGTGGAGACATTCCTTCAGTACATCACGTTGCTGAAGATTTCCTGCAAGGTGGGCAGGAGTCAGATATAGTCTGTTGGTGCTAATACCTAAGCCAAGACCACTCACATTCTGTAACCAATAAAGTTGTGGCCTAAATTTTGCCCATTAACATTAACCTAAAATTTTGTGTCCTTGTGCCTTTATTTTCCCAGGGCTTGGCTTAGGGGCTTTGACACGCAACCTCACTTCAGATGTCTTCTAAATGTCAGGTAGTTGTTTATCTCTTTGACATCTCATGGGAGAGCATTCCACAGGGCAGGTGCCACTACTGAGAAGGCCCTCTGCCTGGTTCCCTGTAGCTTTGCTTCTCGCAGTGGGGAACTGCTAGAAGTCCCTCGGTGCTGAACCTCAGTGTTCAGGCAGAAAAATAGGGGTGGAGACGCTCCTTCAGTGGGTCACCTTGCTGAAGTTAACCGTTCCTCTTTCAAACATTCCAACCCCACAGTTGGGAATAACACAATAGGGCTTACTCTCCCACTGCACAGCCCAATATATAAGGCTGTGAAAGAGGACCTCTTGCTTTCAAAAATATATTGGTTTAAAGAAGGAAGAGCCTTTTCTAACCCTGACATTTTCAGCAAATCAAGCTGCCTTCTAGCAATCATGAGAGTTTCGGAGGCCTGGTGCCAAGCCTCTAATTGCATTATCAGCTGAAGGACTTCAGAATGCTCTTTCCTTCACCGCCAATTACTCTGTGTTGCTGCCTTGATTATGTGTCCTCTAATTGTTGCCCTGTGAGACAAGGGGACCCTCTGTGTAATGGAAGCTTCAGACAAGCTGGCTTTCAGCTGATAATTGCAACCGCACCAAAAGAAGCACCCAAAGTGTGGACCTATAAATGCATACTGCAAACACCCCATAGCTACATGCAGCAAGATCAATAAAAGCAACCCCATTTAACCCAAATTACGGGCAATAATTTCAAGCAAACAAGATAATCAAAAATATCTTTCTGGGAAAATGAATAGAAAAGAAGTTAAAAGAGAAAGATAGAAAAATAAGATTCAGTATTATTATTATTATGTTGCCATATTTCAAAAAGTGAAAATCTGGACACAAAAGAAGAAGAAGATTTTAACCTATTTTTAAGGAAAAATCGCCACCCAGGATTTCCTGGACATTGTTGCTGCTTTTCAAAAATTCCGCCCAGGCGCCATTTTTTGCAGATGAATCTGGGAAATTCATGACCTATGGCAGCCTTACAAGCCCTACGATATGAAAACACAAAACACATAATAAAAACAAGGACAAGCCAATGCCATTTTTCTGCTTCCAGTCACCTTCTTATGGACACAATGGCTCATTTTTAGTTAGTACAATTGTTATTCTGCCCTTCCTGTCAGGCTTGTACATGTGGCAGATTCTCAACTATCCGCATGGCAAGCCTATGTATTAGGCTAGATTGAGAGATTTGGCTTGTACAAAGCTAATGTGCACAATGACTTAGTTGGGATTGGGAATCGCTGTCTCAGTGGCTTGAGTCATTTAGTTCTCCTAGATTTGTGCAAACCTCTCCCCTCTTAAAGAATAGAGCTAGTCTTATAGGAACTCTGTTGACTTAAAACACTTCATTCTTTCACTCAAATTCTATCTCCCCAAATTGTTTTCTTTTAGGTCAGGTTTTGGTAAGCGGGTTAATTCTTTCCATCCCACCCCACAGACTTTCTGATGCTAATTGTGGTTTGAGGACCCGACCCCCGCAATGTGAAATAAATACGCAAGGACACGTGATATAAGGTTAATGGGCAAGAAAAGGCCACAACTTTATTGATTACTACAGTGAAAAGGTATTGGCTTAGGCATTGGATGTCTAAAACAAGGGGGTTTATTCACCAGTAGGTGGAGCCTGTTGATGCTAATCCAACTATAGGCTCACCCCTGATGTCACCGAGGGTCGTGCCATGGCCTCCCGCCAAGCAGGCATCAGACAGAGTACACGACCGCCAGATTCCTTTAACGGAATACCCCAAAATTGAAGGCATAGGCGATGGCCACACCTAGCCCTTTGACACACCACAACACATTATTCCAATGCCTAACCGCCACCCGAGCCGAAAAGGCTCTCAGCCAATACCCTCACGGCTGTAACCAATCCCAAATGCTGTTGATGACACTATCTAACCAAATGTCATTCCCCAGATCTGAGAGATGCACCCCGTCATTCCGGTATAAGGCTTGGTCGCCGATCCGGATACGGTCATGGTAAATGACTCGGCCATTCATGAAGTGCACCCAACGGGCCACTGCCCGATTTACAAGTTTCCTGGTTTTTTCAATGGCCATACAGCTCTGCCCACCACGCCAAAAAATTCTCTTCAGGAAGGAGGACCAGAACACCGTCGTTCTGGGACACAAGGCAGCAAACGCATCCAAGTCTCTTTTTATGTTCCACAACAAGTCCACACTCCTTCTTTTAGTAAGGTCATTCTCTCCTAATTGAATGACAAGGATGTCGGGAGGGCCGAACGTGGCTACTTTTTCCCACAGCAATGGCATAAGCTCTTCCCAACGCATGCCTCTTCTCAAAAACCAGGAAACTCGAACTCCAGCTGGTAAACCAAGATTAGGCGCGAGGCCGCAGCTGACCACCCGTACGCGGGCCCAATGGACTATACTGTGGCCGCAAATCCACACACTTCTCCTGAGCACAGCTGAGGATGAAAGGACAGAAAAAACAGGTAAATAGGGGTAATATAGCAGAGTGCATTCTAGCGAATATAACTTTTATAAGCGTTGGATTTCCACTGGCCCATTTCTTTAATCTTATCCGCAGGCAGACCCAAGTGGGCGGCTGTTGTTGCGGCGCCAATCCTGAATGAGTGCACAGCATACTCCTGGGAAGATAAACCACAAGCCTCAATAGCTTTGCGGAGTACCCTGGTGAATTGGTGTCTTAATAAGGGTGACCCATCTTCGTGAACCAGAAGCGGACCCGGGCCGGGTGGTGTGAGGTAGAGGTACCGCCTAGTGTCCTTTACTGGGCATGGGCCCTGCTGCGCTGACACTGTAAGCTTAACTAGAACACCCCTACCGGCCTGATCAGTTTTGGACTGACATATCCGCACCGTCAAAGTAGATTCAGACAACTGCACGTCCTCCCTAAGGAGGCCGCGCATTGAACCTCCTGCGCTAACTTCAACCACAACCTCACCAACTCTCAGAGTGCCAAAAAAGGTGATAGCGTACGCTGTGGAAAAGAGGCGGGCCTCAAACTTGGTCCAGCAAATTGACCTGAGCTTATGCGTATCTGAGAGCCAAAATGAAGTGGAAATATAAACCGTGGGTTAGCCTGGACTTTTCAGTAAGGGTCTATAAGCCACAACCTTTTTGTTTGTTTGTTTGTTTGTTTGTTTAAAAGTGGTTTTCTTTAGGGACCCTGTACTGGCAAGTGAAGCCAATGACAAGAACCAGGCAAAGGTACACCTTCAAAGGTTCTAAACGTATAAATGTACAATGCTGAGGAATGGTTCCCTGATCAGAAACCCTGAATTGTCCGCCCCAAGCCCTGCCTTATTTCTTCCCCCAAATGCCAAGCGAAGAGGGGGGGGTGGCTTAGATAAAGTAAGAGGGGTGAGGTTTAAGTGCACAGTCTATTCTAAGCCCCGCCATCATTTAAAATTTCAGAGGGGGCTCCCAATTTAAGTGGTACCAATGGAAGGGATGGCAGGGTAACTCAAACCCACACTAAAAGAGTAATAAATCAACAAACGGCAGGCACAAACGCACGCTGCCAGCACACACACACACGACTTAAAATTAGAGAGGAACAGGCAAGTGCAAGGGAGGGGGAAAATGTACAAGCACCCTGGCCAACAAATTAAAATGTAAGGCAAACCCACTCAGTCACCCAGACCAGCCAGGCAATCGGACAGGCAAGGGCAATAGAGGGAAAAAACATACAGGCACCCTGGCCAAAATTAAAATAAAACACACAGCCACCAAGGCAGAGGCCGGGGAAGGAAAGTGAGGAGACAAGGGAGATAGAAAGAAGGCACTCACACTCAGACCTCGCTGGTGGTGGAGAGACCATGTGCTGGGCAAAGGAGAAAGCTGCAGCTTAAGAAAGGTAATTCGCACTTAAACCGCCCAAACAAATCCAGCACCAGGAGTGGGGGAAAATAAAAGGTTAAATGTAGGTTTTTACACAGAAAAGAGGACACAGCAAGACAGCAAGGCAAACTTGGGTGCCTAGGTTTTTAAAAGCAGTAAAGCAATGAGCGCACGCAAGCCTCCTAAATTTAAAAAGGCAAGCCAGGAACCAGACAGCCTCCACACACACAAACACCCCCCGACTCCAAACCTCGTGGCTGAGCTCTTCCCTGCAATGACTTTCCCTGTGATGACTCGCGACGAGACGACGGAGAAGAATGAGGCCGAGGAGAGGCTGGCGCTGCAGCAAAAGGCTGCTGTAAACGCCCCCTCGGAGGCACCTGGTTGGGTGCCTGCCGAGGGGCGTGGGCGCCAGCCAGGTGAGAGGAGGAGGCAGGGGGCTAACGCCACCTGCTAAGGGCGGAGCTCGGGCTCCCGCCCACAACCACTCCCCTCTCTTCCAGGGAAGAGAGTCTTTATGGGGAACTGTTTTAAGGCATGAGTTCCTATGAAGCATGTCAAACTCATTTAACTCATACAAGAGGATCACTACAGCAATTCCATTGATATAGGTTCACTCTCGGTCTAAGACCTTTTCCCCCACGCCTCCTGCATCTAACTCTTTCATTGTATCCTTGCTATTAAGGTGATTCAGGGCCATTGCATTGTATCTTTAGGCATCCACTAGGTTGTACACACAGTTCTTTTTGTGCCTAGTCCCTGCAGAGGTGAACTCAAACAGCACATTTAAGCAGAGCTGGGAGTAATTTAGATAAATGATGCTGTTCAGAGTGATCTGTTAAGACCAGAACAAACTGTCTTTTCCTTCACAGTGTCACCCAGCTGCGATAGAGCCCTCCGGCCAGGACTAGAATTTAACATGTTTAATTGGTGAGATGATAAATTCAAGAGGCTCTTTCCTGCAATGGCTGCTAAGTGAAGTTCGGTGCCTTGGCAGCAATGGTGCGCTTAAAACCATATGTTATGTGACCGTGCGAGATACCCGTCAGTCTATGTTGCAATGAGCAGAGTGGTTTTGTGGTGTTGTTGTTTAGTCGTTTAGTCGTGTCCGACTTTTTGTGACCCCATGGACCAGAGCACGCCAGGCACTCCTGTCTTTCACTGTCTCCTGCAGTTTGGTCAAACTCATGCTGGTAGCTTCAAGAACACTATCCAACCATCTCGTCCTCTGTCGTCCCCTTCTCCTTGTGCCCTCCATCTTTTCCAACATCAGGGTCTTTTCCAGGGAGTCTTCTCTTCTCATGGGGTGGCCAAAGTATTGGAGCCTCAGCTTCAGGATCTGTCCTTCCAGTGAGCACTCAGGGCTGATTTCCTTAAGAATGGATAGGTTTGATCTTCTTGCAGCCCATGGGACTCTCAAGAGTCTCCTCCAGCACCATAATTTGTTTTGTGGTAGTACACACCAAAACATCTGGCCATGAGTGGCTGAGATGCCTTTATGTCAGAGAGAGGCCAAGCAGGTGGGATTTCTTTCGAATGCCATTGGCTAAGCTTTTCTGCCTTTGACTGAATGCCATAGATCTCATGCAAGGGCAAGGGAAATAACTCAGAGGGGAGAGATAGAAACAACATCAGCCTATCAAAGCAAGAGTCAGATTCCTGGGAAGGGAAGCAGAATAAGAGGGGTTTAGGAAGTAAAGATTGGGACTTGGATAAGGGAGTGGTCCAGAGAATAGCTCAATCCATAGAGCATGAGACTCTTAATCTCAGGATTCTGGGTTCAAGCCCCACATTGGGCAAAATATTCCAACATTGCAAGATGTCCCTTATTGTCTCTTCCAGCTCTACAGTTCTATGATTCTATGTAAATAACAAGGCTATGTACATTTAGAGCACATTTAATGCATAATTCGCCCCACCCCCCAAAAAAACAGAATTCTGAGAAATGTACTTATTTAGAGTGCTGGGAATTGTAGCTATATGAGGGAGAAACTACTGTTCCCACAATTATTTTGGGGGAGAGAAGGGAAATGTGTTTTGAATGTATGGTGTGCAGGCGGCCTAAGTCAGGTGTGTCTGAGAGATCCGCTCAATTTCCCCGGTGGGCGGTGTTGCAACCAGGGATCCGGGTCCTCACAGTGATCTGGCTAGTGGGCAGGGGGGACGCCCCCCTCAAACTAACCCCTGGCTGTGTCATGCCTCTGCTGGCCAATCAGAGCCCATTTCCTTTCTCTCCTCTTAAATCTTTTCTTCTCCTTATTTCTGGACTTATTGAGCTTCTGGTTCTGTGGGAAGTCAGGATGGAGAGAGGTGTAGAGAAAGCTCTGCTGCCACCACACAGCTAGACAAACGCGGCAGATTTTAGAACTATGTGAAAATAAATAAATAAAACGTTTCAAAGAAAAGAACAAAAGAATGGGGAGGGGGAGGGACCCCAACCTCAGAGCTGTAAGCTGAAGCTGTTTTTTGTTTGTTTGTTTTGCAGGTTGACCTCCAAAATGAAAATAAAATCTGTGAATAGTTCTGGCTCTGTGCTACGTTTTCCTCCAGAAATCTGAATTCCTTGGCAAAAGCTGCTGTAGACAAAACTGTTTGCATTTATAGCATAGGCACAAGTCTCCGCCGCTGCAGATTTTCTGCACAGCTTACGAGTTCTTATGAACTACCATTGGGGAGAGAAATCAAGGCAAATTGAAACTTCATTGCTGCTACATTTTAGGGAAATGCAGCAGATCCTAACCAACAAGAACAGAACAGTCTTTTCAGATTAGTGTGTTTTCCTTGAGGATCGTAAAAATCTTTTGGTTTAGATAAGAAAAGGGGAAGAAACGACATTCTCCAGGTGCTTTAATTTTTTCACATTTTTATGCAGCTACTGATGTGGGAAAGAAAAAAGAACCCAACACTTCTTTAAACCACTCTCCTAAGACAGTATAAGAGAGGGAGAATTCTTTGCTTGTCTACTACTTTCAGCAAAATCCTAGCACACAGCATGACGCCTTATGGAGTCCATGGGTGAAGAAGGGCCACAGTTCAGTGGTGGAGCATATATTTTGCACATGTAAGGTACCATGTTCAGTTCCCAGTTTCTCCAGGGAGGGCTAGGGATATCATACCTTCCAACATTTCTCCGATGAAAATGGGGAAGCCCTATTCCATCATCATCATCATCATCATCATCATCATCATCATCATCATCATTTTACTATTTATATCCTGCTCATCTGACTGGGTTGCCCCAGCCACTCTGGGCAGCTCCAAACATTTTTTAAAAAACCACAATAAAATATTAAATGTTGTAAACCCCCCCCCTATACTGCCTTCAGATCATTTGAGGGTCCCATAACTCCCTACCCTCTAACATTTCTCCAATAAAAATAGAGAAGTCCTGAAGGATCAAATCAGAAACCAGGGCAGCTTCTGTAAATCTCGGACTGTCCCTGGTAAAAAGGGAAACATGGAGGGTTTGAAATATCCTCTGTCTGAAAGCCTGGAAAGCTTCCATTCAGCTCAATTTAAGACATTTTTCTAGGTGTCCTGTGGCAGAAAGCTGCCAGCTGACCCTTCCCCACAGGGACTGAATGATATTATTGCTGTTAAACTAGAAAAGAGTCAACCGTTCAGTACTAACTCATAATGCTAATCAGCTGCATTAAAATCCAACACCCCCCCCCAATTGTCTGCCCTTCATTCTTGCAGTTCTTGCAAAGCATTTCTTGGGGTTTCCACTAGCACAAAGAGAAAGCGATACACTGCCAGGAGGGCTGTGAGCTATAGATACACGTCAATGCAACAAAATGAATGCTTCCTTGCAAAATGATTTCCAAGGCAATGCATAAATGTCCTTATAGGAGACTTGCTTGTTTTCTGCCCAGCACAGCATTCTGTGCCTCTTGAGTGAGACACTACTTATGCCGTAGATGGGCGGCGAATTGGATTCAAGAACGGCTATTTTTATTCCACAGAACTCAGCATTTTAAAACCGTTGCTTAGTGGCCGGTACCGATGTCCTTTGCTGCATGAAATGTATGCATAATTGTTGTTTTCAACCGGGGGATGGGAGGGTGGCCATGCTCCTAGCTTAGAATCATAGAATTGGAGAGTTGGAAGGGACCCTGAAGATCTTTCTGCAATGCAGGAATACGCAGCTGTCCCATACGTTGAACCTGCAAACATGGCGTTATCAACACCATGCTCTAACCAACTGAACTATCCAGGCTTTTTTCCTGACAAGATGGGGAGGACTGCATTGACCTTAAGCTGAAGTGGCCTTTCTTTAAGCAAAGAAGAAGAAGAAGAAGAAGAAGAAGAAGAAGAAGAAGAAGAAGAAGAAGAGGAGGAGGAGGAGGAGGAGGAGGAGGAGGAGTAGTTTGGATTTGATACCCCGCCTTTCACTCCCTTTAAGGAGTCTCAAAGCGGCTAACATTCTCCTTTCCCTTCCTCCCCCACAACAAACACTCTGTGAGGTGAGTGGGGCTGAGAGACTTCAAAGAAGTGTGACTGGCCCAAGGTCACCCAGCAGCTGCATGTGGAGGAGCGGAGACGCAAACCCGGTTCCCCAGATTACGAGACTACCGCTCTTAACCACTACACCACACTGGCCGGGTAACATCAACTGCCCCATGTGTGAGAGAGAGTGGAAAAGGAGGTTGACAAAAAACATCACCTATATACTTGCATTTATCATAAACATGATCATTTTCGCTCATATGTGATGGCTTCAACCTGGTGGAATGCTCTGTCCCATGAGACCAGGGCCCTGCAGGATTTAACTTCCTTCTGCAGGGCCTGTAAGACAGAGTTATCCTGCCAGGCTTTCATTTGAACTTAGCCTGATCATTTATTCCTCTTCCTTCCCTCCCCCTCCCCTTTTTATGAAGATTACCTGCTCTGGGATCCCACAGCTAATTCTCCCCTGGTCTTCTCACTGGCCCAAATAGGACTAATTTAGCCAGCTAGCCCTGGTGATCATCTAATGTTTATTGGATGGATTTTCCCCCTAAATTGATTTTTGAATTCTGAATTTATTGTTATTCACCTTTTATACTGTATTTTATGCTGTTTTTTGTTGCATCAATTAAGTGTTTTAAATTTGTTGTTAGCCGCACTGAGCCCGGTTTTCTCAATCAGGAAGGGCGGAGTATAAATAAAAAAATATTATTATTTATTATTATGTAAGGGTATCAGGGGGTTGCTCATGAGCAATCAGGCAAATGCCTCCCTGGTCGGCTGTAAAGCCTTCTTATTGGTGCCAAAAAAAACCTTCACCATGCAGAGCGCCACTATTCTGTGGCTCCCTCATTCACTGGCAGAATCTGAGAGTGGGCAGTCCTTAAACCTTCCCCAGCAGAGTAGTTTCTTGACTCCCAGTCTGCATTTCCCCTCTCTGCACGGAACCCTACTGCGCAAGGAGGGCGTGGGTAACGGAGGACCTCTCTCCTCTCCACTTTGCTCAGGCAAGGTGTCCTGGCACCGCCTCACCTCCCCTGAGCCCTAAAGCTCCTCTCCACTGGAGGCGTGGTTACTCTCCTCCGCTGAGGAGGTGCTGTTTCCCATGATCTTTGCGGGCTCTCTGTAATCCATCCGGCTTTTCCCTTCTCGCCCCTGAGCCGATGGCAGTTCCCTGACAATTATTATATTTGTTCATTGTTTTTTATCCCTTCCTTCCTCTGTGGAAGAATGTGTCAGGGGCAGGGCAGAGGAGGAATGGTGGAGGACCACCTCCCCAGCCTGACCCTTCCAGAGAAGAAGACAGTTTAGAATTACAACGGGTTTGAGGGAGATCACAGTTCAGAAGCAGATGAGGGGAAAAGCTGGGAAATAATGGGAGAGGAGGAGCAAGAAGAAGAAGCAACAGGGGAGTGACAGCTGATGGACATAGTGTCTTTAGAAAGCATAGCAGACCCCCCTCTCCCAGAACCCGGCGAGCATTGAAAGTAGGAGAGCAAAGAGCTCAAAGGCAGAGGGCACTTTTCAGCACCAGTAATGATGACACATTAGGAAGTGGGAGAGACAGAGGGGGTGGAGACTCACTTGGGACAACAGCATTATTCCAAGAGGCTGCATTCCCAAGCCTTTCTCTGTGAATATTGGATAAAAAACAGATGGTAAGGACTTTTCCTTGTCTTATCCATTCCTGGCAACCTGCCATGGGGGTTAGTTCCTCTGCTGCCTGACAGAATGTGGCAAACATCAAAATGTTAATACAATTTGAAATAATATAAAACACATACCGAAGATAATTAAAATGATCTAAAAACATTTAACAGCAATCACATACACTAATTTCAAGGTTTCCACAGCCAGCGTCTTTCGTCAACCAAGTGCCTGAGTAACCACTCCATTAAACAACAGAAACAGTCCTGAGAAATGAACATTAATTGCTTGAAATTCTGAAATTGTCCCAGAGTTATAGGGGTCATGATGTATAAGATTGCCCCGGAGGAAAGATGGGTGGCTGAGATGAGTAGGCAATCCAGATGGGAGCTGGGCTGAGTTTTTGAACATTCCCACTCCTGTGAGTGTTGATGGTGCTTTTTTTAATGTTCAGATGTTCATACCTTTGCAGAGTTGTTGGTCTGACATCCGTTTGAAATATTTATTTCCATGAAAAGCTAATGAAGTATCAAAATGTTAGCATTATGTTTGGCAATGGATCATTATGTCACTATAATGTTCATTACCGCTCATTTTGTTTATGCATCCTTCTGGAGATTGTTTCCATTTTGTATAACATGAGCTATTTTGAATGCTGGTAGAAAGGCAGCCTGTGAATTCAAGACTAATCTCATCTAATCTAATTTGGTAGAAGCAAAGGAGAATAGTTTGCGCATCCCAAAATGAAGTATATGAGGGCAGCCAATGTTGTGTCCTCCAAAAAGTTCCTGGACTACAGCTCACGTCAACCCCTGCTACCATAGCCAATAGCCAGGAATTATGAGAGTTATAGTACATTGTCATCTGGAAAGCAACACATTAGCTTATCATTGGTCTGTTGCAAACTGCAGACTACCAATCTGAACACAGCTACGCATTGTTTGATGTACACTCACATCAAACCTTTTGCACTCTGAAGCAGGCATTAAAACGTGGCGGTTTATCGACTCCCAAGTTATGCAAGGTTCTTCTAAAAACATTCCCTGATGCTACAGCTCTGAAGATTTCATGTTTTTGAAATGCAAATTAGAAATAGTGCCTATTGATTTGGCACTTTGATAGCCAATTCCACATAAACTGTGAGGATCTATACTGCTCTCATTATTTCTTCTTATCAGATAGATGCCTTTGTCTGATTTCAAAACAAACAATCAGTTAAATTAGTGCACTGTTCCTCACACTCCTCTGCTTCTGAACTCTATTAGGTCTCTTCTTATCTATTTCCTCTTTTATTCCTTACTGATGGTGTGAGTTATGGGATGGATTCCAAATATTTATGCCTGCTTTTCAATTTGTAGTAATGCGTGCTTGCATGACGGATAGTTGTTATGGCTGTTTCTTTTTTTCCCTGCGTGCTGTTTATGACCTGTCTCAACGTTCTCAATGTGCCTTTCAAAACATTCTCAATATGCCTCCTAATGAATGTTTCTAAGATAATTCACAGCCTGTTATGCTTCTTGCCTACGCTTCTTTTTTCTCGTTCAGAACCAATTAGTTGTATACATAAACACACACACCAAAAAAAGATCAACGGAAGAGGTCTTTATGAATGACTGGTTCTGGCAGTAGGATGCAGGCAACTTTCTCTTTCACTGTGGCTGCTTAGCATGGGGGGGGGGGATGGAGCATTACTGGTCCGCTTTCCGCACTTCAGCACCATCTTGCACTGCCAGCTCAGTAGAGGAAACGTCACACAGGGAGCCAATAGCATAATGTGATTCCATAAAACTGCAGGCCTGGTTCCTCCATCTTTGCTTCAATCAGACATCTTCTCCTGACTGCTTCTTGGAATTAATGCCATCTTGACTCCAGACTGCCTGCCCTGACAATGGCACTTTACACATTGTTTTGAGGGATTAGTACTCTGCACAACCACAACAACAGCAGCAGAATCCTGTGTCAAGGTAATCCCAGTTCTGTGTCAAGAAAAGCAAGGCTCTGTTGGGGTTGTTTTCCCCCCTTTGCTGGCTTCTTCATCATAATTCTTTATCCACAGTCGTCTAATTTGCACAATTTGCTATGGTCATTTGAGATTTCAAGTTAGGAGTGACTGGTTCTAGCCTGGACCCCATAATATCACTTTTATTGACATACAAATTTTCAGTGTAGTCCCCCCTCACTCCACAGCTTTCTTTCTTTTATACAGTAAAAGGTAAAGGTAAAGGGACCCCTGACCATTAGGTCCAGTCATGGCTGACTCTGGAGTTGCTGCGCTCATCTCACTTTACTGGCCGAGGGAGGCAGCGTACAGCTTCCGGGTGATGTGGCCAGCATGACTAAGCCGCTTCTGCCGAAACCAGAGCAGCACATGGAAATGCCGTTTACCTTCCCACCAGAGCGGTACCTATTTATTTACTTGCACTTTGATGTGGTTTCGAACTGCTAGGTTGGCAGGAGCAGGGACCAAGCAACGGGAGCTCACCCTGTCGCGGGGATTCAAACTGCCGACCTTCTGATTGGCAAGTCCTAGGCTTTGTGGTTTAACCCATAGCACCACCCGCGTCCCTCTCTTTTATACAGAGGATAAACTTGTGGTGAACCACCAGCATTGGGAAGGGGTGTAGCTTCTGGAGAGATGCATCAAATGGTGCTTTCTGAAATAAGAGGTCTATCTTTAGAAAGGATCTTTGTTACCTATAGTATATTAGTGAGCACAAAGCTTTATTGGCTTAGCTTGGTAGAACATGATGTGTGCACGAAACCTCTTAGCTCGGGAAAATCCCTTTTGAAGTTGTGAAAGCGCTTTTGAAGTGTCGACACAATGGATCATTTCCATAAGATGAAGACACTTCATTTGCCCCCAGAGAGGGAGAAACATGCAATGTAAAATCTGATCTGAGAATCAAATAGAGATGTCATGACTCTGTGCTGATGTGTTCTGGCAGAAAACTAAGATTGAGTTCAAAGACATTGTGGGGGAAATCTGAGGCCTTCCAAGTGCACGTAAAGAAATAAGACTCAATACCTTACATGCCTTACCGGGGGGGGGGGGGGACAACCCACAGGATTGGCAACATAAGGCAATCATGTCCATAAACAGGTAACATAGGAAACTGCCTTATAACAAGTGACATCATTGATCCTTCTAGGATGATCCGTCTTCAATGATAGAAAGTAGCTGTCCATGGTTTCAGCCAAGAGACATCACCACCACTACCTGCAAATGCCAGGGAATGAACATGAGATCTTCTGCATGCAAAGAAGACAGATCCTCCAAGTGCCCCTGTTTTCCAGGGACAGTCCTGGATTTGCAAAAGCTATCCCAGTTTCTGATTTAATCTCAGAATGTCCCGCTTTTCCTTAGGATGTCTCTATTTTCATTGATGAAATGTTGGAGGGTATGGAAAGATGCTGCAACTGAAAGAACAAGCAAACGTTTTCCCAAGGAGTTTCCCAATAAGAAAATCACCAAAAAAGCAGGCAATTTTTGGCGCTGCCAAACAATGTTCATGGAAAATACTGGGCAGTTCTTGTTTAGCTGTCATAATTATACAGTGGTAACTCGGGTTACATACGCTTCAGGTTACAGACTCCGCTAACCCAGAAATAGTGCTTCAGGTTAAGAACTTTGCTTCAGGATAAGAACAGAAATCGGGCTCCGGCGGCATGGCGGCAGCAGGAGGCCCCATTAGCTAAAGTGGTGCTTCAGGTTAAGAACAGTTTCAGGTTAAGAACGGGCCTCCGGAACGAATTAAGTACTTAACCCGAGATACCACTGTATAGCATGATAGAATTAGTAAATGAGAGAGGGAACGAACTCACACCAGGCTCTTAATATTACGAGGAAAAACACTGAATTTTGTTTTTCCACCTCCCCAAATTTATTCATGAACTGAACAGTTGTTCCCAAATAGTGTTTAAAACACCCCAAAGCAAAGCAAAACAATGCTCATTTAACTGTACTCATCCCTTTGGAATGTTTTTGTTTTTGTTTTTGCCAAAGATGCTTCCCAAGATAGCAATTTAATGTAGAATCCTTACTAATAAAACTTAAGGCATTAAGCAAATTCTAACTTTCAGAAAGGCTTCCAAAGCAATTCAAGAAAGAGATGCAATTGGTGACTGTATATTGGCTGTATATATATAACTGACTTTTGCAGTTATATATAATGACTATGCAGCATACTTTAATTAACCTTATCAACCTCAACATGCAAATACAATTTTATGAATGTATGTGTGTGTACAGCATAAATTCCTAGACATTCCCTCTGTTTCCTCGAGTCTTAAATACTGAAAGTGAACTTAATTTTGCTCTTTTGTTTGTTTGTTGTTGATTCTTATCCAGTCTTAGTCAAGGTTTTACCACAGGTTTGTCATTTGATTTACTTTAGTTAATTGACTGGTATTCCGTTGCATTATTGACTACCATGAGCAGCACATCAGGCAATATACTTTCAATATCGCTAGGGGAAAAAATGTTCTCTGAGCTTAACCATGGATTTTAATTGCCAGCCTTAATTTGAAAATAATTGTTCACAGCAATTAAGTAAATGCCCCAATTTCATTAACAGACTTCCTAATTAGAACCTACAACATAAAACCACCAATGTTTGCTTCATTAGCTTTGATTTACTGTATCTAAAACCTTTTAAAAAATATAAAAAAGAATCCCAATCCTATTAGTTTTATCATGCACTAGTGCATTTCAGTTAATAATTGCTACTGAATTTGTGACATGTCCTGGGGAAATATTAATAATCAGAAGATTATATTTTACAAGTTGTTCCTTACAGACTGTGAGCCCAGAAGCTAAAGAAAGATGCACTTATTGAAATTTGAGCAGGGCATCTGCCATAAACTTTAAGAACAGAACTGCATGTTTTAAAGATATAGGGCTGGTGCCCAAAATGCCAGTCCTGCCATTGTTACAACAACAACAATTTATTATTTATACCCTGCCCATCTGGCTGGGTTTCCCCAGCCACTCTGGGTGGCTTCCAACTGAATATTAAAAACAATACAGCATCAAACATTAAAAACTTCTCTAAACAGGGAAGTTTGTTTCAGTTGTTTTTATTATTATTTATTAAATTTGTATTCTGCCCTTCACCCATAGATCTTGAGGTGGTGAGCAGCCTAAATATTTCCAAATATTCCTCCAAGGAGCTCAAAGTGGTGGAATTAAACCCATGTCTCCCAGATTCAACTTTAACACCATGCACTAGCTGGGCAGAAACTTGCTGGCCATTGGCTCCAGCACTGCAATGCTTTAGGCTGACTGGGTGGTAGAACTCTGCAGTGTGGTTGGCCCAGGAGTGAAAAGAAGAGCAAAGATGGAAGACTGAATCAGCATTGTTTTCAGGGTACTTCATTAAAGGGGCCTCAGTGGATGTCCTTGTCCAGAAAACAGTGTGAGCAGATGGGCCATAGGGCTTCTGACAACAGCCTTAGGGACACCACCTTAGTAGATTGATGTCTTGGGGAGGCCATAATCCTTGGCACGACCCTGATGTGTTTCAAGCCCTCCCACAGGAGACTGAAATGGATATACACCCAATGCCTGAGTTCGACGTACATCTGTAATCAATAAAGTTGTGGCCATTTTTTAATTCCAGATAATTGTCTGCCACTGTGGTGTAGTGGTTAAGAGCGGTGGACTCGTAATCTGGTGACCTGGGTTTGATTCCCCACTCCTCCACATGCAGCTGCTGGGTGACCTTGGGCTAGTCACACTTCTCTGAAGTCTCTCAGCCTCACTCACCTCACAGAGTGTGTGTTGTGGGGGAGGAAGGGAAAGGAGATTGTTAGCCTCTTTGAGACTCCTTAGGGTAGTGATAAAGCAGGATATCAAATCCAAACTCCTCTTCTTCTTTGTACTCTCCCACTTCACCTTAGAATTAGAATGGGGTGGGGAGACACTGCGACTGGGACCGCAGTCAGAGTACAGGGCATATTTTGTCCTTGCAGGAGTGAGTCCCATCTCCCAAAGTGATGAGGTCTTTCACATGCAAGGCTTTGAGTCTCTCTTGCACTATTTATTTTTGATGCCTGATCCTTGCTCACGCAAAGGAGAAAGGGAGGAGGAGACGCATTTGTGATGCGGAGGAGCGGTTCTGGCCTATGCAGCTTTTACATTTGCATTACAAACTCCGATTGAAGCGAGAGCCGCTCTAAGCCTCCTAACTGAAGACGTTCGCAGCATCTATTTAAAACAGCATCGAGAGGAGCTTCTGCGACATGACTCAAGGTTGCTTGTTCAATTGCTGAACTGCAACGGCGGCTTCCCTCAAAGGTGCTAATTTGTCAAAGTGAAATATATTTCCTGTCATTTAAATCTATTGCTTACAGCTGAGTAAATATTGTGCGGCCTCTTGATTTTCCTACAGACACATAATGCAAAGAAGAGCAGCAGCTTCGTGGAGCATTGGCCTCCATCTGTATATGTTGATTTCTATTTCTAGGCCGCTTTTCATTCAAGTAAATCCCAAAGCGGCTTTGCAGCCAATAAACAACAGCAGCAGCAATAAATGTTAACGGCAGAGTATCGCAGTTACAGTACAGAACACCACAATTACAAGATCTAGGCCATTAAGAACTGAGCCTAGCGACTCATAATGTATTGGAGAAATGCACAATAAAACCATTTAAAGAAATCTATAAAACAATGTTAAAAAGACAGCAGCTAAAAAGTAGTCTTAACAAGTGTTTTATGGGGGGGGGGAGCTGCCAGTATGCACCATCACCCCTCCCCTCTCCTTTGCCTGCCTCCTCCACCACCACTGCTTTTGCTCCCTGCACACCAAAGCAGGTCTACCACAAAGTGGCATGGCTCCTTTCTTTTCCCTCCTTTCCTTGATGTGTGGGCTGCTCTAGCCGTGCCACTTTGTGGCAGAGCAAAGCAGTCCTCTTCTCCCCCCCCCCCAAATTGGTATAGGCGCTCATCTCGCTTCAGGCCGAGGGAGCTGGCATTTGTGCACAGACAGCTTTCTGAGTCATGTGGCCAGCATGACTGAACCACTTCTGGCACAAAGGAACACTGACGGAAACCAGAGTGCACGGAAATGCCATTTACCATCCCGCCGGAGCAGTACCTATTTACCTACTTGCACTGGTGTGCTCTCGAACTGCTAGGTTGCTAGGAGCTGGGACAGAGCAACAGGAGCTCACCCCATTGTGGGGATTCGAACTGCCAACCTTCCGATTGGCAAGCCCAAGAGGCTCAGTGGTTTAGACCACAGCGCCACCTTCATCCTTGTTGATGTAGTAAGCTGCCTTGAGCATGATTTCAACTACGGAAAGACGGCATACTTGATGTACATATGTGTGCACGTATGTATTGGTACGTTCTCACAAGACCCACTACTTCAGTGTCATTAAATTAATTAAAACACACTGCCCAACACTGCTGTGAATTTCCCAGATTCCACTGTTTTCTATCCTGACACTCACCCTTCTGGGTCTCTATGCCATCTCAAGCTACTTTGGGAAATTAGAACATTGGGAAAAAGTGAAATTCCAAATGATTAATGATTAGTGATCAAAAGAAGGCAGATGAAAATCTATCAGTAGACTTCTGGTGTTACCAGGGGGAACTTTGGGGGGAACTTTTGGGACCCCTTCATCGATTTATCTCATCACAGATCTCCCTTGTCATCATGTTTGGCACTGAAACTGAGCAGCCTGGAATTAAAAATGAGAAAAGGGAATATACCTGTATCAAAATCCCCCCCACAGACCAATACATTCTAATGAATTTTAATGAATTTGACAATTGACTATCACATATAAAAGGAATGAAATGAATATGAAATATCTACATCATCCAAAATTAATTTCATAAAGTAATGAAGTTTTGTGCAAATGTTAAAGTTCAATTAAAACAAAATGCTAAAGAAACCTCTCTTCCCGGTTAAATGTTGAGACCCTTTAAAAAAATGGTTTGAATACTCTCGATTCTAATGATGACTCTCAGAAACTCGGAGTTATATTTCATCTTTTGGCTATGAAAATGTTACATGCAGAGACTGCACTTTAAATCTTTAAATACATTATTATTATTATTATTATTATTATTATTATTATTATTATTATTATTGAATAGGCTGTCCCAATTTTCATCAGAAAATTGTTGAAGGGTGTGAAAATTCTGTCCCCAAGGCAGCATGCTGGTGCCATCATTATCTGGGTTTAGGTGCCAGGCAAAAACATTCTTATTCACCTTTGGGGGGTGGGGTGGAATTGAATCTATCTATCATCTATCTATCTATCATCTATCTAATCCACACACACACACACACACACACACATTTAATTTTATTTCTTTTAACCTTGTTTGTAATGTTCTTTTTTACTAAATGTATAACAAACAAATGTATAACAAACAAGACTAATGTTCCTTTTGTGTAAATTGCTTTGAGTTTCATTTTTTTGGGGAAAAAGCAAATAATAAATATAAAGAACAACAGTTGCAACAGCAACAACACAGTACCCAGGATTCTCTAGGGGAAGCCACAATGGTATGATAATGCTTTAAATCTACAGTACAGATGGAGCCTCCCTCTGTGTGTGGCCTTGGAAGTTATATTCATGGAGACCTGATTCTTCAAGGCAGCTACTTATATTAGTCAAGTTTCATTATGGATATAAAATCTGAGCAAAAAGAACTAGAAACCAGGAGGGAAAAGAACTCTGGCCGCAGCCTGAGAGAAAGATAAAAGCTGTAATTTCTGGTTCTGTAGGGGTCACTGAGAGGGGGCTAAGATGGTGTTCTGTATCCATATTGAATCTTTGCTGCAATCACAGACCTACTACAGCGACACAGTGTGAACCAACTTTCCAGCATGTTTAGAGGGGAAAGGCAGGAAAGAAAAGAGAAATGCACAAAAGGCAAGAGGAAGAAAGATAAACATTTAAGCTAAAATAATTAGCTGGTGAGATCTATGGGAAAGCATAACGATTTCAACAAGCCTCCTGATGGAGCAGAACTCAGCATGGGGCAGATGGACTTGTACAAAGAAACTCCTTGCCTGTTACAAAGAATAGCACTCATGGAGGCAAAGGAATAGCCACACACTGGGAGCTCAGAAAAGGTCAAACTTTGAAGACAGCTAGCTAAGCTAAGTAGCATGACAAGAATACACCATCAGACTTTTTTTTAAAAAAATTAAAAATTAATTAAAAATTGTGGGTTTGTTTGCTGCAAAATGAAACTGGAAAATAGAAAACAGGACTTCTCTCTCATCACAACTTTTTAGAAATGTATTTTCACAAGAGGAATTACGATGATGCTCTTTTGTAATACTTTCCTGTACTTAAGTACAGCTGCTTATATGAATGGCTGCTCTCCTATGAACAGCTTTACTGGTATGGGTAAAACAATCTCCATTAGGGAGGAATCCTCTAATGGAACAGAAATCTTTAGTGGAAGAGACACCCCAAATTCCCCTTTGTACCACTGAACTCATCTGAGCCTAAGTAACTGTAATGGGTCCAGGAGTACCCCCAAGTTTATGCACCCATGGGGCCTGCAGCACGCCCAAGCCATGCACAGGCTCCACGCTGCCCCAAAAGGTCCGGCCTCCACCTCCCCTCAGCTGTAGGGCAGCTGAGTGGGAGGAGGCAGGTGTCCGCTAAGCTGATAAAGCTCATTTTCCTCCTGCCGTCCTTCGGAATCACCCCTGACAAATAATTATGACCTGATCTTTTGATAAGGCCTCAGGCACGTTCTTCTTCCAGCAGGGTTCCCAGCACAGGGAAAAGATGAGAGGTTTGGGCTACATTGCAAAGAGTTTTATTTCTAAACTATGCAGAACAGAAAAGACATCCTCTCTCTATGGAAGCAGGGAGCAACTGAACAAAGCAACAAAGGAAACAGGAAACCACTAACGTCACATCCCGTCTCCCTTTCCCGTGAGACTGCAAGGTCTCTGGAATGTAAACAGAGTCCTATGACTCCCAGCAGCTGCTCAGTGAGAAACAGAAACTAACAGCAGGCAGACTCCTCAGAGGCACCGTGGAGCATCCTGCCCTGGCTCGCTCTGCCCCACGAGTGGCTGCCCCTGCCCCAGGCACCCTATAGGCTTGCTATGCCGCTGATTGATGGTTAAACCACTCTGCCAAGTGGAGCTCTGTGAGTGGAGCAACTCTCATCACCCTTAACAAACTACAGTCCCCAGGATTCTTTGGGGTAAACCATGACTGTTAAAGTGGTTATGGTATTGCATTTCATGTATGGTGGTATTTCGGGTTAAGAACTTAATTCGTTCAGGAGGTCCGTTCTTAACCTGAAACTGTTCTTAACCTGAAGCACCACTTTAGCTAATGGGGCCTCCCACTGCTGCCACACCACCACTGTGCAATTTCTGTTCCCATCCTGAAGCAAAGTTCTTAACCTACAGTACTATTTCTGGGTTAGCAGAGTCTGTAACCTGAAGCGTCTGTAACCTGAAGCGTCTGTAACCTGAGGTACCACTGTATAGTACAGTTGGGGCCTAAGGGAGTTGCAAATTCTGTGCAATGAGTGACAATTTGCAGTTCAATTCTAACCATGTCCACTCAGAAGTAAGATGTCTTGAGTTCAGAAGGGTTTACTCTCATGTAAGTGGGTTAGGAATACAGCCTTAAACAAGTGAATATAGGAAATACTATAAAGTCATTCAGAAGTTGTGTTAGTGTTTAGGAAGAAGTATAGATTTTTAACTGTTTGCTACACTTCATGAATAAAAGAGGCTGTGAGACAAATAGTAGAAAACCTCCTTTGGGGATGTGAGTAGAAAATTACATGGTATTTAAACATACATTCATACGGAATGGATCAGAATGTAATCAGCCTTTCCAAAGTTCTCATCTGATTTGCATGAAATTTCAATTCAGTTGTGGGAAGATATTTTATGATTAACATTTTTTATGGGGCACATCATTTGTCATCTGGGTTATGCAGAGGCATTTTCCTGAATTATTATGATCGTTATTACTCCAGAATCCAAAGGTGTTCAACGCTTTTTAAAAATAAAATAAAAAATCACAAATCAATCTTTTGGAAAGCTCCAAATAAAACTTAGACGTGATTTTAGAAGATCCACTTGAAAATCAGATGTGAACACCCAAAACATTTAAGGCCAATTAATATCTGCACATATACCAGTTACAAAACAATTCTATATAAGCTTTTTCAGAAGTAAGTCTCACTGTGTGCATAGGATTACTTGTAAGTGAAGCATACAAATTGTCTCAATTAAAAAATAATAGGTTGGACCCAAGAGGAGTGTACATAAAATCCTATCATTGAACTCGGTGAAACTCTGTTCTTGGTCGAGAAGCCCGATGGAAGGACATGAAATATGATGTGATTTCTGCAACAAGTGGAAAGAATAACCAGAAATGCATTTTTCAATGGCATTCAGTTACAAATTTTTGGGTGCTTGAGAACTAACTGCTAACAAATCAAGTATGAAATGACCCTTAAGATATGTTGGTGGGAATCCTCATTAATTCTCATCCACTGAAATCTAGCATAATTAGAAAATAAACACATACATGAAATATGATAAATCCATGCTGAATGCTTTTCCTTTGTAAATGCAGTTAGATCATGTTGAGCATTTTACTAACCTTGAAAAATCCTTATGTATTATTATTATTCTTATCATCACCATTTCTATATCACTTAATATATTAAAAATATCTCTATGTGGTGTGTGAAAACTGACTCAAAAACAGGCAACTTAAAAAAATACAAAAATACACAATTACATATAAAGATGTTACATTAATACAAAGTTACTAATATAGAAAAAAATCAATTCATTTTCCTTCTGACACATCCTCTCTCTCAACTTCCTGGTTCCAAACAAACACTCAGCTCACTCATAAAAGTCTCACATCAAGAAGAGTTCCTGGAAACAGTGGACATCACCCTAGTCCAAAGCTTTCAAAACTTTTTATGTTGGTGACACACATTTTAGACATGCATTATTTTGCAACACAGTAATTTAGTTTTACTAGCAAACTGGAGATTCAGCTAACCCCTTTCCAGCGCCGGGAGCAGCGCCGGGTGTGTTTGCTTAACACCCCTACTGTCAGGCTTTGGGGAATCGACTTCCTCCCCCATACCAGTAAATGAGAAGAGATCAAACAAAAGGAATGTCTTACCAGTTAGAATCTTTAATAATCACAGCGAGAGAACAGAGAACACATCTCTGAGAAATGGCAGTGCTCCCAATTAAGGTTCACACCCCCTCCATCCCTATTAATCTACGTCACTCCTACATTTTGTAATCTGAGTTTGTACCCTTTGTGTTTTCTCTTCTGAGACTTTCTGAGTTCTTCTTGACCTTGAGGAGGGCGCTGGAGGAAGGCTGTCCAAAGATTGTGAATCTGTCAGCCCTCTCTCTTCCAGTGTTTCTTCTGCTAGCTGTTCCCCATCCAGTATTTTCCGGCTGCTGCCTTCTGAACTATGTCCCTCTGCCAACCACTGTTCCAAATCTATACTGTCCTCCTGCTCCTGGGAAGATTCAGGATCAGGGAGAGGGGGTGACTCCCACCATTCCTCCTCAGTGCAGCCCTCCTCAGCCCGGTCCCTGACACCTACACACCTCAACCAACACACTAACATGTTGCGACACACAGTTTGGAAAGCTCTGCCCTAGCCTATCACTATAGACTTGCTTTTTATGGGTGGGTCCAAGGTGGATGGTGCTTCCTCAGGCTGCCCACAGCTGTGCCCCAGTCAGCTTCTCTCTCCACATGCAGCTCCAGGTACAGCAGGTTTGTTTGAGTTTCCCAGGGGGTCCAAAGGATGAGAAGAGCCTGCCACCCTCCACTTACAGCTGTTTCTTTAAACTCTGTCCTCTCCTCCTCTTCCAGCTGCTTCATTAACATAGTTAGTAGTGTAACATAGTTTAGCTGACTACCTTGATGGTACCTGCTGCTTCTGATAGGCTATTTGGTCCAGAAACTTGAAATCAAGAGACTAAAATGGAATGTTAAATTCTGATATAAGTGCTTATTTTAATATATAAGTTTATTTTTGCACTAGTTCAGGTTGATTGCATGTATTTCTATGTGTAGGCACGTGGATGAACTCCAAAAATTTTATGACGTCTCCAATACACAGGTAAACAAGACTTTGCAGTTTGAAAGGATACATGTCCTGTTCTTAAATATAAAACAGTTTGCACCATCGAGCTGCTATGCAGGCCAAAGAATCTTAACAAAGTTTTTATCATTGCTTTTGTGTCCTCTGCCTTATCTGTGTGAGCAGATAACATTTGTAGTTATAGCTTTAAGAAGACCATTCTGAGGTAGTATCTTGAGATCTGGCTAAAAGTAGGAATATCCATTTTGTCCTGTATATTGCTTGTAAAAGCTAGTAAAATGGCTTTATGCTTGACAAAGTAGAAATATTACTGGTACTTCATAAAGAAGATTCCAATGTTGGTGGATATTTTCAGATAATCTGTCCCCATTTTTGGCACTAAATTTACATTAATTTGACTCGTGTTTTATCTACAGCTTTGTCTACGCTGAAGTTCACTGTGTGTTTGAGGCTGTTTGTGTTCCCATTTCATTTTGTGTTGTCCACATGACATTACCCTCAAACAAAATCAGTCTTGTTGCTTTCCCCCTGTAAACTTAGATTTATCTGATACGGGGATAATCTGAAAAGCTGGAGAAAATTGGACTCCAAACCCCTCCACTTAGTATTTATTTTGGTGTTTCAGAGCGGGTGGATCAATCATTACTTTCTCCTTCTCCCGTTTGCATTCCCTCTACTTCCTCAGTGCTTTCATGTCCTTTCCAGCCATGTTTGTAACAATTTCCAGCATGCTCCTGAAAGGAATATATATATATATTCTTTTGATCCCTGAGATTGCACAAAACCAGAAAACTGCACAAGCAAACCACATAAAAATTTTTGACACCAGATATAATGTGCAGCAATCTGAAAAGTGTGTGCTGAGAATTTACAGTTGCTTTCATTTCTTTCTCAGCCCTGCTGAAAGCAGAGCCGTATATTTCCTTTGATCCTCCAGATTTGCAAAAAAATAAAAATAAAGACATCCACAAAAAATAAGATTGCACAAGCAGTTCTACGGTTGTCCAACCAAGATGTGCATGAACTATATATGTACATGCCCTGCCATGGGTATATAAACTGTTTCACACTGTCTGCTTTTGGTTTGTTGCCAAGCAGTTCTGCTCTGATTTTCTGTTTTAAAGAAACACACTGTTAAGCAAATATACTTGATACAGTACTATACATGGGTGATATCCCAAATGAACTTATCCCTGAGTGACTTCTTGGGTCAGGTCCAATATCTACCATAAGCTCAGAGTTAAGCATCTGGCAAAAGGGAATTTTAACAAAGGTTTCCAGTGCCCTCCTCTATGTGTCTGCTCAGAAGTTCAATGGGATTTCAGCCTCAAAGCATTTCGAAAATTAATTTGCTGTATTGCATATTACAATTCTGGACACGTTGTCACACTCCAGCATGATCAATAAAGGAATTCAAGACCAGGACTATGTGTGAGACGGAGGAGCAATTTAGGGTTGCCATATTTTGAAGACCAAAAAAAAGGACACATTTGCAGACATCGACTTTTAACTGTGGGACACGGGTGGCGCTGTGGGTTAAACCACAGAGCCTAGGACTTGTCGATCAGAAGGTTGGCGGTTCGAATCCCCGTGACGGGGTGAGCTCCCATTGCTCAGTCCCTGCTCCTGCCAACCTAGCAGTTTGAAAGCACGACAAAGTGCAAATAGATAAATAGGTACCACTCCGGCAGGAAGGTAAACAGCGTTTCCATGCGCTGCTCTGGTTCATGCTCTGGTCATGCTGGCCACATGACCCGGAAGCTGTACGCCGGCTCCCTTGGCCAATAAAGCGAGATGAGCACCGCAATCCCAGAGTTGGTCACGACTGGACCTAATGGTCAGGGGTCCCGATGATCATCTACAATGCAGGAATCTCAACTAAATCATCAGTGACAGATGGCCATCCAACCTCTGCTTAAAAACTTCCACAACCTCGCAAGGGATTTGGTCCCACTGTCTAACAGCTCTTACTGTCAGAAAGTTCTCCCGGGTGTTGAGTCAGAAACTCATTTCTTGTAACTTGATTCCATTGGTCTGGGTCTTACCCTCCAGAGCAGGAGAAGACAAGCTTGTTCCATCTTCCGTGTGACAGCTCTTTAGACATTAAGGGATGGAATCTAATTAGTGTTCTTGTGTTCGTGGAAGGCCTTTTTATCCACCAGACACACCTGCTAATCTAACCACTTCTCCCTTTCCCCTTCTGCCCCCATGTCATCTTTCAATCTGTTAGATCCCCATCTCTCTAAGAGTTGCTATTTGGAGGGACTGCAGGGGAGGGGCAATTAGCAAAAAAAAAAAATCCTCCCTCCAATCTTCCATTAGCAGATTTCTCCCCTGGATCAAAATCTCTCCCATGAATGCAAGTGTGCCTGTTGGATTCGACCAAAGGTGAACTTAGTTATCTGTGTTACCCAATGAATTATATGTGACATAATTTCATTGTTTTTGCTTTAAGAGCATAATCAAGTAAATAAACATATTTATATCTCAGTTCTTGGGTAAACACTCAAAATGATTCATATTAAAAGTCACAACTGAAAACATGCCAAAAACAAAAAAAAACCCAAAAACCCCACAATATCAGCATGCAGTTGTAACTTGGTTTTCAAACAGCCTAGTTCTTGAATGTTTTGACACCAGAATGATCAAAACCCGGAAGTGACTGTTCCGGTTTTCGAACGTTCTCTTGGAAGCCAAACGTCTGACAGGGCTTCTGCGGCTTCCGATTGGCTGCAGGAGTTTCCTGCAGCTAATCAGAAGCCACACTTTAGTTTTCAAACACTTTGGAAGTTGAACAGACTTCCAGAATGGATTCTATTCGACTTCCAAGGTACGACTGTATTAGATTTTAAAAGTAGCTCTCCCATTTGCAGAACTTTGTGACATATATTGGTTTAGCAGAGTTCAAATAATGTTTGTTTCATGAGCATTTGGTCAGAGAGAGGTTGTTCTCTTAGTTTTGCATTGCTCTTAGTTTATGGATTCTTTCATTCACAGAAAGGGGGGAAATGCATAGTTTCTTATTTTATTATATGGGCAGACCAGGCCTTGTTCTCACACCCCACACAAATGCATTTGTACAGTCCAATGTGTCGGACTCATTGCAATCTGTCACACATAAGATTGAGGTTAAATAAGAAAGGTCATTTTCTGCCACAATGGAAGAAACACATCAATTTAAAAATTCTGGAGCCTTAACGCAGCAAAGCGAGGGTGGGTTGGGGTGTTCCACTCCAACTATAGAGCTGCCTATTTTCACAATTTAGACCCCGTAGGTTCATTGTGAATGTCATGTGTCAGGGAGTGCATTAAGACAACCAAGTACTTGGATCGCTCTTCAAGTAACCCACCAAACATAGTTTAGCTTGTGTAAACACTTTGAAATTGCAATACAAGCAGCTATGGCTCTATATTTCCTGATGTTGGGAAAGATGGAGGGCACAAGGAGAAGGGGGCGACAGAGGACGAGATGGTTGGATAGTGTTTTCGAGGTTACCAGCATGAGATTGACCAAACTGCGGGAGGCAGTGGAGGACAGAGGTGCCTGGCGTTCTCTGGTCCATGGGGTCACGAAGAGTCGGACACGACTAAATGACTAAACAACAACAACAAATGGCTCTATAGAAAAGAAACAAAGCCAAAGAACACGCACACACAGGGGAGAGACCTCTGCAGGTGTTGAGAATTTTTGGAAACGTGCCTAACATGTTTTTAATGCAAAACCCTTTCATCAAAGACAGTTCCCTTTGCTTCATTCGTTCATAAAGTGGTGACTCTACAAAATAATACTGGAGGCACCACAATCACTTTGCAAAGGAATAACATAAGGAAGGTTAAAACTAAGAGACCTGCAGCCAATGCTTCAGCCTTCCCACTCTTTGCAGCTTATGGCGAGGTGCAACTCTTTTTCATCCTCATCATTCCTCTCGGATAAATGGGTGGAAGAGACAGAGAGTGAAAAAGAGAGAGAGGTCAGATTTCTTTTCTGGTTGGGATTGAAATCTGAGCAGGCGAAGAACTTGAGGGTTGTAATGCTCACCACATTTTTAAAGGGAATATTACGTGACTCAAAGAATGAAGAAACACAGTGACAATGAAGATGCAGCCCAAAATTAGGGAGTACCAATCTTCTTGGACTGTGTGCACATTTAGAATGTTGAGAATTGCCGTTTTGAGACTGGTGCCTGGGTATCAGTCACAAGATAGCTATCAGAAGGTATGTTGCACAACACAAAATGCCTGTCACATTTAACAGAGTGGAACAAGAGATAGGATCACAAAATGGGTGTGCTCCCAATCCAGCACACACACTCCCCCCAACTAAAAAGGCACCTATATAATTTACCACCTTATTTTTTTTAAAAAAGTAATATTTATTAAAGGTTTAAGGGTTACAGAAAGGAAAAAAGGAAAAGACAAAGTTAAACAAAACAAAACAATACATTACAATAAAAAAAACAGCAAACACTACTTATCTTAACAAAACAAAAACAGAAACAGAAACAATTAAAAACACAATGAATATTCCCATAACTTATCTTTTATTTACTTGTTTCATTGACCTCCTCACACCTCCCTTTTTTGTATTCTAGTTCAGTTAGCTATTTCAGCAAATTCTTTCCATCTTTCTCAGTTTTTGTCCTATAATTTGTCTTGACACAATCTAACCTTACTTTTCCCCCTTTAGCTGATTAACAATCTATTTTTACTTGATCCTTTATAACATTTCTGCTAAAGCCATATAACTTCATTCCAACATCCTTCTAACATTCATTAATTTTACAATGTTTCTGTAAATAATCTTTAAATTTCTTCCAATCTTCTTCCACCGACTCTTCTCCCTGGTCTCGGATTCTGCCAGTCATTTCCACCAGTTCCATGTAGTCCATCAACTTCATCTGCCATTCTTCCCGGGTGGGTAGATCTTGTGTCTTCCAGTGCTTTGCAATAAGTATTCTTGCTGCTGTTGTAGCATACATAAAGAAAGTTCTATCCTTCTTTGGCACCAATTGGCCGACCATGCCCAGGAGGAAGGCCTCTGGTTTCTTCAGAAAGGTATATTTAAATACCTTTTTCATTTCATTATAGATCATCTCCCAGAAAGTCTTAATCCTTGGGCATGTCCACCAAAGGTGAAAGAATGTACCTTCAGTCTCATTACATTTCCAACATTTATTATCGGGCAAATGGTAAATTTTTGCAAGCTTGACTGGTGTCATGTACCACCAATCTACCACCTTATTTACTCACTGACAGACTATGTTTCCAGCTGTCTGGAGTGGAAGGGTGGGTGTCCAATCTTGGCATTCAGTGAAATGTGGCCATGTTCCATGCAGGAGAAGCAAAAAGCCCCGCATTCATTGTGTCTTTTTGAGGAAACTTTGCAGCTGCCATTGGAGGTACTGTCAGGCATAGTGGCACCAGGAGCACCATGTTTGTGACCCCAGCCCTAGAGGATTCGTGGCAGGCCTCACATGATCAACGCTTAACTACACACATTTGGATACAATGAATTTTGAATTTGCACCCAATTTGCTGCTGATATTTGTATTATATGCTCCAAAACCCAGCTTGCTACTTCATTGATTTACTTATTTGGAGTTGGGTTTTCTTTTGTTTTCGTGCACGGGACCACATTTTTTTCTCTAAAGAGATAATGAAATATTAATTACAGCCACACACCCAAAATACACATGACCTTCCACTGAACTTAAGCAATGATTACGAGGGAAGCTGAATGAAAGAAACGATAAAGCACAAAACCTATTAAAAGACTGTAGGAATTAGCCCAAACTCGCTGTAATGTATGTGTTCAATTATATACGCAGGGAGGACGGAATAAACAATTGATGTTGAATGTATTAGTGAGAACCATTAACAGAATGAAAGGAATTGCTTTAATTATAGATTGTGTTTTACTGAAGGAAGAAGTGGGCGGTATCCAACTAAACAGTTCCACTAACGCAATGACTTTTCACTGTGCAATGGAGCTTCCCTGCACTTTCCTCTTCCCCTGTGCCCCCTAAATCTGTTCTGGGTTTTCCCCAACCCTGTGGAGCATATTTAGGGGGTCACACAGAGGCTGGTGTAACAAGAACCACAGAGAAGTAGCAACCCCCATCCCTTGGAGTGACTGAATGTTGCAATCACTTCCACTGTTCATTGCCTACTCCCTGTGAAGCAAGGGTGCCAACTTGAATAAAATATTGGTGGGGTGCAGGTAAATCCCACCTCACAGTTGATCACATGATGTGGCACACACACCATTTGAATGGCAATGCCCATCAACTTTGGGAGGTGGGTCCAGCCTCCTCAAATATATTTTTTTTGGGGGGCAGGCAAATGTACCTCAGTTGTATGGTTGAGCCATGTACATGCTGGCCACATGACCCGGAAAGCTGTCTGTGGACAAATGCCAGCTCCTTCAGCCTGAAAGCAAGATGAGCGCCGCAACCCCATAGTCACCTTTGACTGGACTTAAACCATCCAGGGGTCCTTTACCTTTTTTAGCTTTATGTGCAGATCTCTGGGACGTTCAGCTTTACTACTGAACTAACCCCCACCCGCCCCAACCCCATGCTGGGAGCAAACATTGGAAGAGTAGTTAAATTGCCGCTAGGGAGCCAATCATGTGCAATACTGACTCTTTTTCTTGAAATTAAAATGTTTAAGATGTGTTAAAATACTCAGAAGCTTTTTATTTGCAGAGCATATAGAAGAATATATGTGAAGAATTTATGTTCACATGCTTATCCAAGCATGGGCTTATTTTTTACTTACTTGAAGATTACTGCTTCCTTCTTAAACAGTCAAACAAACTGTCTTTCTCTGTTTCCAGTACTCACTCTCAGCCTTCTGCAAATGACTCAGCTAGTTCCTCCTAAGAGGTTTCCACTTTGTCCTTCTGGCAGACTTTTCCTTACTGCTTCTTTGGGAGAACATCAACTTCTGTACTTCTTTTGGTTACATACATTCACGCAGAAACGATAGCGCTCCACTCCTCTATTGTGTTTAGGGAGAGCAAGAGTAATCTAACACTGTCTCTTATTCAGTGTTCATGTTTTGTGTGTTGGCGAGTCAAGTCACACACAAAACAAAATGGGGACTGCAATAAGATACCTCCCGTGTATCAGCCTGAAAAACAAGATGAGTGCCACACCCCATAGTCAGCTTTAACTGGATTTAACCATCCAGGGGACCTTTACCTTTTTAAAAGAACCTTTTTACCTCCCATGTGACCCAGAGTTAACCAATCACACAAGACTTACTGGGGAAGATTCCAGAATTAAACACATAGTAATACATTTAAGCATTCCCAGTTTCAGGAAATTAAATAATTATACTTAACAGCAAATATTGGGGGAAGGCTATCACCTAGCCTTCTTTGTGAGCTTTCTAACATTATATGGAGAGTCACTCTTGGAAAGCAAATGCTGGACTAGATGGCTTTTGGTTAGTTCCAGGGATGTAATTGCTATTGTCAGCGCTGCCCAAGGTCCCAGCTCACACAAGACCAACGCTGCTTCTTGCTCAAGTTCAAAAGTCTTTATTGAAGTTCAGTCTCATTTCCAGACGTGCAGCGCGCAACGCTACATCTATCCGTCAGATCATAGAAGTCCCATCTGAATCTCCGCCCCCCTGACACCAGCTTAAGATTCTAGCTTTACTCCACCTCTTCCTCTGTTCCTTCTTTCTCTGGGTCCTTCTGCTAGTCGGAGTCTCTGCCCTCCGAGATTCTTCTGACGCTGATTCTCCCGACTCCTCCTCCCCCCTCTTTCGGGCTTTAGGACCTGGCTCCCAATCCGGGTTTTCTGCTGTCCCGTGCTCCTCCACATTTGAACTTGGCGCGCGCGCGCAGCCTCCCACTTTCCTTCTGACCGTTACACTTGTGTCACTGCTCCCCCTTTCGGGGAGGCTAGCTGGACCTGCCCTTCCCTCCGTCTCCCCACTCCCCGATGGAGGAGACGCTGGTCCTGACTCCCATGCCTCTTCTCCCCCACTGTGCTCTGGTGGGGGAACTGGCCCTACTTCTCCGCTACTCCTTTGGGACTCCCCTCTGGTTCCCTGTTTATGGATCGTCCCCTCTGGGATTCGCCTCGCCCTTACCATAGGCGCCCCCTCCTGGGAATCTTCTGATTCGCTGGAGAAGCTCATGGAATCTCTCGGTCCACTGTCATATTCCCCTACGCTCCCCTCTGATTCCTCTCCTCCGCTCTCTATTTGCTCTCTCCCCTGCTCTTCTGCTCCTGAGCCTCTGACATCCATCCCCCCCTCGAAGCCCCCCCTTCCCCCCTCCCCCTCTTCGGGTGTGGGTTCCAGGTGCTCCAGCGCTGGGGGTGTGAGTGCTGGCTTCCGTTCTCTCTCCCTGGTGTGCAACCGTCCAGCGGGATCAGGCCCCCCCACGATGGGTTCGTCGACGTCGACTTCCTCTGCTTCCATTTCTCTGCTGTCGTGCTCAAAACCAAGATCCTCCCCCCACACGTCCATGTCCTCCTCTCCCCCCGGTCCCTCGGGTGAGGCTGTGTGCAAGGGCCCCCTCAGCAGTTCCCTGCTCCACCCCACTTCTGGTTGAGTGTCCCACCAATAGGAGCGGTCCGTGGCAAACCCCGAGAGCGACCCCTCCGGGGAGCTCATCCCCGGCGTCGGCTCCTCATCTGAGGAGAAACCTTGGAACGTGCTGGCTGACAGTGTGGGTGTGAAAAGCCAGTCGTCAAAATACTCCGCCGGCATGGGTCTGTGTGGGAAGATCGAATGGAACTCGTCTTTGAGATAGTGCTCCTCCACGGCGTAGCACGGCACCCACTCGTTGGCGCTGGCCGGAGTACCCTCCCTGGCGAGGAGATATTCAACTCCCTCTTCCCCCCATCTGGAGTCCAAAATCTCTGTGACCTCGTTGAGTGGCGTCGCCCTCTGTGGTCCCTCCCCTGCTGGCGATGGGCTACGTGGAGCTGGTGCGGTCCCTGGCGCCTGAAACCTGTGGGGCGCCTTGTAAGGCGTGAGCACTGACCTGTGAAAGACTGGGTGCATTCTGGAGCCCTCCGGGAGTGTCAACCGGTAGGCCACTGGATTGATTTGTGCCGCGACCTGGTAAGGTCCCAGCTGCTTGTGTCCTAGCTTCCTCTTAGCTAGCGTTCTGGCCGGCACTGCCTGAGCTGCTAACCAGACCCAGTCCCCTACCTGTATGTCTTCCCCAACCCTCCTGTGCCTGTCTGCCTGCATCTTGTAGGCGTGTTTCGCGAGTTCCAAGTGCCTTCGGAGTTGCTCATGGACCTCCTGTAACTCTGCGGCTAAGTGCTCTGCCCCCCGTGGCTCCCCCTCTGCCTCGGTCTCCAACCCCGGGAAGGTTCTGGGGTGGCGCCCATTGTTGGCGAAGAACGGTGTCACCCCTGTAGACCCGTGCTTCGTGTTGTTGTAGGCAAACTCGGCTAGCGGTAGGTAGTCCACCCAGGTCGAGGGCTGTTGATTGGCGTAGCATCGCAGGTACTGCTGCATGATGGCGTTGACCCTCTCCGCTTGTCCGTTGGTCTGCGGGTGTCGTGCCGACGCTAAGTTGATCTTGACGTTCAGGATGCCCAGCAGCTTCTGCCAAAAGTTCGAGATGAATTGGCGGCCCCGGTCGGACAGGATGGACCGCGGCAGGCCGTGAGCTTTGAACACGTGGTCTATGAACAGCTCGGCGGTCTGTTCCGCTGTGGCCACCTTCGCGCACGGAATGAAATGCGCCATTTTGGTGAAGAGGTCTACGACCACGAGTACTGCTGTTTTGCCGCGCGAACTGGGCAGATCTGTAACAAAGTCCAGGGCCACTTTCTCCCATGGTTCGAGCGGCGTCTGCAGCGGTTCCAGCAGACCCGCCGGCTTCCTGTGTACTGGCTTGGCCCTTTGGCAGGTGTCACACCTGGAAACGTAATCCGCAGCTTCTCCCCGCACCTTGGGCCACCAAAAGTCCCTGGTGACTAATTCCGCCGTCTTGTCCTTGCCGAAGTGCCCAGCGCTGGGCGCGTCGTGCAGCTGCTGCAAGACTCTCGTGCGAAGGTCTTCTCCCGGTACGTAGAGAGCCCCTTTGCGGAGGAGTAGTCCGTCGCGTATCTGGAACTCGTCGTCCCTCGCTGTGCCGTTTCGCACCTCCTCCATCTTGGTTTGCGCAAACGAATCCGCCTGTAGCGCACGACGGACTGCGTCCAGGTCCACTGCGGCTGAAGCGCACGCCCACACCTCTGGTGCGAAAATGTGTTTGGCCGCTGCCGGTGCCGCTTCCTCGAGATACTGCGGCTTCCTGGATAGCGCATCCGC
Organism: Podarcis raffonei; assembly: GCF_027172205.1. Taxonomy (NCBI): domain Eukaryota; kingdom Metazoa; phylum Chordata; class Lepidosauria; order Squamata; family Lacertidae; genus Podarcis; species Podarcis raffonei. The sequence goes on from NC_070608.1 coordinate 73,414,941, forward strand.
CATGACGTTGTTGTCTCCCGGGATGTATTCTATCCGGAAATCGAAATCTGCAAAGAACTCCGCCCAGCGGATGTGTCTCTGGTTCAGGAACCGCGCCGTGCGCCAGTACTCCAGGTTCTTATGGTCCGTGCGGACTTGCACTGTGTGTCTGGCTCCAACGAGGAAGTGCCGCCACGCCTTGAAAGCTGCATGAATGGCCAGCAACTCCCTGTCCCAGATGGTGTAGTTCTGTTCCGCCTTGCTGAGTTTCCTGGAGTAGAATGCGCACGGCCTCCATTCCCCTTGCGGATCTTGCTGCAACAGGACGGCCCCCACCGCTCTGTCTGAGGCGTCCGTCTCAACCCTCATTGGTCTGCTGGGGTTTACATGTAGCAGCTGTTCTTCGGACGCGAAGAGACGCTTGAGTCTCCGAAAGGACTGCTCCGCCTGGTCCGTCCAGGTGAACTTCTTCTTCTTGGAGCTGAGGGTGTCCGTGATGGCCGCCGTCTCCTTCGCGAACCCCTTGATGAACTTGCGATAAAAGTTGGCGAAACCGACGAACTTCTGGACCTCCTTCCGGTTGCGCGGGCTCTTCCAGTCCAACACTGAGCGGACCTTGGCGCTGTCCATGGCAAGTCCCTTGTCGGACAGCTTGTAGCCCAGGAAATCCACCTCTGTCGTGTCGAACTGGCACTTCTCCAGTTTGGCGTAAAGTCTGTGCTCCCGTAGTCTCTGCAGGACCTCCTTGACGTCCTCCTCGTGCGCCTCCTGCGAGTCCGAAAAGATCAGGATATCATCTAAAAAGCAGACGCACTTCTTGTAGAGGAGCCCCGCTAGCACGTGGTGCATGAAAGCTTGGAAACAATGGGAGCCATTTTGGAGACCAAACGGCATGACTCTGTATTCATAGGTTCCTAAAGGCGTAAACATGGCTGTCTTCCACTCGTCGCCCTCCCGCATGCGTATAAGGTTGTAGGCCCCTCGTAAATCCAACTTGGTGAAGATCCGTCCCTTCCTCACCGTCGCGAGCAGGTCGTCAATTTTGGGCATGGGGAATGCTGTGGGCTTTGTCCTGGAATTGATGATTCTATAATCCACTATGAGCCTCCGTTCGGGCGTGTCTCTCTTCTTCACGAAAAACACGGGACTGCCCCCCACTGCTTTGGATTCCCGGATGAATCCCCGCTTCAAATTGCGATCTATGAACTCCCTGAGTTCTTGCATTTCGTCTTCAGATATGGAGTACAGTTTCCCAGTTGGCAGCGTCGCCCCTGGCAGGAGGTCAATCTTGCAGTCGTAGGGTCTGTGGGGAGGCAGCTTGTCTGCTTCCTTCTCGCAGAAGACTTCCAAAAAGTCCTTGTACTTGTTGGGCACCGCTTGCACCACGCCTAGGTGTAGCTGCGGTGCATCCTCTTGCCCCTCTCCTTCCTGGCAGGTCTGGATGCAGTGCGCTGCGCAGTAGGAAGAGCAGAAGGTCAATTGCCGCTGGTACCACGCTAATGCCGGGCTGTGCCTATCCAGCCAACTCATGCCCAACACTATGGGCGTGTCCGACAGGTGGGTGACGTTGAAACTGATGACTTCGCGGTGGTTTCCAATTTGCATCACCAGAGGCGGTGTTTGCTGTACCACCTCTCCTCCCAGTATCTTCCTGCCATCTACCGTGACAACATTTAGGGGCATCGTGGCTGGCAGGAGTGCTATGCGATGCTGCTTGACGAAGTCCAACCCTACAAAGTCTGCGTTGCTACCAGAGTCAATGGTAATAGGGACCTCCAGGGTGAGCCCATCGGGCAGCTGGAGCGATGCAGTGAGTTGCACCACTGGTTTGGGTGGGAGGGGGTCTGTGGGCTGCAAAATCTCTGGGGACTGTTTCACTGACTCGCCTGGTTGAGCCCCAGAGCCTCCATCTCCAACCAGGCGTCGCCTTTTCCCTGCTGCTCAATTCCCTGCTGAATTCCTCCTTTAACAGTTGCTGAGGCTGCAGTGTGCTTCTGGAGCCTCTGGGGACACTCTTTCGCCATGTGCTGTGCACTGTCGCAGATGTAACACTTCCTGCTCCCTCTAGGAGCCTTCGCCTTGACTGCTCCTGGTGTCTGGGCTCTGCTTGCTGTCTGAGCCCTTGCACCTCCGATTTCCATTGGCTCCTCTCCACTTATGAGAGGAGGCGTGGACTGAACGCGCTCTGTCTCTCTGGGTAGGAAGGGAGTCGTTCTAACTGACGTGTTTGCTCTTCGCCCCTCCTCCCTGCTCCACGGGCGTTCTTCCAGGCGCACCCCAATTGCAAGCGCCCTTTGGACTACTTCTGTTGTATTTTGGGGTCTCTCCCCCCTCGCCAGTTCATCTTTAACGGCTCCATTCAGCCCCTCCCAGAACAGATCCCTGACGGCAGCTGAGTCCTTCTGCCAGCCCAGCACATTTACTAACCCAAAAAAGCGGGAATGATACTGGCGCACCGTCGCTCTCCCTTGTCGCAATCCATGCATTTCCCTTCTAGCGACATCCACATCCACCGTTGATTTAAAGCAAGCGTCCATGGCTCCAATAAAAGCGCTTGAATCTTTGAGGGCGGGGTCATTTTCGCGTAGCAAAGTTCGCAGCCACGACTTAGCTTCCCCATGCAGATGAGTGATTATGAAACCCACTTTCTCCTCCTCATCTCTAAAATCTTTCCGAAGCAAATTGAGCGCGAAGACTACTTCTGCTCTGAAGTTAGGGTACTGCTGCAGGTTCCCGTCAAAATGGGTCACAAGGCTTGCCCCCCTTTTCCCGATGCTAACTCCCTCCGGCTTGGCTCCCAGCTGCCCCTCCTTTCCCCATTTGTCCCACCTGGCTTGCAGATCCTGGCAGAGCGCAGCTGTGTCTTCTTCTTTTTTCCTAGACGCAGCTAATTCTGCGTAGAGCGTTGACACTGCTTCCTGCAATTGCTTGACTTTTTCCTCAGTCGTCATCTTTGCCTATCTCCGTGAGCTCGCAGAGTTTATTTGAGATGGGACTTACTGTCAGCGCTGCCCAAGGTCCCAGCTCACACAAGACCAACGCTGCTTCTTGCTCAAGTTCAAAAGTCTTTATTGAAGTTCAGTCTCATTTCCAGACGTGCAGCGCGCAACGCTACATCTATCCGTCAGATCATAGAAGTCCCATCTGAATCTCCGCCCCCCTGACACCAGCTTAAGATTCTAGCTTTACTCCACCTCTTCCTCTGTTCCTTCTTTCTCTGGGTCCTTCTGCTAGTCGGAGTCTCTGCCCTCCGAGATTCTTCTGACGCTGATTCTCCCGACTCCTCCTCCCCCCTCTTTCGGGCTTTAGGACCTGGCTCCCAATCCGGGTTTTCTGCTGTCCCGCGCTCCTCCACATTTGAACTTGGCGCGCGCGCGCAGCCTCCCACTTTCCTTCTGACCGTTACACTTGTGTCACTGCTCCCCCTTTCGGGGAGGCTAGCTGGACCTGCCCTTCCCTCCGTCTCCCCACTCCCCGATGGAGGAGACGCTGGTCCTGACTCCCATGCCTCTTCTCCCCCACTGTGCTCTGGTGGGGGAACTGGCCCTACTTCTCCGCTACTCCTTTGGGACTCCCCTCTGGTTCCCTGTTTATGGATCGTCCCCTCTGGGATTCGCCTCGCCCTTACCATAGGCGCCCCCTCCTGGGAATCTTCTGATTCGCTGGAGAAGCTCATGGAATCTCTCGGTCCACTGTCATATTCCCCTACGCTCCCCTCTGATTCCTCTCCTCCGCTCTCTATTTGCTCTCTCCCCTGCTCTTCTGCTCCTGAGCCTCTGACAGCTATGTTCTTTGAAGGCTACATTTTATTTATTTTCTGTTTATTTTGCTTTATCTTCCTACTTTTTCCAGAAACTTGTCTGTCCGATTCATTTACAGTGACAGTGATAGCTCTGCCATTTGTGGTAAAGTTGTAATGATCCACCCAGAACATACAGGAAAGGCTTGGGCTTTAACAACAAATAAAGAGATGTTTTACTTGTTTGTGAGTTCTCTTTTTTAAAAAAATGCTAATAGCTTCTGTAACTGTTAGCATAATAACACTATGATTTTAAGGAATGCTGGCATTCAGCATCAGTCATCTTCGGAATACTTTAATAATTCATTTTTTCAATTATTTTTTATTTTCCTGCACTGGAAAAGTTGCTAGCTAATTAACGTATTATCTTGGAGATCTGACATTTTGCGCCAAGTAATTCTTCCGAAATGTCTGGTTCTTATGTTTCATTTTCAAAGTCTGTTAGAGATAAATCTATAAAGCCTTTTGCTGTTGATGGGGGTAGCTGCTTAAGAGAGCACAATTGTTTCTAAGAATCAGAATTCTTTCTGTTTTAGCAGTGATTTGACAAGATCATTCCATGCAATGTTCCTATTTCATCATGTATTTATCTTTTTCAGTAGAGATAAATAGACTCAAAGTACAAAAGAATAAGTAATGAAGTAATTCTATCTGAAATGAGTGAAGGGTGACATCTTCAATTACAATATGAACTATCCTTTTGAATGAGAATGTGATTTAATAGAAACCTGATACTCAATAAGCCCAGTATTCTGTTCCAGATCCAAGGCTATCTAGCTTTATTCTTTCCTATTAAAAATGATCAGTGGCTCTCTTCCAGCAGTGCAGGATTTAGTTCGGTGGAGGTGGTTCCCACACACAGGGTACGAAGCCAAGGGGGCACAAAACTGAGAAGTTCCATAAGTGAGAAGATCCATTTGGGGACACCAAATTTTGGCCATACTCTGGTGCGATATTACCAAAGATTACCAAAGTCCTTCCTTGCTTCCAGAATGATATTGTTATACATACACATGCACCCCAGTTCAGAGCAGTGAGAAGCTTTAGGGGTACAGTTCTCACCCAGGAGTCAGTCTCCTGTGAATGAGATCACCTATTTACAAATATACAAACTGAGTGTTAGATGAAAATTGATAGTGTTAATGTTCTGGCAGATGCTGCTCCCCCATAGGAGGTTTCTAGGAGACCCCAATACTGTAAGAAAAGAAAAGAAAATCTCCCCAAGAACAACTCAGCCTTCTCTGCATCTCTCAACCTGACCCCAAAAGCTTCAGGCTTAGCTTGCCCTCATCTCCTGGCCAGGCAGAACACAAGAGAGAATGTCATCTTCCAACTTTTCTGGCTTATGCATCAGCTGAGTTTATAAGAGGAACATCTCTGGGCAAGGTTCCTATACTGCTGCTAATCCTGGACCATTTGTCACGTGTGGAGGAAAAACTTAAACATGTTGCAGAGTTGCCAAACAATAGAACAGAGGCAGTTGTCCAGCATAGCTTTACAGCTACTGAAGGCAAATGAGTATAATAGTCACAAATCCAATACATTCAGGATTGGCACAATCCATAAGAAATCCAGTTGCAGCAGACTTAACTTAAAATTTAACGATAACTTATAATAAGACTAAACATTATATACAAACAGAACACCACACCAGAACAAAGAGATAGAAAGAGAAAGTAAGTGAAACCCAGGCTCCTTCTAGCCTGACTATTGTAGTCAGAGTAACCTTGACAGAAAAATAACAGAACCAGTTCAAACTAGCAGTACTGAGCTTCTCAGAAGGAATAACCCAAACAAGAACCTTCTTTCACACAGAGATGAAACCTTCTAGAACCCTCTACACTAAGCAGAACAGGAAAGATCTCTACACATTTCTGTACTAAGAAATGCAAACTGACACCTTTTGCCACCAGAGTCACTGGGTTAAAAGAGATCACATGACACCCCACACCCATAACAGCACATTCCATTCTGACCTCCCCTTATATACCTATTTTGAATATTGTCTGCATTGTCTGGGACTCTGGAACTCAAGCAACTTAAGACTTTAATGGCTAGATCCAAAACTCAGAACCTTAAGTTGTCATTCATTCTGTATGGTTAGTCCATTGGCGCTTTTATTTTATTTGTTCATTTATTATAACTCTCAGATCCTCTGAAGCTCTCAAGGTGGTGTACATGGTTCTCCTCCCTCCTTGTGGGGAAAAGGTCTCTGATCTGGGAAGGGTGTATCGCTTGGGGAGAGTCCCAAGAGCCACATTTGGTTCCTGGGCCTGAGACACCCCACCCTAGTTCTAACCAATGCACCACACTGCCTCTGTCACAAAAGGGAATAGAGCTTTTCAGCAGTGGCCCCTGTAACAGGCAGACATCACAATGCCCTTTATTACTGTACCTGTATTATTTGTGTGGCATTTATGTTGGCTAGTTTTAATACTAGAGTGGTACCTCAGGTTATAGATGTTTCAGGTTACAGACGCTTCAGGTTACAGACTCCGCTAACCCAGAAATAGTATCTTGGCTTAAGAACTTTGCTTCAGGATAAGAACAGAAATCATGGTCTGGAGGTGCGGCAGCCCCGGGAGGCCCCAATAGCTAAAGTGGTGCTTCAGGTTAAGAACAGTGTCAGGTTAAGAACGGACCTCCAGAACGAATTAAGTTCTTAACCTGAGGTACCACTGTATTGCTCAATTTTTGCTTTCATTTTACATATTTCTACCCTGGGGCCTTCAAGTTAAGAGTGGCCTGTGAATAAATAAAGTAAGTATCTGGATTGACCAAATTTTAAATAAAAACGTATAGCATGGCTTTCCCTCAGACTGTTTCTCTAGCTCCTAATTTTGATAAGTGACCTCAGGGACTTGATTCTGAGACAAACAGCTATTTGCCATCAGTCATATCTGTCATCTGTCATGGATGATTTAGCTGAGATTCCTGCATTGCAGGGGGATGGACAAAATGAGCCTTGGTGTCCCTTCCAACTCTATAATTCTATGATTCTACAATTCTTTGATATATCACATGAAAAATATTTTTTACATTTCTGAATCTCAGATTGGTAGGAATAACACATAGAATTGGATAAAGTGGGCAAATTCTATTTGGATAAAATCTGATCAACTACCTATTTGGATAAATACAATGGGGTAGGAATCACCTTTTACAATTGTGTGAATAATTCCCTTTCCCTACCAGATGGTGAGAAGCCCCATCCATTCTGTCAGAATCTATTTCTTTTTATTTAAAGCTCAGATAAAATACCAAATGGGGGATAGGAAATCGCTGGAGACATGCTAGCATAGACTAATGTTTATATTGCATTATCTGACTCTTTGCTTCAACAGTACCTGATCCCAATTTAAGACCCTTGATCTGATCCAGGTTTGTAACATTACAGAGCTATTACCTCCGCTCAAAGGATTTTACTCTGTTTGTATTAGAAATAGATAAGTTGCCAGGCACATCATAGTGGACTTGACCCCATACTGGGAAATAAGTGTATTTTACAATCCACATTTGCACCATAGCTTTGTCTTTTTGCTAGATTTATTAATAAGGAATGAATCACATCTAACCGCTATAACTGGACAATTGGGCTATCTCTGGATAAGCAACATTATCAAGGACAAATAATTTGGTAGCACAAAGGTTCGTAGCCATGGGGAGGATGGAGGAAGGGGCCTGTCTGTTACCTAAACAAAAAACAAAAACAAAATAAAAACTAAATTTTTAAAAATGGTATCTGAAGAAGTGTGCATGCACACGAAAGCTCATACCAATAAGAAACTTAATTGGTCTCTAAGGTGCTACTGGAATGTTGTTTTTTATTTTGTTTCGACTACGGCAGACCAACACGGCTACCTACCTATATCCAAAACAACAACAACACAGCTTTCCTTGGCCCTTTTCAGCACCAATGCATAAGGAAAGCAGGCTGTTATCATTACAGTTAATTCTTTAGTAATAAATAAATCTGAACTTGTCTGCTTTCTGCTTTTCAGAACAGAGGCCACATTCAGGCCACACATTTAACCCACTATGATACCCCTTTAAACAGTCATGGCTTCACTCTAAGAATTGTGGGAGTGGCAGTTTGCTAAGAGTGTTGAGAATTGTTAGGAGACTCCCTATTCCCTTCCCAGAGTTCCCCGTGAAGAGAGATTGATGGTTAAACCACTCTGGAAAATATAGCCCTGGGAGGGGGATAAACAACTCTCAGCACCCTTGTTCAAATACATGTTCAAGAATTTTTTTGGGGGGAAACATGACTATATAAAGTAGTGTGATAGTTTTTTAAATGTATGGTGAGAATAATGCCCATAATCAAGCAATTTTACCACTCTCAAATTAATTATCAAGTTTGCACCCCACTCTTCCCCCAATGATTTTGAGGTAGATCAGTCTCATTTCATCCTCTCAGTGTCCTTGTGAGACTGAGTAATATCAACATGTCCAAGGCTTGATGGCTGAGTAAGATTTGAACCTAACCTTAGAGTGTAGTCCCTGCCAAACACCTATTCTACTGTATTGGTAAAAAAATCACCTCACTTATGTTTCTATTATTCTATTACTTGTTTTATATAAATGATAATTACCACTGAAAATATTCAACTTTATCGCTGGAAGAAGAAATTCTATTGATTTTAAATGTTTTCAGGTTGCTTCTGTATATAGTGGTACCTCGGTTTTTTAACGTCTCCGTTGACAAATGGTTTGGAACTCCAATGCCGTAAACCTGGAAGTAACTGCTTCAGTTTTCGAATCCGCCTCAGAAGTCGGAACAGGAAATGCAGCTTCTGCTGAGTGCAAGACCCTGTCGGCTGTCAGCTATTGAGTTTTGGTTTTCAAACGTTTCAGAACTCAAATAGTCTTCTGGAATGGATTACGTTCGAAAACCAAGGTACCACTGTATATTGTTAGTCTGTGGACAAGGTGTTTACAGCTGTGCGGTCAACTACATTCCCTCTCAAGTCTTACCCAACATGGCTGATTTAAATGAGCCAGGGTGTTGTGACCAGTGGCAGACCTGGGCTTCTCAAATTTCAGGGGCATCCTGTGTGATGCCAAAATCTGGCTCCCCTTGACTCCTGCCTTCCTTTGGATGTCATAGCTGTGGTGACCCCTGATGTGCCCCAGAAACTCTGTGCCTGGTTGAACTCACCTAGATCCACCTTTGTTATGACTAGGTAGGTTCAGTGGGTTGTGACCACCTCCTTCTGTGAAAATGTAGCTAATCTTGTAGCAACTCTGGGGTGGGGGGTCCTTCCCTGTTGTGGAATTGTCTTCTCCTATCATTGCTGGTTTAGAATGGTATCACCAAAACTTAAGGAGATGTAAGGCAAGAGTGGTAGAGCATCTGATTTGCATGCAGAAGGTCCCAGAACCAACACTAGGCATCGCCAGGTAGGATAGAAGAGACCCATCTAAAATCTTGGAGAGGTCATGCCAGTGGGTGTAGAGGAGACAAAACTGAGTTAGTGGGGCCAATGGTCTGATTCAGCATAAGGCAGTTCCTTGCCAAATGATGTTTGTTTAGTAGATTATAGGGCTTAATTGAAATATTTTGATTTGAAGTAATTAATAACTATTGACTGTCAAACCAATAGCCTTAATTAAGATGGACTTCCTAAATCAAAGCCCATTCAAATATTCATATTTTGAAAAATCAAATTAAAAGATCCATTAATTGAAAAAAGATATACATAAATTCAATTTGGAAAGGGGGGAAATGTACTCCTTCACCTCTAATGATGATGCGGCTCATGTCAGAGAACATTTCTCCTTGCAAAGTGTAGAATGGAAGCATGGCACAATGACAAACAGGATGGAATGGGTGCAGGGAATAAAACCATAGAAGAAGAAAAAGCTAGAAAATAAATTATTGGGAAAAATGATACGATGCACACTTCCTCAAACATCTTCTTTTGAGATTGATATTATTTTTCCAAGGTTCATAGAACACTATGATTCTAGCAAATCAGCCATTTAATTTGAAAAGGAATTAAATTCTGCAGTGACATTTATACTCAAACTGACAGTATCAACAGGAGTTAAAGTGCATACTTTTTTTAAAAAAGGCATTAAGTTATGTGTGGGCAATAAATTGAAGTAAAAAAGAAAATCTGATTGTTTGCACCCAAACCCTTAATGTTTATATTTTCTTTTTTACATGAATTCTAGAAAATCCTTGGAATGCAGGGCAGAAAGAGGTCTGCAGGCATAAAATTTGCATACATTAATATTATCAACATTAGATTATCAGAGGCCCCATCTGCACTACATATTTAAAGCACTATTATACTACTTTCAACCATCATGGCTTTCACCAAATAATCCTGGCAACTTTAGTTTTTTAAGGGTGCTGAGAGTTGTTTGGAGATCCCTATTCCCATCAGAGACCTACATTTCCCAGATGTTACTGGGAAGAGGAGTTGACTGATACACTATGATGCACACTTCTAAGTCCTGAGGATTTGAGTCATTTTGGGTTGTCATAATGCAGGATGCTTTGATCACATTTTTTTTTTTAATCCATGGAGCTCAATTCTTATGTTTGCACACACCCACCATATCTTGGGTAGGGTTAGTAAAGCAACAGCTATGTACAGGCACAATAAGGAACTTTTTCAAAGTGAACATTGCCTGCAGGTTGACTTAACTTGGGACCAATTTCATGCTGTGGGTGTTCACTAAATACCTGGAAGGTGCCCAAGAAAAGAGGGAACAGGTGTGGGCAATTGCTTTCATATTTACAAGGCATTATCATCAACACCTGTCCACCATCCAGCCTCTGCAGCGCCATATGTTTATGTCATTACTGAATAGCATGGAATAAAGTCTGGGACCAGTTTTGTGCCCAGGCAAAAGAAAGAACACTGAGTGTCCTTCTTCCCAGCTAACTACAGCCAGAGAAAACAAGGACGCATGGTTAAGCACCGGGGTTGTCACAAATTCATAATGCTTATGCGTTGTTCTTACTTCAGAAACTTGGACCATCATAACAGAAAACATATAGATGGAGTTTGCTCCTGTTTACTCTCTTTGCTAATATCTGTACCATTTGCTACTGCGATGGGTTAAATCAAACACTTAGGCAATCTACATTTACTGTAAATTGGTGAGAGTACTGAGTATTCTCTGGGAGAGATCTCTAGCCTCATCCCCGACAGAAATGTATTTCCCAGAATTTCCTGGGAAGAAGAGCATATTAATCAACTGAAATATGTTCTAGTGGTGGCAATGAAATTTGTATTTGCAGGCTCAGAAATATGAATTTGTGTGTGTCATATTCTGGTCCATTTCAGAATCCCAAAGGCAATTAAACTGGGCAAATGTTTCAGTACCATGGATAGATCCAAGTGAGCAACTTGCTCCACAAAGGTTTGGGAAAAGACGGTCTTTTTAATCTGACAGATCTCCTCTGAGACCTTCATCTTAATAGCAAGGCTAATCTGAATGTTCTTCTGTGGCTAAGATGTAATGCAAACTAGATTTCCTTCCTGCTTTGCCTGACACACACTCACCTCCAGAAACCTCCTCCACACTCCCATTACTGTTATTTAGCACAAGGTGGGTATGAGGGAGGGAGAGAGGTCTTTCTCTCTTCCACCTTTCCTCTCTGATGCCCAACATCCTGCAAAGAGCAATGGGAAATGTAGTTCCCTCTCTCTTGCTCTTTCCCTTCATTAAACTAACAAAACTAAGGGAGTGTGTGCCAGAGATTGCAGATGATAGGAGATTTGGAGATGGGAACCAGAACCTGATGCATTGGGTCATGACAGGCTTGGAAGTAGAACTAGTATTAACCAAGATATTTGGTTAATGTGTCTTTTCTGACTGGGAGAGTTTATCACTAATCTGTGATGAAGATATAGCCCTGTATCATTGATCACTGTACTGCTATCTAATTGCCACCACCCTTGTATCATTTCAATACTGGAAATTGAATTTTCCTTTGGCGTATAAGCTTGTACAGTGGACACTTGGGTTGTGAACGTGATCCATGCAGGAAGTACGTTCAGAACCTGCAGTGTCCGCAACCCGCAGCACCACGTCTGCACACGCATGAGTCATGATTCGGCACATGCGCAAGCACCGAATCCTGGAAGTAACCCGTTCAAGTAGTTCCAGGTTCAGTGCGGTGTGCAATGCAACCCGAAATTGCACAACTGGAAAAATATGTAACCCGAGGTATGACTGTACAAAGGACATTGCTTTACAACAATGATTTTTAAAAGTTTGCCTTTCCTAGGGAACCATTGCATTGCACTGATTTACAGAAACAAAGGAGGCATCTTGATGTCCTACATGCCTTGCTATATGGTTTCATGTGGTCTTGCTAGCTTAAGCTTGCATGTTTTGTGATCTACCAAGCCAACACAGATCACTGACAACTACCTCTGTAGTCCTAGAAGATAGAAAAAGCAACAGATTTGAGCTTCCGAAGGGCCACTAGTGGGCTTTTCAGCTGTTCTAACTACTGAAAGGCTAAAATGAAAACTGGCATCAGACTTCATGGAATTTATCAACATTATCTTAATGGTTTAGTTCTCCCCTGCAGTACTATCTTCCATTAACACCCAGACACATTTATTCTGGGATAGATGAGGGAACACATATCAGCTTATTTTTTCTTCACAATACACATATATAAAACTGGAAAACATCCTTCAACCTAGATATCAATTGAGATACGGTAAAAGGGTCATTGTTTTTAGAAAGAGCATAAATAAGCCACTATAACAAGTCCACCTCCTATTTTCCTGAGAAATGCTGAAAAATATTTACTTCTCGACTTGTCCAGCCTCTATGCGCTCCTCCTGTCTTGGAAGCTAAAGCAGACAGTGGACTGAATGTCATGACAGATCCAATTTGGTGTAGCATTTAGAGTGTGGGAATAGCGCCAGGGTTCAAATTCCCACTCAGTCATGACGCTCACTGGGTGATCTTGGGCCTGTCAAAATCTCTCAGCGTAACCTTCCTCACAGGGTTGCTGTGAGGATAAAATGGAGGAGTAGGATTATGTACGCCACCTCAAGATCCTTGGATGAAAGATGGGATATAAAAGCAGTAATAGTAACAAGAACAACAACAACAACAGTAATAACTTGGTCACTTATGTTCAAAGTCCAGTCAGACTAGTGATGCTGTATCCCAGTATTGAAGCTGTAGAGTCCCCTCTTCATGCATATCCCAATCAATGTCATGTTTCCATGATAAAACAAGCCCCAGAAATATCTAAATTGGGGTAGGCATTGGCAGAGGGTGATCAGATGAGGTTAGAATATGGGGCAGGGAACAGTAAAGGTAAATGTTTACAAATGTAACTATTTCCAAGAGTAAAGTGTAGAGATGGAAATAACTGAGGAAGTGTCTTTTATAGCCAAATCTTATCTCAAAACATATGCAAGGAAATAACTTCCATCTCCATCTCTCTATAGCTGCATCTCCATATATCCATTTCCATATCTCCATATCTCCATCTCCATATCTCAATCTCCATTATCTCCATATCGCCATCTCCATTATCTCCATATCCCCATCTCCATATCTCTTTATCTCCGTTTCCATCTCTATATGTCTATATGTCTATATATCCATATTTCTATTTCCATATTTCCATATCTCTATATCTCTATATCTCTATATCTCTATATCTCTATATCTCCATATCTCCATCTCCATCTCCATCTCCATCTCCATTTCTACCCAAATAGATCTATAGATTAGAATTCTTTAACTATGCAAAATTCCATAGTGATTTCATAGGGGTAGGCTGCCCCTTCACACTATTCAGTGCTGGAGCCTGGAGCCCAGAAGACCACAGGCCTCACTTTCCTTAGCACAGAGGCAGCTATAGGGGAGCGTGACCAGGTCGGTCACATTGAGTGCAGAACATCAAGGGTGATGCCAGCAGTGGAGCAAGCCAATTGGGTGCCTGGAACAGGGCGAGCCGGGGCAGGATGCTCCGTGGGGCTTCCGATGAGTCTGCCTGCCTCCTCCCACTCAGCCGCCCTACAGCTGAGGGGGAGGTGGCGGGCAGACCATTTGGGGCAGTGCGGAGCCTGTGGGCACCCAAGCCACTGCATCACTCCCAGGAGAGATGTGTGGCTGGGGCATGCTGCAGGCCCCGCAGTGAGTGCTGCCTGGCACTTTGTCACCCCCTCAGTGGTGACACCCAGGGTGACCCACCCCCACCCCCTTCTTCTGCCCCTGGGTGCTGCAAGCAATGCCACAACTATTATATAGAATGGAATGCAAGAGGCAGAGGGGTGCCTAATGTTGGCATTATATAGGTGCCACTGAAATTTGAGACCCCAAGGTCCATCACTGCTTAGCATCAGCCTGCAAGTACAGCCCAGCCTGACCCCATAAATCTAAAGCTCCCTTCATGGATGGATCGTGTGAATGGAATATCACTTTTGCAACACAGAAAATATTCTAATACAGGGAAATTATATAATATGAAGTACTTTTGATTATTGCTCATGTGTTAATTTACATCACATTTTAAACAGCTTTGCAAATGCTTTTTGCCCTTAACAATAGGGCATAAACACCTAAATAAATATATTCCAGATATAGTAAGTGGCAGGGATTAGCAAATAACCAAAGCCACCAGCTTCCCAACATTTGAAAGGAAGGGGGGGAGTTATGACTTTTTAAACAAATTTTGAATATGCGTTTCTGTTCTGAAATGCATCTGCTTTTTATTTTTATGTAAAAATGTTTTTTGGGTGCCTTTAAAGCTAAAATCCTTCTTATACTGGCTTACAATAAAATGCAATATGTCTATAGAAATAAAATTGTCAATACCAACAAGGATTAACAATACACCAAAATCCAGCCGCCACCCCATACGAAAAAAACTAAATGTTTACTAATGATGGAGAGTCCTTTCACATTCACTGAGACTTATCTCACCTGTTTTTTTTTTGGGGGGGTGGAGACGGAGGTCTTCCTTACTCTCTTATAACTCTGTTCACGTTTTACAAGCTCGACAGCTTCTCTAGCACAAGGAGATAAAGTTTATGAGGTTCCTTAATCAGGCTGGCTAAAAGTACACTGAACATCTGTGTATGGGAGACCTACCTTACTTGAGTGGTTCAGAAGAAAATAATGAAAAGATGGCCATTTTTTTTCTTTCAACACTGAAGTGAATTATGATTCTCTTTTCATTTTCAAGGATATGACCAGGCCTAGTGAAAAACAAAATTTTAGGCTTGAGTTCTCAAGTGCTGACAAAAAGGGAATTTGAAACTATGTACTTTAAGTTATAGCTCATGGCTGAACTTTCTGCAACCGTATATTTGAGGGTACACAGTTTTGTCTGTGAGGTGGGATTTTTCTGGAAAAGAACGGATTAAAAAAAAAGTATGGTTATAATATATTGGCAAGTATACAGCATGCATAAAGGAACAGTGGTGTGGTGTGAACATTTAATTACAATTTTGTGCTGACTACTAGACAGTGAATATAATTTATCATCCTTTTATCACACATATAACTGAAGGAGCATCTCCACCCCCATCGTTCATCCTGGACACTGAGGTCCAATTCCAAGGGCCTTCTGGTGGTTCCCTGATTGCGAGAAGTGAGGTTACACAGAAGCAGACAGAGGGCCTTCTCAGTAGTGGCACCTGCCCTGTGGAATGCCCTCCCATCAGATGTCAAGGAAATAAACAGCTATCTGTCTTTCAGAAGACATCTGAAGGCAGTCCTGTTTAGGGAAGTTTTTAATGTTTGATATTTTATTGCTTTGTTGTTGTTGTTGTTATTCTGTTGGGAGCTGCCCCGAGTGGCTGAGGAAACCCAGCCAGATGGGGGGGGGTTATAAATAATAAATTATTATAATTATTATTATACTGGTTACAATGCCCATCTCAGCCCTGAGATTTTCCCTGGGGTTGAATATGCCTAAGTACAACACACACACAAACACACATACACCACCAGACAAACCCAAGCTATTCAACTTCAGGACTGTTTTCTGTACTGAAAGATTCCCTCTTCTGTGTCCTGAAAACAAATTAGCTGTCACTAACAAGTTCACAGTCAGTTTCTTGAGGAATAAGAATTTTCTTTACCTAACCCCTGTTTTGTTGTTGTTGTTGTTTAGTCATGTCCGACTTTTCATGACCCCATGGACCAGAGCACACCAGGCACTTCTGTCTTCCTCTGCCTCCCACAGTTTGGTAAAACTCGTGTTAGTAACTTCGAGAACAGTATCCAACCATCTCGTCCTCTGTTGTTCCCTTTTCCTTGTGCCCTCAATCTTTCCCAACACCAGGGTCTTTTTCAGGGAGTCTTCTCTTTTCAAGAGGTGGCCAAAGTATTGGAGCCTCAGCTTCAGGATCTGTCTTTCCAGTGAGCACTCAGGGCTGATTTCCTTCAGAATGGATAGGTTTGATCTTCTTGCAGTCCATGGGACTCTCAAGAGTGTCCTCCAGCTCCATAATTCAAAAGCATCTATTCTTCGGCGACCAGCCTTCTTTATGGTCCATCTCTCACTTCCATACATCACCCTGTTTAGTAGAGTTAATTGATGGTCCATACAGAGTGTATTTGGCAGTACATTGGTCATTCTAGTCACCTGATCATGTGAGAAGCTGGTGCAAATGAGCCAGTGGACCAGCCTCTGAACTATCTCTCAGATGATCTGAGAAAAACAAAAAAAGAAGAAGAAGAAGAAGAAGAAGAAGAAGAAGAAGAAGAAGAAGAGGAGGAGTAGTAGTTTGGATATGATATCCCGCCTTTCACTCCCTTTTAAGGAGTCAAAGCGGCTAACATTCTCCTTTCCCTTCCTCCCCCACAACAAACACTCTGTGAGGTGAGTGGGGCTGAGAGACTTCAAAGAAGTGTGACTGGCCCAAGGTCACCCAGCAGCTGCATGTGGAGGAGCGGAGACGCGAACCCGGTTCCCCAGATTACGAGACTACCGCTCTTAACCACTACACCACACTCATGATAATCAATGCTGATGATGAGTTGACATCTGTACTACTAATTTGTCCTGCATTGCCATCACGCTTACTTACTCAAACATTGGATGATCTGTTTTTGATCCTGTGCTCTGAGTACATTGATCCCATCGACCTCTGGAAGGCTCGGTTACTAGTTCTTCCCATAGGAAATACAATGCACTCTCTGATGAATTAATTATTCTCCTTAACCTTGCTAAAATTTTGCATTCTGGGACCAGGCAAATCTCCAAGCAGCAATGGGTTAACCAAAAATCAATTTGCAATATAAAGTGTGAGTTGATGAGAAAGGGGGGGCAGCTTTATCACATTAACCTGCTCGAGCAGCAATTGCATTTCCTAAGAACTAATTACACAGCATTTCCCAAAGCACTTGAAAACCGAAGCTTCATTCAGGAAAACAAGTCTATTAAATTTGTATATATTCATGCTTCTTCATTTTTAAAGTCTCATCTCTTAATGCAAAATTCTTCATTTTCCTATTTTATATTAAAACTGGCACACATCGTGAGTTAATTTGATGTTTCCAGAGGCTGTGAACATATCTCAAGTCTCAGAGATTGAGGTTGTATGGTTGCAGGCTGGCTGCTTGAAATGAATAGAGGACAAGCTGTGGAATAACGTTGCCAAAGATCCATGGATTTGAGAGATTGATGCAAGCTTCTCTCTTTCAGAAGGTATGGGGAAGGTTGATGATTTAAAGCATCAACACCTGATCTTCTGTTGCTTCACACATTCTTGCAGCTCTCCATACTAAAGTTGGGAGAGAAAGGTGAGAGGGAATTTCAGTTTGATTTGCATAATGTAAACCTGCCTGTTTCACACTCCCTGAAACAATATGTGAATGGAAACAGAACTTTCGTACTTTTCTTGTTCGGCTGTGTATGTGATAAAGGGTAACCATGTCAGGGTGAATGCATCTTCTTCTATTAGAACCCCCCAACAGCTTACAAATCAATCTGGCTAACCTGATTCAAAAACACACACACAAACCCCACTCACACAAGAAAACAAAGTTCACCACAGCCAATCAAAGACAACCAACCACACCCTAGGCCAACCCGAACCTCTCTCACTACCAAAGGAATACAAGCGAATAATAAAGAGTACCCACACAAGTGACACTGATACAAAACCCCACACATACACTAATAGAATAGAAGCATTGTCACCCAATCCCACTCCACTCATCATTCTCCCCTCCACCTCTTTCCCCTTTTTCTTCCTAATGTAACACTAATGTCTCAACAAATGAAACTGATCTGTAGAAAATGTGACTTGAAAAAAGAGACATTGCCCATACTTTTGTAAACCAAGAAATCTTCAATATTTTTTTTTAAATAATACTTTTCCAAATTTTGCAATGTAGTTCTCCAACCACCAAATGTGTACAAAAATGTGTGCATTAGGGGGAAGTGTACATTTTTAAAAATGCATGTATTAGTGAAAATTACTTGTAAAAAATGGGTGTATTAGAGGAGTTCACAGACTAAAATATAGGGCTGTGAGTGTGCCTTGCCACACCACCAGATCTGATCCAGAACTGATCTGACCTGAATCAGGGCCCTGAGTCAATTGGGGTGAGGGGTAGACCTAATGTTTAATTAGGATTTTAAACTGGATGCAGTCTGAACTTTGTACGGAAATTTATGAGAAGCATAGTGTTTCCCCTTCCTCCTTGCAATAAGGAGATATTTATATTCAAGGCGATGCTCGGGATCCATCGTTATTTGGAAATGGTTCTAATTAACTTATTCTCCAGCTCCAAGATCATATTAAGTAAACAGAAACTAATTATGAGCCTGTTACGACAGAATTAATCTCGCCCATTTTGTGTAGAGCTCTTTCGTCTAGCAGGCTAACTCACTCTTAGCAGGCAACAAAGATGTCCCAGTAAAAAATGACCCTCCTGCATAAACCTTCAAGGACAGGGCCACTTTTTCTTCTCCTTCATTTCACAAAGAACCACTTTGACTCCCAACAGCTTCATATTTCTTTGAAAAAGGCAATTTGTGCATTTTATAGTTTAGGACCAGCAGTTCCAACATGAAACTTCCCGCCTGCTCTGTGGAGAGGCTTTCCCACCCCACAAAGCATCAAACAACATAGCAGTATTAGTTGTTATGCCAGAATACAGGTATTACTTAACATTTTAATAGAAGTGTGTCACTGTCACATGTTGATTTTAACCTCAGTGACAATTTCCTTCAGGATTGTTCAGAAAGGCAGGTCCCAACACTTTCAGCTGCTTTATGAGAAGCACTGAATATATTTTTTTTATTTCCCAGCTCCCAAATACAAGACTTGGAATATTCACTTCCAACAAGATTTTTAGCTGAGTTGGAGAGAGAAAAAGAACAAATCCTCTCTTCCTGCTGTCGCTCTGATCCAACCACTAAGGTGACTCCAGCATTCAGAGCTTCTCCACATGAAAGATCTCCCCCATTCACTTCAATGCAAATGGTTTATAAAGGGATACATGCATGAAATGGAACTTTTTACTGAAGCTTACACTGCTAGCCGTCCTCATAGGATTGTTGTGGGAATTACTGAGGTGGTTGTCATTACTGAATGGGGTAACTGTGCCCCTGAAAGACCAGGTGCACAGCCTGGGAGTCATTTTGGACTTACAGCTGTCCATGGAGGCGCAGGTCAGTTCTGTGTCCAGGGCAGCTGTCTACCAGCTCCATCTGGTACACAGGCTGAGACCCTATCTGCCCGTGGACTGTCTTGCCAGAGTGGTGCATGCTATAGTTATCTCCTGCTTGGACTTCTGCAATGCGCTCTACGTGGGGCTACCTTTGAAGGTGACCTGGAAACTTCAATTAATCCAGCATATGGCAGCTAGATTAGTGACTGGGAGTGGCTGCTGAGACCATATAACACCGGTCCTGAAAGACCTACATTGGCTCCCAGTACGTTTCCAAGCACAATTCAAAGTGTTGGTGCTGACCTTTAAAGCCCTAAATGGCCTCGGCCCAGTATACCTGAAGGAGCATCTCCACCCCCATCATTCAACCCGGACACTAAGGTCCAGCTCCGAGAGCCTTTTGGCGGTTCCCTCACTGCAAGAAGTGAGGTTACAGGGACCAGGCAGAGGGCCTTCTCGGTAGTGGCACCCGCCCTGTGGAACGCCCTCCCAACAGATGTCAAGGAAATAAACAACTACCTGACTTTTAGAAGACATCTGAAGGCAGCCCTGTTCAGGGAAGTTTTTAATGTTTAATGTTTTATTATGTTTTTAATATTCTGTTGGGAGCTGCCCAGAGTGGCTGGGGAGGCCCCACCAGATGGGTGGGGTATGTATGTATGTATGTATGTATGTATGTATGTATGTATGTATAAATTACATTTGGAGGTAAAGAGAATTAAAATCCTTTAGGAGAGAGAGAGAGAGATGAAAGACCACCTTAGGACCTGCTGTAAGCTGGTCACTTCCCTCATGCACACTGGATGATTTGCCATCAACTGCCCCATGGGAAGGATTACTTTTCTAATACTTTAAAACTGTTGGTTGTGTTTTCAAAATAGTTAACTTCAATGTAAAACAGCTTAGAAGCATGCATCTGGTGAAAGGCGGAATACAGATTATTGTACTAAATGAATAATGAATGTAAGACTGCGGATTTTTCCTTTGCCGATGATCCCCCGCTGTCATGGGGGCTGCGTCCATTAAGGCAGGAGGGACAGAAAGCCCAAGGTGTGGTCATTGACATAAGTTTTTCACGGTAGTTGTAGCACTGCACAGAAAAAAAGGCAAAATTGTCTGACTCTCATTCATAGGCATATTTTTGGACTCTTAGCTTCTGAATGAGTACCCCAAGCATATGATCTTATTATTGAAGGTACAATGTGCTGTGAGCAAAATTCTTGATGTGCTCACACAGAACAATTCTTCAAACTCCAGCAAGTATCCTCACCTCATTTAGCACTCCAAGGCATCCTCCTAGGCAATTAAACACCTAGCAAGTGTGTGTATGTGTTCTCTCTTGTCTCACATAGAACAAGGGCTTCACAGGTGGTCAAATACTTCCAGCAACTATATTACACATTTTTCACAAGTAAAAAGAAAAAGAAAAAATGTACCCAGAGACAAAATATACAAATAAACAAAGGCAAGAGGAAAATGCTAAATCTTCTCCCTGCCTCAATGGATAGCAATAAGATATAGTTTAGTGATACAGAGAGTCACGCTATATATTGTCTTTTGAGGGATCTGTTTCTGCTCTCTTAAGATTTACATAAACCAATTTAGGTTCATCTTTATCATACATTTATCTCCATTCCATTTTCTCAGGGAAAATGTATAGACTGCAGAAAGTGTGTACAGGGAACTAAAGAAAGAGGACTGAGCACAAGCTACAGTTCCACTGAGATTCATGAGGGAGATTTATGGCACAATCCTAGCTATCCACATTGGCTAAGCCCAGGCCCCCTCCTTCCTCCATTTCAGAGGTTTTCGGCTGTCCCTTGCTGTTGGGTATTCCACTAGCAGACTTCCTGCCCATCTACCTGTTTTGTGGGCAGCAGAAGATTGGTGGAGCTGGGCAAGCTGGGAAGAAGATACTTCCATCTAATCCACCCCACCATCCCAGTATAAGGAGGGTTGCTCTGCCTGGTTGCAAAACTATGCATATTTGCCTTGTCTCTCATTGAACACAGTTGGTCACATGACCTGGCAACCTGGTATAGAACACTATTGTTATGAGGTGGGGGTTTTTTTGGGGGGTAGGATGTATGCCTGAGCCCCTTTCTAATGTCTGGGTCCAGCACAGATTCAATTCCTGGAATAGCTAGGCTCTAAGTATGAACCATTAAGGTAACAATGGAAGCGGCTCTATTGGATGGGCCACTCTCCCTCAACTCACTGGTAGTTAGAAAGACATAGGACAGAGTTCAGAGTTGCATGTATGTGTGAGCTAATAGCTGGAAGCAAGCGGCAGGCTGGGAAGGCAGAGAGTCAGAGCCATGTGATTTCTTCTGGAATGCGAGGCTGTTTATATGAGAGAAGCAAGTCCCTCTTGTGGTGTCAATGCTGTGAGCACCGCCAGCGTAGACTCAGGTTGGTCTAAATAAACCATACACCATAGAGGCACCACACACAGTCTCTATTGGCCCTCATTCCAAAGGAAATGCAAACCCTGGGTAAGTGCCTGGATCCCCTGGAATCTCATACTAGTCATAGATGGGGGTGGGATGCAACATTGATTTCCGAAGTGGGATTTGTTTTTCCTCGAGGAGGACCTACAAATGAGGTGTGCCAGAACAAAAATGGAGGGAGGAACAGCAACATCCCTGGAGTAGGTCAGGTTGATGCAACAGCAGCTAACCATAGAATGTAATGTAGCAGCAACAAAGCCAACTGCTTGAGCAAGTGCTCTATCGGTAAGGCCAACTGCTTGACAAAATGGAGCCATGACAAAGCCAGCAGCTCAACGAACTGGAGCAACAGAACAGCCAGCAGTTCAATAGAATAAAGCAGTTGCAAGCAGAGTGGGCAGGAAGTCTACACGGAGAGGAAAGTATGACTTTATTCAAGGTGAGGACCTTGCTGGATGAGATGCTACAGGGGGTCGAAAGTAACCTAGGAGTCTAGCTGCAAAGCATCCAGATGGATGGGGTGGCCAAAGAGATTCAGAGTGTGGATGGGCAGTTCAGGGGCTGGGATTGCAAGGAGATGCAATCAGTTGCTGAAGTTAAGGGAGAAGACAATACATTGGAGAAGGGTGAGCTGGCTGGAGGTGAGGAGGTCTCCTGACTGATTTCTCTACTCCTTGGGAGCCTGCTATGGAAAAAGGGGTGCAGGAGGAAAGGCCAGTGAAGGAGGAGGAAAGTGCCTCAGAGAAGAGCAAATTGGAGGTGAAGAGCTGCAGGTTATAGATATGTTCACTCCATGTGTACCAGCAGTGCAAGAGAAGATGCAAGAAGTGGGCATACATGAGCAGGAAGAATTGGAGGTGTGTGTGACCGTTCAGGAGGAGCAGCCAGTGCCTGCGGAAACAGTGGTAGAGGAAAACACATAGGGGGAAAATGGAGAACTGGGTGCATGCACCAGGGGAACAGCCAATACCTGCTGAATTGGGTGAGATAAAATCCTCCATTGACTTGGTCCTTGACTACCCCAAGATGGCCTTGTGGTTGTCAGAATCTCCGTTTGACCGAGCTGATAAAGCTCATCTTCCGGACTCGCCCTCCGACGTAATTAACAACCTGAGCCTCTGATAAGGCTCCAGGCACATTACCCCCATTCAGCAGAGTTTCCAAAGCAGCATACGGAAGTGATGAGATTTATGGCTACATCACTATGCTTTATTTTCTAAGCTACGCAGACAGAAAAATACATCTTCTCTCTGTGAGAGCAGAGAGCAACTGAACAAACAAAGGAACAGGAAACCAGTAACGTCACATCTGTCTCCCGTCTCCCGTGAGACTTCCAACAGCCTGGAAGGTCTCTGGAATGTAAACAGAGTCTTGTGACTCCAAAGCACTGCACAGTGGCAAACAGAAACTAACAGTGGTGTGGAGACCAGTCCCCATATTGGGTGCAGACCCAAGCAGAAAGGGTCACCCAAGGTTCCATGAGTTTTGGTGTCATGAGTCACTGGGAGGGCAAACTGGCTTTGTTTAGGCCCATGAAGTGCTTGGGAGACACTAGGAGTAAGCAGAGAAGGAAATTCCTGGCCACCAACTTTGGTAGGACTGGGTGGGTGAGGAAGAGTGGTGGGCACTGCCAGCCCAAGAGCCCCCCAGGGATGACACGGAGGAAGGAGATTTAGAACCAGGACAGTTGTGGTGGAACACAGGGAACCAGTCTGTGGAAGGGATGAGCAGGGAGGTGCTAGAAGCAGGATGTTTGAGTGAACATGGGGGGGTCAGAAGAAGGAAGCCCTTCCAGAACAGGGCTGGGTACTGAGAGTCTCAGTGTGAGTGAAGGACAGAAAGAGGTCAGAAACTGCTCCTGCTGTTCAGCAGCTGGACTGTCCTAGTCCTGCAGACTCTCCTCCTCCACTGATACCCACATCCTGAAGAGTCCTGCACAGCGGTGAGCAATGTGTCAGACAGGCCCAGAGGAGAAGCCCTCCCCCTCACCACAGTCTACGGCTGCTTGGGAGGCCTCGAGCCTAAGGGGACTAGAGAGGGAAGGGAGGGGCTAGACACCAGTTCCAGCAACATCTTCAACTATGGGAGACAAGCCTAGATGAACCCTGTTGTGTTTTCACTTTTGTGAATAAAAGCTACCGTACTTTCCCGTGTTTTTACTAAAAAAAAGGTGCTTTTACTAAAAAAAACAATGTTTAGAATAGGGGGGCATCTTATACATGGATAGTGCATAGGGGGTACATGGGATTGGTTGATGCCGTGAGCCTGAGATTGTGTGCAGCATGTTATTGGTGGCTGTGGCAAGGGGTGCTGTTGACTGGTTGTCACTGTGGCAACTGGCTGCTTCTGCCAGCAAGGGGACAGACATTAGGTAGCTTTTGCGACGCACGTGAATGTTAGCATAGGTCAGGCAGTTGTGCTCTTTTTGGCACTTTCCCCACAACTCTGGGCAATCTCCCCCCATTTTCTTAATTTTTTGTCCCCCCCCATAAGGGGGTGTCTTATACACGGAGTGTGTGTGTGTGTGTGTGTTATACACAGAAAAGTATGGTAATAGTATTTCATGTCTCAAGTCCTTTTCCTGACCTGTGAGTGACCTAAATGCGCCCAACAGCCCCTTGACACTTTAGGCAGAGCAACAGCAGCCCCACTACTGAACAGGGTTTGGATCTGGAGTAACTTTATGCTGTCTTAATTTGCATCTGCTTGCTTGATGCCAGCTTCAATTAGGATTGCCCTCTAGTTATTTGGTACTTGTAGGGGAGGGGCACTCAACAAATGATTATTTTTAATGATTGCTGCTATCTCTTCAATGAAAGCTCTGTAAATGTTACCAAGAGATAAGATAAAATATAACAATCAGGCTAAAGTCTGGTTCTTTACTAATCTTTCAATTAAGCAATACTGGTTAAGACTCAGGTCATTTCTCCGGGGATTATTTAAGACCAGGGAGGTGCTGAAAACTGTTAATTAAGCCCTGCTGGTTATTAATCCCCAGAAATGGCGCTGCTTTGAGATTTTTATTGATACTAATTAAATACTGTTTACAGCAATTAAATAGAAAAAGCCCACAAAGTTTAGAGAGTTTCTTTAAAACAGGGATGATCAACTTTTGTATTTCTGCAAGCTGCTTTTTATCATTGAGTGCAGAGTGAGGAAGAAAAGTCTTTTTATTCAGACAAACTGACCCCCTCGTAGGTGGGTGAGGCATTGTGATAAAGCTATACCTGATCCAAAAATGCTTCTCCACTCAAAGGGTTATGAAAGTGGTTCAGCATTTTCAGTGATGTTTTTAGGGGTCAGAGAAAATTGGGGCTTGCTGCGACAAGCAATGGTGGCAGCAATGGTAGCAGATTTTTAATATTCGTGTTGCTTCCCTAATCAATTGCTACAATAATGGAGCTAGGTGGTTCTGAAAGGATGCCACACTAAGATTTATCATCGTTCCAGAGGCATTGTTTAACAAACAAACATGGCAGCTCTCACCGTCAAGTATATATTTCAACATTTTGCTTTGAGCAAAAGTAAGTAGAGATTCTAGATATCTTCTTGCTCTTATTAAAATGTGCAGTTACCAACTTTCCAAATACTTGCGAATGATGCAGGTGCAAGAGCAAATCTTGAGTCAGGGAGTTATCCTTTTTTCAATACACAGCCCTGGGATAATCTGATTAGCAAAAAATAGGACAGGGTCTCTGAGCATGGACAGGGTTAGTTCCACCCATCAGGAACGAATCAGGCCATCTATCACCTTGGAGAAGACTGATTCAGTGGGAGAGATAGGAAGAAAAATGCATTCCCATGAGATTTGCCATCCTACCCTGAATTATGCAAGGTGGTACTTACAAGAACCATCGAAGGATTGGTGTCTGAGTTTGATTATGTTTCCTCTTCCCTCCCTGTGTGTCTTCCCTTGTGTGTCTTTTTCTCTCTTTTTCTTTTTTAGATTGCAAGCTGAAAGGTAGGGACTCTCTTCTGTTAATTGTTTGTATGTAAGTTCGAAAGCACATCAAAGTGCAAGTAGATAAATAGGTACCGCTCCGGCGGGAAGGTATCAGCATTTCCGTGCGCTGCTCTGGTTTGCCAGAAGCGGCTTAGTCATGCTGGCCACATGACCTGGAAGCTGTCTGCAGACAAACGCTGACTCCCTCGGCCTATAGAGCAAGATGAGCGCCGCAACCCCAGAGTCGTCCACTACTGGACCTAATGGTCAGGGGTTCCTTTACCTTTTTAAGTCAGTCTTGAAAAGGGTTTGTTTGTCTTAAAAGTGGGGTTAAAATGGATGCTTAATTGAGATTCCAGACCCTCCAAGGGTCCCTATTTTCCAGGGACAGTCCCAGATTTACAGAAGCCATCCCAGTTTCTGATTTGATCCTGGAATGCCCCTTTTTCCTTAGGATGTCCTTATTTTCATCAGAGAAATGTTGGAGGACATGGAGTTATGTGACCCCTGAGCCAAGGAGATAAGTAACTATACAACATTTAGAAGACATATGAAAGCATCTCTATATGGGGAAGTTTTTTAATGTTTAAAGTTTTATTATGTGTATATAGATATATATGTCGGAAGCCGCCCAGATTGGCTGGGGCAACCCAATTATTATCATTATGGAATGGGATGCCGCTATTTTCATCAAATAAATGTTGGAGGGGATGAGATTCCTGCATTGCAGGAGGCTGGACTAGATGACACATGGGGTCCCTTCCTACTCTACAATTCTACTATGAAATGCTCTAAATATATACATAATCACATGTGGATTAAGGGTTGTTTTTTTCAGATTTGAATTCTCTCTATGGCTTGTAGGAAGACATGATAATGTATTCCCTTTCCTAGCCAATTTCAGCTCCCACCCCCAGTGTATGTCACTTGTTCAACTTTTGGATGTGAAAGGTAGACAGTTCAGATAGCCTGCTTTGGGATGCACAATATGAACAGACACACACTATATATATTTATCTTTATCCCATCCCTCTTCCTCCAGATGCTTTGATAGCACATTAGCACCCCAGGTGGCATAGTTAATTTAGTACTACTCTGCAGGGAGTGCTTGATGATGTTTGTAATATTATCAGTGACTCCCAGAGCTTAAAATTGTTCAGGCTCTCAGATGACTCTGGCATCTATCTGTACATCTCTAGAGTATTAATTGAGAGGGAACAACTGGGGAGAATTAATTTGAGCATTACATGAGGGCATGTGGGAGGCTCAGCTGAAGATGCTTTAGACTTGGAAGACAAGATAGGAGTTCTGTTTTATTTTGAATCATTTTATGGTTCGTTGTATAATATTTACCAAGTGGATAACATTTAGGTTTCATTCTTCATCTTTTTTTTCTTTTTTAAAAAACAACTTTGGGCAAAGTGTAAATTAGGACACAGTGCCAAAGATAACTGTTATAATTCCTTTCAATAAAGCAGATAACAGACGTTAAGGCTGCAACGGTTTGGAATTAATTCACTGACATGTTGTGAAGATGCAAGTGTTCATGCATCATACGAGTATTTAAAGGCTGATTAAATGGATCACTGCGATAATCCTGATCCAATGAAAAGTTTAGTTCCATGTTCCCTGCATTGTGAAACCTGTTTCAGAATGCAAAGTTGTGTATACTCTGCATCTATCAGATGTCCACATTGTCAGTTTCATCAGATCACCTTTTTCAAGAGGGCACAGAGGTGAGAATACTGAATCTAGCCTTTTCCTCCCCTTTCCTTCTCCTGAAAAAAAGATGGTAGGTCATATTCCTCCCCTCCCACATCAGTAGCTTATCAAGATTTTTTCATCTTCTGTTAAAGGTGTGAGGAAGTTTTTGGATTACAACTCCCATCCCTGAGCTTTGGCCATTCTTGCTGGGGATGATGGTAACTTTAGATCATGTGAGAGATTTATTGGGTTGCAAATCTCCATTTTGAAAGGGAGTTGCCTTTAGTCTTTTTCCTTCCATGGAGTGAGGATATAAATGAAGCTCTCATGAAGGGAGATTAAACACCCTAAGGCCGATGGGGGCTGGAAAGCAGGCTATGGGGAAAGACAGAGCTCTGCTTCTAGGTCTGTTTGGATTATTTCATATTTTCTAAGATGCTGAGCCTGTGCTGAACAGCAAAAGACATTGTATGGATATTTTGGTTGTATATTTGATGTTTATGTTCTGTTTTTAAAGAATTCTACCAGTAAAACTTTGAATAACATGTTTATGGGACTAGACAATGATTTCTTCCCCAAAGAGTCAGTTCTTATGATTGCAGTCACTTCAAACTGTGCATTATTAGTATCTGCAACAATCATCGGGGGGGGGGGTTGTCACAAAACAACTAGGAAGAAAACAGGCTAGTAATAATTAAATTGTGATGCCAAAGGATAGTAGTCTGTCAC
Organism: Podarcis raffonei; assembly: GCF_027172205.1. Taxonomy (NCBI): domain Eukaryota; kingdom Metazoa; phylum Chordata; class Lepidosauria; order Squamata; family Lacertidae; genus Podarcis; species Podarcis raffonei. The sequence goes on from NC_070608.1 coordinate 73,443,175, forward strand.
CATTTGTGCATCCCCTCAGAAGCACAATGGCTCTAATGGCTACACTTTTTTTCTAAGAAGGTAAGCTAGTATGGAAAGAATCTAACCAACTGTCTTAAGTTATTTGGAAGTTTGGCTCCAAAGCTCTTTATTGAAATACCCAAGAGGAAGTCTCCACACTCTAGGCTAGGAGAGACTTCTTTATACACTGGCATGGGACCTTCTGAAATGGTTGACACTCAGTTTTCATCCCTTCCTAATCTATCCCCCATACATGTGAGATCGCTGGCAATACCATTTGAGTTCACATAAGTAGGGTGATCTCAGCCTTACTGCCTTGTTAGTTTTTGGGACTTCCAACTGGGATCATGTTTTCCTACCTCTCAAACATTAATCCCCAGAAAAGGTCCTTGCTGGGATGAACTTAGCCTGAAATCCATGTCTGAGTTCATTTTTTCTGCATTAGGGATGAGAGAGAAGCATAGTCTAATTTAGTTTTCTTTAAATGTGGATCTAGCTAAATTACTCTGCTCATAATGCCTTTGTGGTGTATTAGGTGGTACACCACAAAATGCTGGTTTACCAAAATGCTTGTTTACAAAACTATTGCACTACCAACCTTAATGTATGTTTGTGAAACATGCACCACTTAAACGCCATCTCCAACTCCTCAAAAGGTTCCATCAATAGTATCTCTGAAAAACTTTACACATCACCTGGGAAGACAGGCAAACTAATGCCAGTGTACTGGAAGAAGCAAAGATCACCAGTCACGTTGTTGGACTGGTTATGTTGTTCAGATGCCTGATTAAAGGTAAAGGTAAAGGTACCCTGCCCGTACGGGCCAGTCTTGACAGACTCTGGGGTTGTGCGCCCATCTCACTTAAGAGGCCAGGGGCCAGCGCTGTCCGGAGACACTTCCGGGTCACGTGGCCAGCGTGACAAAGCTGCATCTGGCGAGCCAGCACAGCACATGGAAACGCCGTTTACCTTCCCGCCAGTAAGTGGTCCCTATTTATCTACTTGCACCTGGGGGTGCTTTCAAACTGCTAGGTTGGCAGGCGCTGGAACTGAGCAACGGGAGCGCACCCCGCCGCGGGGATTCGAACCGCCAACCTTTTGATCAGCAAGCCCTAGGCGCTGAGGCTTTTACCCACAGCGCCACCCGCGTCCCAGATGCCTGATTATCGACTTCCAAAGCAACTACTCTATTCTGAACTTAAAAATGGAAAGTGTAATGCTGGTGGCATACAAAAGAGGTTTAAAGACTCAGGGCAAATCTAAAAAAATAAATAAATGGTATAAACCCTGACAACTGGGAAACACTGGCCTGCAACCACTCCAATTGGAGAACAGCCTTTGCCAAAGGTGTCATGGCCTTTGAAGACACTCAAACCCAGAATGAAAGGGAGAAACATGCTAAGAGGAAGGCATGCTTGACAAATCCTCACCGTGATCAACTCCCGCCCAGAAACCCATGTCCCCACTGTGGAAGGACATGTGGATCCAAAATTGGCCTCCATAGTCACTTACAGACTCACTGTTAAAACCGTGTTCATGGAAGACAATCTTACTTGGCTATGAGTGATCGCCAAAGAACAATACTAGGTGGTAGACTAGGACCTGGAAGATCAAGGTTCAAATCCCCACTCCGTCATCAAGCTGATTGGGTGACCTTGCACCAGTCAAAGTCTCTCAGTTTAATCTATCTGACAGGGTTTTTGGAGGTAAAATGGAGATGAGGGAGAGAACTATATGTGGCACCTTGAGTTCCTTGGAGGAAAGGTGAGAGATAAATGTAATAGTAAATAAATTAAGTAATGCCTAGAGATTTATATATTTTTTTTAAAAAGTATCCTGCAATACCATCACATGTCAGCTTCTCTACTCAGCAAGTAACAGCCAAGGAAATGAGGCAGGGAAACATGCAGGGAGATACCGGGTTGCAAAAAAGACAATGTACTTCTTGAAGAAATAATAATAATATAATAATTTATTAGTTATACCCCGCCCATCTGGCTGGATTTTCCCAGCCACTCTGGGCAGCTCCCAACAGAATATTAAAAACACGATAAAACATCCAACATTAAAAACTTCCCTAAACAGCATTGCCTTCAGATATCTTATAAAAGTCAGATAGTTGTTTATTTCTTTGACATCTGATGGAGGGTGTTCCACATGGCGGGCACCACCACCGAGAAAGCCCACTGCCTCCTTCCCTGTAACCTCAGTTCTCATGGTGAGGGAACTGCCATAAGGCCCTCAGCGATGGACTACAGTGTCCGAGCTGAATGATGGAAGTGGAGACACTCCTTTAGGTATACTTGGAGGAAACCCCCAACCCCCAAAAACCCAGCCATCACACCTGATAACCCTAAATTTCAAACTGTTGATTGCAATATTTCAGCTTTTCAGCAACAATATGGACACAGTCTAGTGGTGCCAACTAATTAAGACAGTGTGAGTGAACCAAGTATATTTATTAAAGCTTCCAGGATTTATCTTCTATAAGACATAAGAGTCAAATATTAGATTTTTCATTACACTGAGCAATTCTCACTAAACTTTAAGCTTCTGCTGAAAGTTAAATTATGGAGGTCAACAAGATTTCATCAAAGCACAACAAACTCCTGTCTCAAGTCAGGAGATGCTATAAAGCCATTTCCCCCTTGAATTATACACTTAATGAAGTGTGAAAATGATGACATTTAATATTGTCAATGAAAGCTGCTTCAGGGAACGCTTCATCCCTTTAGAACTAGGAGTTGGTAATTTGACTTTACCTGACTAAACCAACACTGCTATGTAATTGCCAACTTTTAACGCTCTTCTGACCAGAAACTATCAGGTTTCTAGGAAAACACTATATAATTTGAGAAGACAGAGTCAACTTCCAGGGCTGAAAAAGGGACTCTGAGTCTGCCAGTAAGGAACTGATATTAGAAGAATCCACAGACTGTAATCCAGAAGCATACATTTAAATACATGGTAGTTGTCGTACTCACACAGAGCTGGCAAATTATATGTATGGAGCCTGGTTGCTTGCAGCAAGGTGATATTCAAGAATAAGAAGGAAAGGATCCATCTTTCGGATACCAGGTTTTTATATATATATATATATATATATATATATATATATATATATATATATATATATAGCAAAATGGTGGTTGAGGGTTTGTTTGTTTTTACCATTGTTCACATTGTTCACATTGTTTTACTGGTGTGATGCCTGTGATGCTCTGACATGCTGGTCTGTGCACGTGATCATCAAGCCCTCTCAAAACAAGAATAATTTTCTTGGTCAGGAAACTTAAATGACCAGATTGGATAAACCAACTGTCATGCGGACTTCAATCCCAAAGCAAAATTAAGAATGTGTAAGCCAGTTGGTATCAGTGACTTGATCCATGCTTCCTGGACTAATGTGCTGATCAGAGTAGAGTCGTACCTTAGAAGCTGAATGAAATCTGTTCCAGAAATCCGTTTGGCTTCCAAAACATTCGGAAACCAAAGCATGGCTTCTGATCGGCTGCAGGAAGCTCCTGCAGCAAATCGGAAGCCGCAGAAGCCCCATTGGACGTTCCACTTCCAAAAAATAGTTCACAAACCGGAACAGACACTTCCGGGTTTGTGGCGTTTGGGAGCCAAAATGTTCAAGAACTAAGCATTTTGAAAACCAAGGTAAGACTGTATAGGTCTCTACCAGATTTTGTACCAATGGGGTTCTTGGAAGCTTAACTTTTAAATATGTATTTTGAGATGCATATTCTGTTCTCACAGTGGCTAGCCATGTGCCTATGGGAATCGGGCAAGCAGAAAATGAGTTCAATCCTGTTCTTCCCTCTTGTGATTTCCAGCAAATGGTTGTAACAATTAGCCATTGATACGCATTTAAATCCACATTTTGAGATAAAATACACCTTTAGGCTGTGATATTATATCCACATACTTGGGAGGAAGCCACATTGAATGCAATGGGGAATACTTCTGAGTAGATATATAAAGAATTGCAGTGTTAAAAAGTATTTGGGGAGAAATAAATACAGATTTATTTATTTTTTAAAAACTATTTGAGAGGATTTGGGTACCCATTGTGTTAGATTGCAGACCAAGTCTTTCCCTATGAGGAGAAGCCCAATATTGTGTCACTGTATATGTGAATGAAGTACAAATCTCATTGAATTGTGATATCAGATATGTAAGCTTCCACACTTTACACGGGGATATGATTATAGCTCTTTCTGTGGAAGGTCATTTTAGAACATGAAAAATGAGGGATGAAATATTTCTCTTTTAGAAGAAACTCAGAGATGTGGATATGCTCTTCTTGCTGCCGCACAGTTTTAGCATTCACTATATTTCTGAGTTGTAAAAAGAAACAGTTATATAATCAAAACTAGAAATTTCAGGGCATTTGTTCTCCTGCAATAAATAGGGGGGGGGGAAATATGATCATCCACGGGGAGTTGTGTCTCAAGTGTGAATTCAGAGAATAGCAAGTGTGAGGCTTTTGTATACTGTATGGTTCCTTTGTAGGAATCCTGGAACCAGCTTGACATTTAAGACTGAATGGGGTCATGTGGATAAAAAACCAGTCTGACGTCTGTTTTAATTGGCAGAAAAATCCCAAAGTGTTTTTATTTCTTTATTTATTTAGGAAACATTGCTTATCCAATGGTCTATCTAGAAAAAGAGAGCAATAATCAGTAGGATCAGTGGCACAGCCATTCCATTTCATTCCTGCCCACCCACACAGAATGACAGTAACAATCGTTCTCTACACCAGAATGAGTATGAAGGTCAACAGAGTGTAAAAGTTAACATGCCCCTAAATACTGGGCCATTTCTGAGAGTCACCAATTCAGAACAGAATGACCACCTAATCTGAAATCAGCTTACGCCCTCTTCAGGTGTTGCAATGAGCCCTGCCTCTCATCCACTCCCATTGACTCCCAAATCATGGAAGATGAAAACCAAAAGCGGTAGGAAGATGTTGTGTACTCACAAACGCTCACCACATGTTTTACAACTTGGAAGCCAGGGTTCTAAAATGCACAAGGAGCCTTTGCAAGCACAGGAGGTTCCCCTCTTCAGACTTCATCCTTCCACAAACTGGAAGCTGACAGGAATTGCAGTGGATGGGGCAGGATAGAGCTACCATGCTTGCCTGCAGAGGATCCAGTTGCCCACCATTAATATCTGCCTTTTCTGGGTTGAGCTGCTGTTGGTCATCTAAGTAGATCTGATACATCATTGCCTTCAGCTACCTGCACGGACATTGTCACCTTACTGGGGTCTGAGGAGAAGGAGAGTTGGAACTTTGGAGAATCAGTAATACCTTTCTACAGAACCTCTCTCATCAGCTTCATGTCCAATAGCATAGGAGTCAAGCTGCCATGGGTCAAACTGCTGTTCCCTCAGCACCATGTTTTGCATCCTTCAGGACAGGAAGGGTCCCTTTACCTTCACTTCCAGCTTTGCCAGGTGATATAGACGGACAACATGGTTGATAGCACAGAAAACTGTTTAGAGGTTCTGTGACAATTTCATTTCCCAAATTGGACCTGAATCCAAATCAGCAGCGTACATTTTCCTTGTGAAACATCATACTAGGCTCTTGACTAGGCTCTTTCTCTGTTCTCTGTTTAATGAGGTTATTACACTCCATTCTAGCTATTCCTCAAAAATCACCTTCAAAAAACCATGGCCTGGACTGTTGTGCACTGCTTAGGCTACCACAAAACCTTCTAGAATAATACCCATTGCTCCCCATTTGAAAGCACACATTGGCAAGCATTCCACTTTCAAAAACACCAGGAAACTGCTTTGCCTTGAGCCGGAACATGGTCTACACAATGGCTATTTTACATCGCCCCCACTTGAAAGCAGAGACCCAAACAGAGATAAATGTTTTTAGTACTTTTTTGTTTTATTGCTGTCGTTAGATTATTGGAAGTTTGCTATTGTGTGTTAATGCTATGTTTTTATGGATATACTGTGCTTGGGAATCATCACAAGGAAAATCAGAGGAAATTATTTTTAAATTCAGTAAAAATTAGGGGGCAGGGAATAAGCAGTATAATGCAAATTTGAATAGTTGCTGCACACTGCATGCAAAATTGATTATTTGCACTGATGTTTGCTTGATTGCACCGCTTTTTACCAGCGATCTATTAATATTATTCATAACCCTGATTCTTTTTTTACTTATTTATTTTAGTGAGTACACACATAAATACATACATCATTTTATTTGTATGGTGCCATTCCATAGTTAAAAAACACACACCTTAAAACCATGCTCAAGGCAGCTTACAACATGGGAAAAAACACATAATTCTAAACATAACAAAAGTAGTCAGAAATAATAAATATCAAAAAGTACACAACCAAACTGAACAATTCCCACATAAATCATATTAAAGATACAAAATTAATATCAATAACAGCAACAACACTCCCTAACAAAAAGAACCTAAGCACTTCCACAGCCCAAGAGTCTATACTTTCCATACAAGTGTGGAATTTCAGATATTTGCAGCGACGTTATATGTATCTCAGATGAAAGTTACCTCCTAACTTTTTCCCCAGGCAACTTTTCTGTGATATACTTGCAGGTCCACAAGATGGCATCATGTCAAACTGCATGTGTTTATGTGCTAGAGAACTCTGCACTAAGTTGTCACTTATGGAAGAACCAGGAGGGCACACTGTAGCCGTGACACTTGCCCAACAGCAAGAACAAAAATAGTAGCTTTGGCACACCAGTGCATAAGATTGGCCAGGTATTTGTTTATGTGTGGGCCGCTGTGTGTCAGACTGCTCCAACATATAAATCCTATTGCACAGGGGAAAGTCCTTTCAATAATGGGACAACTTCAAATGGTGCAACTCTTTGTTCACCATTTGTAAACCAAATATACCAGTGGCCAATCTCTCAGGAAAATAGTCATGGATGCAAGAGAGAGAAGAAACTTGTAAATTGCATTGCATATTAAAGTGTAGTGAAGTGATTAGCAATAATCATTCACAACATATTTATAGTTTTGGAATGGCAAGAACATGACTAGATGGAGCAGAGACGGAAGTATAAAGAGAGAGGGACTTCTTTTTTATATAAAAAAAACATATACCCAATTAGCTTTCTAAGATGCAGAGGAATACTAAACAGCTTTTCTTTAGTGTTTACTTGAAGCAAAAAATAAAATAAAATGCAAAATATTATTTTAGTACTCCACGTCTAGATCATTTGCCTCCTGGGTATTGTGCCTCGCTTGTCTGGGGAACTTATCATGTGCATTCAAAATTAGGACTTAGCTGCATTCCACGCTGCAAAGTCTTTGAGATTGCAAAAAAAAAAGAGCAAGAAAAGAAAACAGCACTGGTTTTATAGGCCTTAGTTTGAAAATTATAGCTATATAATAAAAAGTCTATATAAAAATGTGCAAGTTTACTCTGTAGGTAAGAAATACAAACATAGACTTGCACCCAATGCTAATCCTACTCAGAGCAGACCCACTGAAATTAATGACTAATTTAGGCCTATTAATTTCAGTAGGTCTACTCTGAGTTGGCTAAAAACCCATATTCTATAAATAGTTCAAATGGTTGTATTCACACTAAGTCACACTCATACCAGACTAACTGAAATTAATGGACCCAAGTTAGTCATGTCCATTAATTTCAATGGGTCTGCTCTGAGTAGGACTAGCAGTGGATACAACTCAATATACAGAGTCATAACCACATTCGTTTCTGGTTGACTCAGACCATATACAGCTCGAGTGATCTAAAACACTTAAGGACATCTGTGTTCCCTTAAGGTCCCTGACCAACATAAAGGACCAACATGGAGAAGAATCAGGAAGAAAGGATCAGTGTAAGGCTGATTAGGTCTGCTCTCATGGGCATCTGAAGGTAGGCAGGCTTGCAGAAGAAGATCATGGAGCAGACTCATAGGAGAACATACACTCCAACGTTTCTCCAATGAAAATAGGGACCCCCCATTCCATAATTACAATACTAATAATTTTACTATTTATACCCCACCCATTGGACAGGGTTGCCCCAGAAACTCTGGGCAGCTTCCAATATATAAAAAAACATAAAAATCTTCCCTATGCAGGGCTGCCAAGATGGCTCAGGAGTCACTTAACTCCATACCCTCCAATTTCTCCAATGAAAATAGGGACATCCTACCATACCTTCCAACATTTCTGCAATGAAAATATGGATGTCCTAAGGAAAAGTGGGACATTCTAGGATCAAATCAGAAACCAAAATGGCTTCTGTCAATCTGGGACTGTCCCTGGGAAATAGGGACAGTTGGAGGGTCTGGGAGAACAGCTGAACCCATGGAGATGTCTAAATGAAATTCAATGAAGTGGACACATCTCTGCAACTGACTAAAGAAAGTGAGGACTGAAAGTTGCCCAGTTATAGGAAAGAAACCTCCTGACGGGTTGTGGGAACATGAAATAAAGAATATGAAGACAGAGAGGAAGAACCCCGCTTGAGAGCCTATAGAGAAGCTATCGTTCAGAGTGGAGAGTCCTGGGCTACATGGTGAAACAGTCTGATGTGTATAAGGAGATCCTCTGTGTTGTCTATGCCTCCAGCACTATCCTCCAAAGGAAACTGAGGGTTGAAAGCTACCCTGGCATTTTCTACCAGTATTGCTCCTAGAATCAGCAGAGAGAAACAACATTCTGCTTTGCTCTGATTTGTTTTCTTAGGATGTTACTGGCCTCCTAAAGCTCGGTGTCAAGTTTCTCTGCCTCAGGATTTAGAAATGGCAAGTTTTCACAGAGGATTCTGGAAGGAAAGGTCACTATTTGAACTCTTTATCTTATCTCTGTGAGAACAGCACTGCCTAGTTCCAACACAGACACTTCTTTGTGACTGCACATACCTGATGCTTCTCTAATGATGGCCTAGAGTGGGAACCTCTAGAGTCTCGTTTGGTGACCCCGACTTTTAGTATCAGACTATTTCAAAGTGGTCATACCAGCTTTTGAACAAAATCCTAAGGCCTCAACAGGTACTCTGCCAACTGATAATGTAATGCAAGGAGGCATGCTGCTATCACTGACGGTGAAAAATAGCAGTAGACAACAATAGCCTGTTGAAACAGACAGCTGAGGCTAAAACCATACTGTATTATGTGAATGCTGTTGTGTTCACACTGGAATTACCAAAGGAATTTCACCTGGAATGTAAACTGTGGAGAGCCAATGCAGCAGAGTGTAGAAGTTGAGGTGGTCTTCACGGTTCCCCTCTTCCTCATTTAATTCCCACAACATACCTTCCAACATTTCTCCAATGAAAGTAGGGACAGCCTATTCCATAACATTATCTTAATCATCATAATTTTACTATTTATACCCCACCCATCTGACTGGGTTGCCCAAGCCACTCTGGGTGGCTTCCAACATATATAAAAGCATCATTAAACATTAAAAAAGCTTCTCTATACAAAGCAGCCTTCAGATGGCTCAGGGGGCATATAACTCCATACCTTCCCACATTTCTTCAATAGAAATAGGGACATCCCAAGGAAAAGTGGGACATACAGAATCTAGGATAGGTTCTGTAAATCTGGGACTGTCCCTGGAAAATAGGGACACTTGGAGTGTTGGGAACAACTCTTTGATGTAGGTTAGCTAAGAGGCAGAAAGTGGCCCAAGGTCACCTAGGGAACTTCATGGATAAGGGATGATTTGAACTCTGGTCTCCCAGGTCCTAGCCCAACATTCTAACCATACACCATCCTAGGTTCCTACTCCCATACTGTAACCACAACACAGTCCAATTGCCCCCATACTCTGGAGTGAACACACAACACAGGTTTGGGATTCAAGTCCACATACACACAAAAAAAAATTACAGGGGGAGGGGAACAAGTGCTTTCAATATCAGAGGCAGTATGAATACTGATTGTTGGAAATCAAAAGTCAGGAGAATGTTGTTGCACTCATATCCTGCTTCAGGTTTTCCCATAGGCTTCTGGTTAGCCACTGTGAGAACAGAAGACTGGGTCTTTGGCATGATAATAGCAAAACCCTTTTAATGTAGCATATGGTTCACTGTTGTAATTCTTTGCTTTCTTCTTTTAACAATTGGTGAGGTATCCAATAAGAGCACCCCTTCCCTTGATGCCCAGAATTCTCTTGATGCCCAGAACTGGCCTTTGCTGCAGTGGCTTCCGGGTTGACGCCTCTGGCAATGGCGGAGCTCCTCCGATCGGAAGGAACTTGCTCCGTGAAAAGCAGGGTCTGACCGCCACGGCGAAGGCGGAGACCCACAGAAATCACAGGCGGGAGAAGCCTGTGAACTTGGAATTCGGCTGGCACCTCTTGCGCCTCCCCTACTCATGGGGAAACCCTGTTTTGGGGATCCGGAGCGACGTGGGGTGAGTGGCGCGGTGCTTTGAATCGACTGCTTCTTTCACGGAGTGAAGCCGCATTGCTGTTGCCGGAGAGTGCTGACTTTTTCCTGTGGACAATTGGACTTTAAACAACTACCTGTGAGTAGACTGGAAAATTTGGATCTTCAAATATTCTAATTTGGCAAAGTAGCGGGAAGGCTCTAAACAGGAAGTCCGCCTCCCGTTTTTGTAAATAGAATGAAGCAAAGGCGTTACAAACTAAAGTCTCTGAAAGTTTTTGGATAAAGGATTAAAATTCCACTGGTTAAAAATATCAAACCCCCCTTGGAAGCAGGAGAAGAGAGGGGGAAGCCGTGGACCTAGGGAGAACCTGCAGGAGAGAGGGAAAAGTAAACTACCACTGCTCTGAGCCTGGGGACGGTCTGCCTGATGACGTTTGGAGAAGGTTCACTGACAGAATGGATTTGACAGATATTTAAAATTAGAAAGATACTGTTTCCATTGATCTCTTCTGAGTTTATTAAAGGGTGAAAAATAACTGAAAATCGAAACTGTTTCTGTGACTGAAAGAACTGATACAATTTGAAACTGCTTCCCTCTAGAGGGAGCATGTGAAACTGTTACAGGAGTGTAACAGGGTAAACTCCAGCTGCAAGATAAAGTTTCTGAGAATCAGAGATTGACCTTGGACTATTCAAAATGCTGATAGGAGAAGGTATTGTGACTGCATTATTCAAAATAAATCATTCACTTGAACAGCTGCACAAAAATGTAGATGACATGATCTTCAAACTTGTCAGCCGGGAACAGAAAGTGACTAACTTGAATCAAAAAGCTGACTAAACCGCTTCTGGTGCAATGAGACACTGTGACATGTGCCAGAGCACACGGAAGTGCCATTTACCTTCCCGCCGCAGTGGTACCTATTGATCTATTTGCACTGGCATGCTTTCGAATTGCTAGGTTGGCAGGAGCTGGGACACAGAAATGGGAGCTCATCCCATTGCGCAGATTTGAACTACCAACCTTCCAATTGGCAAGCCCAAGAGTCTCAGTGGTTTAGACCACAGCGCCACCCGCTCAGCCATACTACTCTGAACACGCCTTCATTATACACCTTTAGGGACTGGGCAAAAATGTTCCTCTTTAACCAAGCCTTCTCTGGAATAGGCGGTACCATGATCACAAAGATGGCTTTCCCAAGCTTCCGGTTCTCACATTGGCCAAAGAGATGCCTGCAGTATAGCTGCAAACCCCTCCAGGTTGCTTCCCATAGCCTGTTGCCTGCATTCCCTTCAAGCCAGTAGACAATAAGGGTAGGAAGAGTGAATATCCCTTTACTGAGTTAGTGTCCTTGGGTGCTCGCAATGGGAGTGGAGCTGAAGGAGAGAGGTTGTGTGTGGACCCAGATTCCTGGCCCTGTGCTGAGGTTCCAATGTAGTCCAATCCTCCAGGACAGGTGGAACAATTGTGCCCTCGCCAAAGCAGAGCAAGAATCTTCAAGGAATTGTAAGGCGTTCTTAGCACTGTTTAGGAAACCTTCTTTTGCTCTTAGATGGCCGCAACATAAATGATAGCTAAAAGAAGGGTCTCTGTATAACACACATTTCCAACAGTATCCGTGTTTTGGTTGGATTCGAGTATGTCCCATCGAGGCTCAATCTAGGGTTGAGTTTTGGTGTAAGAGTGCAGCCCTTGGCAAGTCATCACTTCAAGGACTTTTAGCCATAAACGGATCGATCTGTTTCATGGGGCTGTTGAGAAGACAGAGTGGGAGCATGTAAAAATGCCTTGCACACTAACACGCTACATAAATAAATAGTGTTTACTATGAAATGTAAGGGTTATATATCCTCTCTCCTTTTTAAAGGGGATTCTTAAGTGTTAATTTGTAGCAGCATTAAACTGAAGGTGGCAAAACAAATTAGTTATAGAATCAGTGATTCAACTAACATTAACATATCCTGTTAAGCTTTTGCTCCTCCACCTGCCCATCTGCCCTTGAGTCTGGGAGGGTGTTGAATGTGATGGCTGAACTGCCTTCAGATTTCAGGGGACCTCTCCGCATTTTAACCTTTCAGCTGGAGGCAGGCCAAAGCTTTATGATAATTTAGTATAAACAATCAAAGTATTTTTAGTCACACAGAGAATAGTATTCTGGTACTCATATCTTGATAAAAGTGTTGTGGGTGCCAGACAAAATGGCTGCCCAAGGCAGCAAAAAAAGAGGTGATACCCAGTGAGTATCATCACACAAAAAAGCACTAGGTATATTTAACCACCTGTGTGCTTGAATAAATGCATCATGGCTGGTTTTAGTGGGAAGACTGGGCATATATAATTGGGTCTCAAAAACAGAGAGTGGCTCTCACAGTCTGAAAGAGCTTGTGGTGGGGCCTGACATTAAGGAAATCCAGTCATATGAACCCTGATAATCTTAATAACCATCATTCTTATATCATCTTCCAAAGCTTACTCAGGTGGTTACATCTGGGTTCCAGGTTTTTATGAATAAAACTTATAACTTTGATCAATTCCAGTCTCTTTCTAGACTTAGTTTTGGATAAGATAGTGCCTTGGTCACCCTGGGGGATGGCCTGCTCTGAAAGATGGATGGAGGAATGTCCCAGCAGCTTTCACTACCTTGGACCACAATAATTTTATGGAATGGGTAGATGTGCTATTGCGGTTCTTTGGTTCCATTCCCACCCAGAAAGTTGGACCCAAAAGGCAGTGCTGAGAGATAGCTTTCCAATCCCATGGCCTGTAGCTTGGTTTCCACCAGATTCCATCTTGTTTCCCAAGCCCCATGAGAACATTGAGAGGTTTGGGCTGAGATGACACCAGCATGAAGGTGGCATACAATTCTACCTCTCATTCACATCATCCAAGCCCAAGGAAGCAATGGAAATGATTAACCAGCATGTAGAGTCAATTAAGGAACAAGCTAAAACTTAATCCAAGGCAAGATGGAGGCGCTATTAGCCAAAAACAACTGAGATCTATGTGAGGTGCTTCAACCTGTTTTGGATGGATAAAGAAACAGGTATGTAGCTAGAGGAAACTCCAAGCTATGTAGATCTTCAGAGGCTGCAGCCATTACTTTAGATGGTGCCCAGTGGATCAAAAGCCTGTACAGTTATTTCAACACAAGCAAGATGTCTCAGTTACGAAACATTCAGAAATCCCTAGCAAATTTCCCATTTTGAAATATTTTCCAGAAGAGAAACATTGTACCCCTTTGCTTCCGTTGTACTCAGAAAGCTCTCCTATGAGCAGCATGGATTTCTTCAGCAAATTTCAATCCTATAACAACCAAAGGTCCATATAATCACTGCCCCGTAACTCTAGAAATCTATAAAAGAATTAAACACCCTTAGGTACAAAGAAATGTGCATAAAAGGTAATACAGAGAGTATCACTCCTTTATATCACTAAAACAACCAAGGAAACTTTATGAAGCAGACACTGCAGTTTATTGGAAATGTGAAAATTTAAATGCATAAAATTTAAGAGTTTTTCTTTATTTTTTTTCGAGGGGGGGCATTTTAAACTCTTTGCCTTCTTCATCATTTTTGGAGTGTTCATAACAGAGAGTTTTATCTCATCCTAAACAGAACAGATCCAAGGGTATATGTAAACGACAAACTTAAACTGGTTTAATAGCTGTCCTTTCTGTACTGGAAACTAGTTCTGTGTAGGAGGATCTTGGGAAATCAAACAGAAAATTATCAGTGCTGTCACTGGGGTTTGTTTGGGGGAAGCCATGGCAGTTCAGCCAGAGGCGGAGCTAGCTGCTCGGGCACCCGGAGCGGTAAACATGTTGTGCACCTGGGGGTGGGGCCATGGGGTGGGGCAAGTGTCCCAGGGGGTTTGACACCCATGGGGGTGTCACAAGCCACCCATGGGAGGTAGAGCGAGCCACCCATGGCGGGCCACTTCCTGTGGTGGAGGGGAGATAGCCACTCCACTTTGCCAGCAGCCTTCCTCCCTTCCCTCTTCCTTTTGAGAGCTCGGGGGAGGCTCCCCCCCAGGAAGCAGCCTGGGAGTGGGGGGCAATGGCACGCCACCTGCCCGTGACTCCCAAGCCTCCCCCGAGCTGTCAAAATGAAGGGGGAAGGGGAGAAGGCCGCTGGCAAGGCGGCACAGCTCCACTCCTTCCACCGATGGCTCGGGGTAGGCTTGGGAGTCACCGGCAGGCGGTGCGCCGAATGTCACCCCCTCAGTGATGACACCCGGGGCAGACCGTCGCCACCGCCACTGCTTCCTCTGCCCCTGAGCTCAGCTAGTATCCAGCTTAAATCAATTTTAAGTTTCGACATGCCTCAACAGGAACCCCATGCCATAGATTATGTGTGGTAATTGCCTAACATCACCCAATCTTTTACTACACAACACCCTTTCCAGCTGCTTACATAAATATCATCACAATGACCCTATGAGGTTCATCACCATTATTGCCGTAAGCTGAGAAATTCATTCAAGCTGAATGTCAATTGTGTGCCGTATACCACCCTGAGAACCATTCTGGTTATATGGTATGCCATCAATACTGTAAATAAACAAACAAATCCACTGAAGGCTTTATCATCATCTTTGTTGCCATTATTTGAATTTGTATACTGCCTTTCATCCGAAGATCATAGGGCAGTTTGCAACAATACAAAATGAGAACACATAATACGTGTCATGGCTCATCTCAGATAAGAAAGAAGCACATGTCTGATAGTTAACTCTTTATAGGCAAGAGAAACACAGCAGTTTCCACAGTGCTGTGGGTACACACACTTCTAGTCTATCCATGGGTAGACAAACTAAGGCCTTCTAAATCGGGCCTGCAGACGGTCCGAGAATCAGCGTGTTTTTACATGAGTAGAATGTGTCCTTTTATTTAAAATGCATCTCTGGGTTATTTGTGGGGCATAGGAATGCCTTCATATATTTTTTTCCAAAATATAGTCTGGCTCCCCACAAGGTCTGAGGGACAGTGGACCAGCCCCCTGCTGAAAAAGTTTGCTGACCCCTGCAGTGACCCACAAGTCTGAGCTCTATGGAGTAATTGCAGCAACAGGGGCCACCTCCCTTATATACCTCCTGACAGGTTGTGTGCTCACAACCTGAAGATTCACCTGCATGGAAGTTGTTGCTGCTCTTCCATTTTCAAGCCTTCCCTGATTCTAGGAGACAGTGGGGGGTGAGGGTGGGGAATCCACTGACTTGTCCCTTGCCCGGACTGTCCCTTCTTCCTCTACCGCATCTTGCTCGCCGTCATCCACCTCAAACTGCCTTGACTCTCCCTCCTCCCATGGGCTCCTGCCTTGTGGATGGCATGACACCACATAAATCACTGGTCCCCTCCCCTGGTCCCCTGCCTCTGCCACACAGTCCCTGACAGTACATAATAAAACAAACACATTTAAAGGGCCATGGAATGTTAATCAGCCAAAGGCCTGGTTATGGAGAATCATTTTTGCGTGGCAACTAAAGATACGCACCGGGGACAGCATTCCACAAACAGGGCTACTGCTAAAAAGGTCCATTCTCATATTGCCACCCTCTGGGCCTCTCATGGAAGAGGCACACAAAGAAGGACCTCAGATGATGATCACAGGGTCTGGGTTAGCTCATATGGAGAGAACTGGTCTTTGACATATTATTATTGAGCCTCTGAGGTGTTTAAGGTTTTATAGGTCAAAACCAGCACTTTGAATTGGACCCAGAAACTAATTGGCAGCCAGTGCAGTTGGGCCAGGATATGCTCAAACCATTTTGGTCAGATCCAGCACTATGGATGGTATTCAGCTGAGTTTTACTCAGAGTAGAGTAGTTCATTGAAATTAAGGAATATTACTAAGTTAGGTCCATTTATTTCAATTGATCTACTCTGGGTAAAGTTAGTTCAATACCACTCTATGTTCGTATGCTGCTGGTCACTTTTGACTGATTGGGTGCTGAACTTGATGGACCAATGGTCTGACTTGGTATAAGGCAACTTTGTTTGTTCCTAACACGAAATTGGCAATATTCATGTAGAACGGTGGTAGCCAATTTGGTGCCCTCCAGATTTTATCCAGCTGCTACTCCCATCACCCCTGACCATTAAAATCAGGAGGTGGGGTGTTATTGGTTTGTGGAGTGGAGGAGAGGTTATTCTTGTTTTTATCATGTATTTTGTGCTTCCATATTGTATTTTTTAATGTTGTGAACCACATGCAGATGTAAGGTGGTATACAGAAGAAGAAGAAGAAAGAGAATCTTTTTTATGGCCATAGGCCAGCATAAGGTAAAAGCACCTACATACATAAGTAGAACATGCTAAATAGACAATAGGTGCTATACAAATTATTATTATTATTATTATTATTATTATTATTATTATTATTATTATTATTTTATTTATAACCCACCCCCATCTGGGCGGCTTCCAAAAGAATATTAAAATACAATAGTCTATTAAACATTAAAAGCTTCCCTAAATTCAATAAATATAATAAATATGAGTCTGGGGCTCATAGGAGCTGTAGTCCAATAACCTCTGCAGGCCTTGTTCCGTCGTCATGATACGTATATTCTGCTTAATATCAAAATAGGCTTCTAAGCAGTTCACATGTGTTAAACAAAGGACACAAACATTAAAATATAATCACCCATAATTAAAATACACAATAAAATTAAAATATTAAAATATAAACATCCATTGCTAAAATACTCAGTAAAAGAAACAGATTAAAATGGCACAGCATTTAAAACAGGATTAGCATTTGAATAGAATACTCTGGCCATAAAACAGTAGATTGGGATCAAAAATGGCAACTCAACCAGTTATGTGCCATTGAAGTGGTGCCAGTGTGTTATATTCTGCCCTGATGATTAGCCCCGCACTACATCAGTAATTTGCAAAGTTTCCATCTATGCAACTTTTATGGTTATGTATCACTCATGTGATGCCCACCAAACTGGTTAAGGATTTCATGCATATGCTTACACAGACATGATAGAGAATTAATAGATCTTAAATTGGACAGCTCTGTGCCCAGTATATGTAAATATTTATAACCATTCTCTTTGTGAAGCATTCTTCATGTACAATTATTTTTAGTGCTGCATTTAGTACACAGAATATATATGTGCATATTTGATTGTGCCATGAAAACAAAGTTATAATGAAGGAACTTTATAGTCCCGCTTATGATCCCTAATCTTCCTTGGAGTAATTTGCTCTACCTTCCATTAACTCTCATCACTGGCACTAAAATCAGATTTTTAAAAATGAGTTAGCCCACTGTAGTCTGCTCAAAATTTAGATTAAACAAGGCCCCCGTTTTGTTTTGTTTTTTAAGGCAAAACTATGTCGACCCATTAAACTGTTTTCTGTGTAGATTAAAAACCATGAACTTGATCACTTGATATATCAACTTAATGCTTTCTCTGAGTGTTATGGTCTCTGGATCTAATTTGTTTTCCTTAGACCTAATTGTTTAGCATTTAGAGAATTATACTATCTTTATAATTTATAAATCACACAACGAAGGCAGAAAAGGAAATGAGTTGAGGGAGGAGCACTCATATATAAAGACGGCATTTGATGCTGAATGTACAGAATAAAACTATTCACTGAGGGGAGCCAAATATCATTGTGGTGGCCTTCTAACATATTTTTCCTAAAGCGTGTTCTCCAATAAATGAGAGCACATGTTGCGGTGTGGGCCACCGGGCCAGGCCTCTTGTTGCCAGGCAGGTTAATAGTTGTTGCCTGGCATTGTGATTGGATAACTGGGTTGCTGGGGCAAATTGTATGTTGCAAATTGGGTGGGTGGGACCATAGTCTTTAAATATTGGTGCACTCTGGTTTCTCTTTCTCTTTGCAGAGTGCATCGGATCACCCGCCCGCCCGCCCGCCCTCTTTTCCGGTTGACCTTGCTTTGCCTGTCATGGGGTCATCTGCCTTGGCGCAGGGGCCTAGTAGGAATATTGCCATTTGGTGATTGGCTGTGCCATTTGGTTTTTGCCTACTACTCAGCAATTCGTCACAACTTGTAAGGTTGCGGTTAGGCATTGGTTATAATATGCTGGTGGTGGAGGGGTCAGGATAGGCTGTGCCTGCCCCTCCTATTGCGCTGAAGGGAATTCTGTTAAAGGAATCCTGGGGCTTGCCATGATTTCGTCCAATCCCTGTCATGGGACCAGGGCCGGCAAGCTTTCAGGGAGCTGCTGGGGTGAGCGGCGTGGGTCCGACGTTTAGCTCAAATGACCCCCCAGTTTGACTTTCCCTTCTACTGGCTACCGATCAGACCTCGGGATGTCAGTTCTGTCCCAGGTGGGGGGACAGATAGTCATAACCAATGTCTAAACAACTACTCACTGATTTTGTATTTTAATAAAGTTGTGGCCAAAATAGTGCCCAAAAAACCCAAAACTAAATTATGTGTTATGTGTGAAGTTATTTGAGGGGTGGCCTGGGGACCTACACATGCAACTGTATTGAAAACAGTTTAAGATTTAAGGCAGGGAAGATATAAGATGAAGAAAATTATCTTCTTGAGAACAACTTGACATGAGATGGAAATGTGAGCATAGCAGCAATATCTTATGTCTACACAGATTATTTTTCGTAGTGCTGTGTTGAATCCTGCTTGCTTTTGCTAAAGTTGCAGCTCCCTGAGAAAAAAGGTGTTATTTTAATCTGCCTCTTTTTTAGGGAGTGGGAAAACCTCACACACATACAAACATCGAAGGATGGGGCAAGGGGTTGCACTTTGCTTATGAGGGAATGTGGTGGCCAAGATATCTTTTTTTTAAAAAAAAAAAAGAAGGGGAAACCCTTCTTTCTTTGCTTACAGCAGTGTGTGGATGTTTGCAGTCTAGCTTTGAGTTCAGCAAGGCTTCCGGGAATCACAACATGACCACACAGTGTCAGGCTGAAGCACTCTTTATCATTGCCACTGCACCTTCTCTTCAAACTTTGTCCTTTTCTACTGCTGTTTTGAATTGAGCTAGGTTACCACATCTCTAGGAGGAAAACCAGTTGCCCCTCTCCCCCCAAAAGAGAAGCCGTATTGTCAAAACAAGAAACACACACACAAAAGATGATACATATTTGCATAGTGGAAAAGACTGTGACCAGATGACCTGTGTACCCACTTAAAGTGCTGTCCAGCTGTGAACTGTTGATAGTCATCCTGTATCCCTTCTTGTTGTTCTTTATTTTAAAAACTGAATTTGGACCAAATAGGCCTTCAGATAGAAGATTCCATCAAACAATTGATGGTCCTCTGTAAAGGCCAGCCTAATGTCTACTTTGGTCACCTGGTGAAGGACACAGGAAGGGGCTCGATCACCCCATAATAAACCTAGCATCTGAGATGAAGGACAGGTTTCCACCACCTGTAGGGGTTCAATGAGGCTTACTCCCAAATAAGTAATTTCTGGAATATACATGGAACTGCAGCCTGAGAAGACTTAAGTAGAAGTAGTAGAAGTTACATGTCTAGCTGGCTTTGGGGCTGACAGGGGTTCCATTTTATATTCAATATTATATGAGCACTATGTTGGGATTATAAACTTAACACTCTCCATATCTACCGGTATATGCTTTATGTTTGCAAAGGTACAGGTTTCTCCAGTATTCTACAGTACAGGAATAGTGGAGAAAAGCACAATGTAACTGGTAAGAGGTGGTTTGCCCCTCCACGTGTCTCTCAATTTCTGAGAAACATCAGCATCTTTGAGACAGGGGTGTGACTGAGTTCTTTGCTGGGAGTGACTAATGATCTATACTGAAAGCAGGTTTCCCAATAAAAGAGCTGATTAAGAATCTCTAGATCATCCCTGGTGTTCGTATTGCTCTTTTTAGTGGGGGTACATAACTATGTCTTGTTATATTTACAGCATCACTTTTTAAGATTAATGAGGGCCACTTTGTTCCAAACTATTTCTTTTAACTTGTGGGAACTGTGGCTCTTCTTCCTCTAATTATTCTCTAGGCGCCAAATTAATTACAAAAAGCATCCGCCATCAGGAGACATTTAATTAACAAGCCAACGTGAGGAATCATGTAAACTGTATTAACTACAGAGAAGGATGGCTGATTACTGAATAAAACATTGGGATTACATTTATTGGACAACTGATCAAAAGACTGCAGTTAAGCTACAGAAGACCAAACCATTAAAGAGACTACTGAGGTACCTGCTTGAACTGAGCTGGTAAATCTGGTCATATATTTATTTTTTGATGCCGCCTCTCAGCTCACTGATTGTGTAAATCTGATCAAATCCATTCAGCCACATGGGTGGGATATAAATTGTTGTTGTTGTTGTTGTTGTTGCTGCTGCTGCTGGCTTACAATTCCCATCATCCCAGGACATTGGCCATGCTAACTGGCATCAACATCTGAAGGGCAACATGTTAGCTACCCAAATAAGTGGTACAGTGGTACCTTGGTACTCAAATGGCTTGGCTCCTTAGTAAGATAAAAAGAGACCATCAAGAACTTTAGAAAACAATTAACTGTAAATTGTTGAAGCATCCAGACAACATATAGTGGTTAGAGGGATGCTCCCCAAGTCCAATGTCAACTCTGGATTGGAGGGGCCTTGAGCAAGACAACTTCCCTCTGCTTCAGTGAGTCTATCACTTCACAGCAGCAGGACCAAGAGGCTTTTGTCCACTGCTTGTCAACTGACTCTCCCCCACCCCACAGAAAAAGGCTGATGATTGATTTTGCTCAGTTACGATATAATTCTTCCACTTCTGAAAAGGAATTATGATGATCCATTAAGCCAGTGGTTTGTGAGGACAAAGCAGAGGTTGTGAGTCACCATACCCAAACATATGCCCAGACCCATAATGATCTCCATCACTGGGAACAGGCAACAGGCAAAGTGAGATCGTGGGAGACAGATCCAGTACAGCCTGAACCAGCTTCCTGTTTGTATGAGATCAGGATGCTTGAAAGGAGCAAGAGATTCAGGACCATGGATAGGGATCCTTCATCTGAGAACATAAGTCACCCCTGTTTGACTGTAACCATCGGAAGTTCCGGAGTGCTGAAAGAGGCCAGTTATGGGCCAGTGGCATTTTGTGAAGACATTTTCCCTGGGCTGTGGGGACTTGGGCTGTGGAAGGTCAACTTGGCTTTTTTGAAACTTAGCAGAGAAAGAAGCTCCTTCTTCACAGATGATAGGCTAGGATTCAAACGCCTAGGTGCAGAATGTAGTACTGGTGAGTCAACTCAGCATGGCTCGAGGAACATGCTTGTCCTCTTCACAAAACTGCTACTACTTAGGAACTGAGTCTGAGGACTCAGGTTCTGGAGCTGCAACAATATAGATCTTAAGGGTGCATTCTCCACCCCAGGATCCTTGGGGTCAGTGGCTACACCTGGAAGCTGAAGTGTGCAGTAAGCAGAATATACTGCTGTGTTGGCTTCGAAAACTTAATATTCATACAAACCTCAACAAATGCAGAGATTTCATACTGCCTGCCAATTGTAAGGGCCACTGACCTACACCTTTGTTCTATTCTTTTCCTCACTGTGCAGTGTGCTATAGCATCACCTTACACAGTACACAGTAATTTATTAAATTTAATACCAGCTTCAGACACTTAAGCATCCTGGCTCAAGACAGACTCAGGGATCTGTGCTCTAAATTTGACCAACCCATGGATACGTCCCAATATTTCATTCAGCTCTTGTCTCAAATCCTTCCAGGGCTTACATTTCAACGTCTCCCATGGAGTCAGCTTCCTATGACACAGCTCTAACGATCCAGTTATTGTGGATACTTCACAATGGAATTGTTTCCCCTCAATGAACTGAACCGAAGTCTCTTGTGGTCAGGCATGTTACGTCTTTGTGCCCAGATGAGTTATTTGCCCACTCAGTTTTATGCAACCAAGGTTACTTGGCTGGGGATCACAACAGATTTTGTGTGGGTTGCATTTGTTAAAAAATAAATAAATCATTTCTGTATACTGAATGCTCTGATCTCATTGCACAAACTCCTTTAAAAATTTGGATGGATTTTTTGACATTTAATGAATTTTGGCTCTTATAAATCTTTGACACCTTTTGCTGAACAAAAACAAAAAGAGAGGAAAGGGAGGGAGGGGGAAAATGATTGCATAGTCTCCTAAGCCTGCACTGCCCCTGCCATATGGTGAGCACAAATGTTTCGAAAGCAGCAAATGTTCTGTCAGGAGTTCTCCGAGATGTTTTGATTGGATTGCTCTATTATCTCAACAAGTCTGCCAAAGGAAAGCACCTGTGCAATGAGAAATGTGCTGGATCAGCCAGCCTGTAATACAAGAAGGAAACTGAAGCATGTAGTGACAAGTTACCTGTCACTGGAAGATATGCCGAATGGGTTATGATAGATTCCTGGGTGCAGATGTTCTGCGATATCCTCTGTGAAAAAGAAGGACTGTTTTAGCTCTCGTAACCTTTTGTCCTTGAAGATGCCAGGGCACAGCTTGCTCATTGCTGTGGAACATTGGCATCAGAACCAGTGATTTCTCAAGCAGATGTTTTCAGAGGAAATATCTAGCTAGCTGGCAGCACTAAGGTTGGAGACAGTTATATGGGTGGTGGTTGTTTTTTCCCAGAGAGTTGAAGATAGTTTGAAACAGGTGTTTATGGTGTGTATATACGCCCTTTCACATCCAATGAAGTAGACTTTGCAGACTTTGGAGTTATTTCAAAAGCCAATTACACCAGAGGGGACAGCTATCATGTCTTGCAAAGCCTTCTTTCTCTTCTTAAAAAACAAAAGGTCTAGGATACATATTACATGTTTTGCAAGTTGTAAGTGGATTTACTTTTCTTAAAACCAATAATACTTTTTTTTACCACACTGTAGGGTGCATATTTAAGGCCTGAATTAGCCCTAGCTATTAGCTGAGAAGTGGCCACAAACTCTGTCCACAAGCTAGCTATGCTTAAATAACTATTGTTCTTCATGTTTTAATTTGTTGGGCAATTGAGCAATGGTTGTGATGGACCACTCTGATTGAAATTTATTTCTTGTGACCAAAGATCTGTCTCATTTATCCTATTCATCTTTAAAATGTGCTTGATGACATCATCACAGAGCAATCCTACGCATGTTTACCCAGAAGTAAGTGCCAATGAGCTCAATAGTATTTACTCTCAAGTAAGTACCATATTTTCCGATGCATAAGACGACCCCTATTTTTTTGAACCCCTTGAGTTGTTTAGCTTTTCTGAGGGGAGTTAACCAGAGTTGTTGAACCTTTTAGGAAACATCGTCTTATACACAGAAAAATATGGTAAAAATGCAACCTTACTGGTGGCTTACCTATGTTCCTCCAGATCTTGCTGAATTACTGCTCCCTGACTATAGAGGGAGTTGGCATCCAAGAACATTTGAATGGCCACAGATTCTCTGCCCCCACGTTAGCGGATTCATTGTCAAATCTCCAAGGATAATTTCTTTTTAGTTTTTTCTCCCTCAATCCAGTTTTTAAAAATAGGTTTAAAATAAAAAATAGATTTATAGCTTTTGTATAAATAAAGGACTGAACACAGTAATGAGGGGGAAAGTCATGCTCTAACTTTTGTAGATTGTCAATCACACCACCAATCACTGGGCCTCTATAACAGGGAAGGCACCAGGGGGTCCAAATGAGGGAAGCACTTTCACTCCTCCTGGTGGCATCCATCGTGCCCACATTTTATTGGGTTCACAACATGGTCACCAGCATCCTGTCATACTCTGACTTTTCCAGATGCCCCCCCCCTTTACATCATGGAGGAAAGCAAGGAGTGTGGGAAGTCAGATTCCAGCCTTCACAAGAGCTCCACGTGATAAGACAGGGGACTGTGAGGGGGAATCTCTCGCTTTGCATGGGTTTCCTTATGGGTCACAAAAACATTTGACCTTCCTGGTCAAATGTGAGGCACATTCTCACAATTATTACTGGGCCTTTATAATGAAAATATGCTCCTGGGACAATCTCCAATTAGGCCAAATTTAACATTGTTGCTACGTTTTTTTTGGGGGGGGCAGTTCTTTATTTTGGTACAGTATTCATCTTGGACAAGATTGTGCTGCCTCAGACCAACTTCTCCAGAAAGCCTGATTTACCTTTTCTTCATCAGCCTTGTAGAAAGATGAACAGGTGTGAGATAAGAAAGATGGCGGCAAAAGCTGCAGGCGGCCCCTGTACTTAGTACTTAGATGCAAGGGACTTGTTCACTGAGTCCTTCA
The DNA here is from genome assembly GCF_027172205.1 of Podarcis raffonei. Lineage (NCBI taxonomy): Eukaryota > Metazoa > Chordata > Lepidosauria > Squamata > Lacertidae > Podarcis > Podarcis raffonei. The sequence continues at coordinate 73,467,775 of NC_070608.1, forward strand.
TCTCACCTGTATTATATGAACCTTAGATCTAACCTTATAAATTATCAAGAGATAGCAACTTCCTGGGGAAAACTGTGTGCATTCCAGCCTGATCCACTTTGTCAGTTCTTCTCTTCTCAAGAAGACTAGAAATGCAGCTTGGGCCTTCAGAACAGTTGTGTTCTTTCTATCTAGATTCACCTGCTACTTGTTTCAAGATGTGAGTACTTAGAGACAGTCATGTGTGTGTGTGTGTTTTAAAGAAGTCGACATAACTTCTAGTGAAAGTTTCTGATATAAACAGAGCAGGAGTGTAGCCCCCCACCCGACTCTTTAATTCAATTATATCATAAAAGCTCACTATGTACTTCAAAAATAAATTAACTCAAGATGTTACTCTACTCTCCATCTGCTGCATTGCCTTAAATGTATTTCATGTGCTCCCACATTACTTTAAGTGATTTCCCCATCAAAATCCACAAACATTTTTCCCCTTTTGGGTGGGGGAAGGAATAAAGGTGGGAGGCAGTACCTTCTCTGGTAACATCCCCCCCCCCCAAAAAAAAACCTCCTAAGCAGTATGTGTGCATGGCTGTTTTTCTGCAGCTGTTTTCCCACGAGAAAGTAAATATAACTGCTATATGCATTAACCTTTTATGTATTTCTTTTAATTTGTATTTAGTTTGCTTTTAGCAGCCCCCTCATTTTCTTTCATGCAGGAGGGTCTCTTAGGCAGAACAATCTTTGCTCAAGTTTACCAGATCGACTTTGTCAACACAGAAAGCAGCTTTGTGGTTTTTTTGCACTGATCAATAATACTATTTTACCCAAACTGGGCTGAAGAAAGGAAGTATGACCAAAAAAAGTGTAAATACCCCAATGAAGACCTGTATATCAGATTTCAGTGAAATCAATACATTTCCAAAGTGGGATTATCTGAAAATTAGCAAAACATGCCAGAATGGCACAAGATACTGCAAAAAAGAAAAGGAAAAACAAAAAGACTGATTCAAAGTGATCTTATGTCCATCAATAGACTTTTTTAAACAAACAGTGTATGCACTCCAACAACAAACATCTCATTCTGGAGAGAGCTCCTTTACCATCTGAACAAAGAAGCATGATATATTACTTTCTACTCATTATTACATACCAATTTTTTACTTACTAAGGTCATAAATTCTTCACATTCTAAATGTTTGTGTTCTTCAGCCTTTATTTTTGTTTATGTTTCTCATTATATAAGGCATGCAAATTCACCTAAGAGCACCAGTCAACTATATGATGCACCCGGCTGAGGTATTCTATGTTTTATGTTATTGGTTTATGTAAAAATGTTAATAAAAATATTATTGTGGTGGTCTTGTAGGAAGGTTAAAGCTTACTGGGAAATGATATATCCTGAATTGAAAAAATATTATTGTGGTGGCTTGTAGCAAGGTTAAAGCTTACTGGGAAATGATATATCATGAATTGAAAAGGATGTACAAAATAACTTTTATTTAAAAAGAAACCCAGAAGCTTTTCTTTTGGGAATTATAGGGACAGAGCTACCTAAATTCTATAGAAATTTATTTATGTATGCTACTACAGCAGCAAGAATGTTACTTTCCCCAAAATGGAAAGAAGCAGAAGAGGAATGGAGACAAAAACTTATGGAATATGCAGAAATGGTGAAACTTACCGGAAGAATAAGAAATCAAGATAACAAACTTTTTATAAAAGAATGGAAATGGTTTATTGAATATTTACAGATATATTGTAAACAGATAAAATATTAGCAGGATTATTGTAATAGCCTGCAGTTTTATAAGAGTATATATTTACAGTAGATAATCAAATGAGCAAGTTAAATGAATTTGGATATGCAGAAGATCTTAAAAAATAAATTTAAGGAACTGCAGAAAGAGGGGGAAGGAAGTCAAACTTTGAAATGTTAAATTGATTGTAAAACTAATGAAAATGTATAAATTTGAAAAGTATAAATAAAAAACTAAAAAAAATTATTAAAAGCTGCTATTTTAAAACATTTGAATAAGATCACATATTCTTTGAAATTATATTTATTTTTCATCATTTTATTGGGGCTGGAGGGACTGGGAATACTAAAGAAGACACAGCAGGCACTTTTCCATGTATCATCGATGTGGCACACTTAAAAATATTAATTATCACCATCATTATTTTGCAGTGAAGACGGCTAAAAGCTCATCCCTTCTGTTGGAGAAGACTGCTTAACAGCATGATACTGTGCAGAGATAAGCTGCTTGGTCCCATTAAGCTCACGATTTTGAGCGCTACTAACACTTCAGAGGACCAGGCCCATCCACCCCCTTCGCCTTTTATTTTTGTTAAGAGGGTGTTATGAACAAATATGCATTGGTAGGTCTTTGACATCCCAAGGTGACAAGCAGTTGTGGATATGGCAAGAGAAATTCACACAGCAAGCTGCCTCAGGAAAGCAATAATTCATATTGGGGTGAAGGGAGATGAGAAGCACCTAACCTTAGGCTAACTGGTTGTGTGAACCCGTCTTCAAGATTTTTCGTGTTGCCAAATTCTTTTACACGAGGCAGCTGTTGCTCGACAGGCAGCTTGTCAGATGAATCAGGCGACGTCTGCCACTTGCCAATTTGTGACTGCTTCTTAGAGGCTGTGATGTATAAAATATCTAAAGGTGGGAAGCTACAGCGAGCGTTTAAAGTACGTCGGTCTCATTACTGTCCTTATTACCGAGACACGCTTGGTGAGAAAACTGCAACAATCGCCCAGTCATTTCCTACCAGAATTCTTTCAGCAACAAATGCATCTTTCAAGACGTGTTGATTGGCTTCCAGAACCAAAGAACCTGCCAACTTTCCTTTTAGTATTGCCAAGCGAATGAGTGAGGAACAGGTTTTGACATGTTTGACATATTTTAACTTTCAAAAGGTGGCTGCCAACTTTCCTCCTGCCCCCCGCACTACAAAAAAAACAGACAACCTGCTGTGTTGACAGAATTGGCACTTACATCCTCGCTTTTCCCAGTAGCGAAGAGGACAATATTTCAAGGAGAATATGTTTATGAGCAAACCCCGCAGTTTGTTACACTTGTGATTTTCTTCTAGAACACACCTGCACTGTAGAGTTGAACCAGTTTAAAAATAATTCTCTTTTTTTATAATATTTTTTATTAAAAAGTTTTTATAACCACACAAACATAACATAAATACAACAAATACATAAACAAACAAAAACAGAAAGACAACAAAAAACAAGTACCATTTCATATCTTACTTTAACTAAGGAGAATAACTAAGGAGATAGTACAAGAATACTTGGCTAGTCTAGATGTATTCAAGTCTCCAGGGCCAGATGAACTGCATCCAAGAGTATTAAAAGAACTGGCAGATGTGATTTCAGAACCACTGGCAGTCATCTTTGAGAATTCCTGGAGAATAGGCGAAGTCCCGGCAGACTGGAGGAGGGCAAATGTTGTCCCTATTTTCAAAAAGGGGAAAAGAGAGGACCCAAATAATTACCGCCCAGTCAGTCTGACATCAATACCAGGGAAGATTCTGGAGCAGATCATTAAGCAAACAGTCTGTGAGCACCTGGAAAGGAATGCTGTGATCACCAATAGTCAGCATGGATTTCTGAAAAATAAGTCATGTCAGACTAACCTGATCTCGTTTTTTGACAGAATTACAAGCCTGGTAGATGAAGGGAACGCAGTGGATGTAGCCTACCTTGATTTCAGCAAGGCATTTGACAAGGTGCCCCATGATATTCTTGTAAAGAAGCTGGTAAAATGCGGTCTTGACTATGCTACCACTCAGTGGATTTGTAACTGGCTGACTGACCGAACCCAAAGGGTGCTCATCAATGGTTCCTCTTCATCCTGGAGAAGAGTGACTAGTGGGGTGCCACAGGGTTCTGTCTTGGGCCCGGTCTTATTCAACATCTTTATCAACGACTTGGATGATGGACTCAAGGGCATCCTGATCAAATTTGCAGATGACACCAAACTGGGAGGGGTGGCTAACACCCCAGAGGACAGGAACACACTTCAAAACGACCTTGACAGATTAGAGAACTGGGCCAAAACAAACAAGATGAATTTTAACAGGGAGAAATGTAAAGTATTGCACTTGGGCAAAAAATAAATGAGAGGCACAAATACAAGATGGGTGACACCTGGCTTGAGAGCACTACATGTGAAAAGGATCTAGGAGTCTTGGTTGACCACAAACTTGACATGAGCCAACAGTGTGACGCGGCAGCTAAAAAAGCCAATGCAATTCTGGGCTGCATCAATAGGAGTATAGCATCTAGATCAAGGGAAGTAATAGTGCCACTGTATTCTGCTCTGGTCAGACCTCACCTGGAGTACTGTGTCCAGTTCTGGGCACCACAGTTCAAGAAGGACATTGACAAACTGGAACGTGTCCAGAGGAGGGCAACCAAAATGGTCAAAGGCCTGGAAACGATGCCTTATGAGGAACGGCTAAGGGAGCTGGGCATGTTTAGCCTGGAGAAGAGGAGGTTAAGGGGTGATATGATAGCCATGTTCAAATATATAAAAGGATGTCACATAGAGGAGGGAGAAAGGTTGTTTTCTGCTGCTCCAGAGAAGCGGACACGGAGCAATGGATCCAAACTACAAGAAAGAAGATTCCACCTAAACATTAGGAAGAACTTCCTGACAGTAAGAGCTGTTCGACAGTGGAATTTGCTGCCAAGGAGTGTGGTGGAGTCTCCTTCTTTGGAGGTCTTTAAGCAGAGGCTTGACAACCATATGTCAGGAGTGCTCTGATGGTGTTTCCTGCTTGGCAGGGGGTTGAACTCGATGGCCCTTGTGGTCTCTTCCAACTCTATGATTCTATGATTCTATGATTCTATGATTCTACTTTCTTATACCTTTCTTCCCCGACTTCCTCATGCCTCCCTTTTCTGTATTCCAGATTCTTATCAATTACTCAGCAAATCTTCCCTTATTTTAATTTAGATTTAGGCTAATCTTCCTTATTCTCCTTGTCTTAACCATTACTAATAGTAACCATTTACTTTCCAGTCCAACATCATTCTAACTTTCATTAATTTTATAATATTTCTTTAGATAGTCCTTGAACTTTTTCCATTCTTCTTGCGCTGCTTCTCTTCCCTGGTTTCGGATTCTGCTCGTCATTTCTGCCAGGCCCATGTAGTCAATCACCTTCATCTGCCATTCTTCCAGAGTGGGTAGCTCTTGTGTCTTCCAGTACTTCGCAATGAGTATTCTTGCTGCAGTTGTAGCATACATAAAAAAAGTTATATCCGTCTTTAACACCCCTTGGCCGACAATACCCAAGAGAAAGGCCTCTGGTTTCTTAGGGAAGGTATATTTAAATACATTTTTCAGTTCATTATAAATCATTTCCCAGAATGCCTTAATCTTCGGGCACGTCCACCAGAGGTGAAAGAATGTGCCTTCCTTTTCCTTACATTTCCAACATTTATTGTCAGGCAAATGGTAAATCTTTGCAAGCTTGACTGGGGTTATGTACCACCTATATATCATTTTCATAATATTTTCTCTTAAGGCATTACATGCCGTAAATTTCATCCCGGTGGTCCATAACTTTTCCCAATCAGCAAACAAAATATTATGACCAATGTCCTGAGCCCATTTAATCATAGTTGATTTAACCGTTTCATCTTGTGTATTCCATTTCAGCAGCAATTTATACATTTTTGACAAATTCTTAGTACTGGATTCTAACAATTCAGTCTCCAATTTTGATTTTTCCACCTGGAAGCCAATTTTACTGTCCAATTTGAACACTTCATTTATTTGGTGATAGTGCAACCAATCTCTCACCTTCCCTTTTAATTTCTCAAAACTCTGCAATCTCAGTTTGTCCCCTTCCTTTTCCAGAATTTCCCAATATCTTGGCCACTTCGACTCCATATTTAACTTTTTAACTGCCTTAGCTTCCATTGGCGACAGCCACCTTGGAGTTTTGTTTTCCAGCAAATCTTTATATCTGATCCAGACATTTAATAGTGCTTTTCTGACAATATGGTTTTTAAAACTTTTATGTGCTTTAACCTTGTCATACCACAAATATGCATGCCACCCAAAAATATTGTTAAAACCTTCCAGATCCAAAATGTCTGTATTTTCAAGAAGCAGCCAATCTCTTAGCCAGCAGAAAGCTGCCGCTTCATAGTACAGTTTAAAGTCTGGCAGGGCAAACCCCCCTCTTTCCTTTGAATCCGTTAATATCTTAAATTTAATTCTGGGCTTCTTGCCCTGCCAGACAAATTTAGATATATCTTTTTGCCACTTCTTGAAACAGTCCATTTTATCCATTATTTGTAATGCTTGGAACAAAAACAACATTCTTGGCAATACATTCATTTTTATAACTGCAATTCGACCTAACAAGGAAAGTTTCAGGTTTGACCAAATCTCCAAATCTTTTTTCACTTCTGTCCAAGTTTTTTCATAATTATCTTTAAATAGGTTCACATTCTTAGCTGTCATATTTATACCCAAATATTTCACTTTTTTAACCACATTCAACCCTGTCTCATTCTGAAACCTTTCTTTTTCAACCTGTGTTAAATTTTTCTCCAATACCTTAGTCTTTAACTTATTCAATTTAAATCCTGCCATTTGACCAAACTCTTGAATTATTTCCAAAACTCTTTTCGTGCTAGCTTCTGGCTCTTGTAATGTAAGTACTAGGTCATCTGCAAATGCTCTCAATTTATATTGTTTAGCTCCGACCTGAATCCCTTTAACCAACTGGTCCCTCCTAATCATATTAAGCAAAACCTCCAGGACCGATATAAAAAGTAGTGGGGAGATAGGGCACCCCTGACGTGTCCCTTTTTCAATCTTGAACTCTTCTGTAACCACATTATTTACAATTAATTTTGCTTTCTGTTCAGAGTATATTGCACCTATACCATTTTCAAACCCTTGGCCTACCCCCATCCCCCGGAGGTTCTTCAACATAAAACTCCAAGATATATTGTCAGAGGCTTTCTCGGCGTCCACAAATATCAGAACGGCCTTAGTGTTTATATTCACTTCCAACTTCTCCAAAATGTCAATTATATTCCTTACGTTATCCGACAAATGCCTTTTCGGGAGAAAGCCCGCTTGGTCCCCATGAATCTCCTCCATCAGAACTTTTTTCAATCTCTTTGCTAAAATATCAGCAAAGATTTTATAATCCACATTTAGTAACGAGATGGGTCGGTAGTTCTTAAGTTGGGTCTTTTCAGTCTCTGTCTTTGGTATAAGCGTGATGTAAGCCTCACTCCACGTGTCTGGTGCCCTTCTCCCCTCCATTATCTCGTTACAGACTTCCTTCAAAGGTTGTATCAACCCTTCCTTCAAAACTTTGTAATATTTGGAAGTCAGTCCGCCCGGTCCAGGAGATTTGCCCAACGTCATACTTTGAATGGCACCTTCTATTTCTTTAAAAATAATTCTCACCCAACCCCAAGTAAGTTCAGGACTAGTAAAGGGTCTAGAAGAGGCCTCTGAAATCTTGTAGCAGCCTCAGTGAAGTATAGTTCCCATCAGCGTTCTTTGCATCAAATGGGGAATGTTACATCGCTGTGAAACCATTAGAAATGTGTGGTGTCTGGAAGAATGACAGATGAAACTGATTGACTGTATGGGATTGGCAGAAATGACTGGCAGAATCCGTGACCAGGGAGAAGAGTCGGCAGAAGAAGATTGGAAAAAATTTAAGGACTACTTACAGAAATATTGTAAAATTAAGGAATGTTGAATGATGCTGGATTGAAATTGAGTGGTTTCTAGCTGTAATGGTATAAAGGAATACGAAAAAATGGTTGTTTTTAAGTAAAAATTTAAGGTTATAATAACTTAAGATGTTGGATAGAAAATAAGGTGTTTTTATAAGCTGTAATGCTTTGAGTTAAGGATTTGCTGAACAAATAATTTGAATTGGACTACAAGAAGGGGAGGTATGAGGAGGTCAGAGAAATATGTTATTGAAAATTAAGTATTATGAACTATATGTCTTTTTAATTTTTTTGTTTGTTTTTTGTTTGCATAAAAAATTGAAAATTTTAATAAATATCTTTAAAAAAAGAAAAAAGAAATGTGTGGTGTGGAGTAGGGTTTTTTTAAAAAAAATAAAATCAAAATAAATTAAGGCCAAAAGTCTCTCCTCCTCCCAGAGGGGAGGGATTGCGATTCGGAGCCTTTCCCGCGCTTTGCAGGGGGCGTGGCAGCCCCCTGCCCATCATCAATGCTGGCGCCCCCCGCCCCCGGACTCTCTTCCAATCATTGTGGAACCCGGGGGCAGGGTTTAGCCGCCTAAATGCGGCAGCGGCAGCTCTTCCCCTCAGTGTGCTGCTGGTTTCTTTCAGGTTACCCACCCTCCCTCCCTTTAGTTCAGTTCCTTGCAACTGACCTTGCTATGGACCTTTGGTTGGTCACCTTGGTTGTCCGAGGGGCCTGGTAGGAGTTTTTTCCCAATTGGGAAATTGGCACCAGCCTCTTGGTTTTTTTCGCCTACCTCGTAGCAACTCATCACAACTTTCCGGTATTGGGCGGTTAGGCATTGGAATCTGTGGTTGGGGTATGGAAGGGCAGGGTGTGGCCATCACCTACCCCTTCCTTATGGGTATTCCGTTAAAGGAATCCAGGGGTCGTGGATCCTGTCCGATGCCCTGCTGTGGCTGGGGGCCAAGGCACGATCGCCGGTGACATCAGGGGAGAGCTTACAGTTGTATTTGCATCAACAGGCTCCCCCTACTGGTGGTTAACCCCTGATAGACCCGCCCCTCCCTTGTGGGCGGAGTCGAATGTTGATGTTCTTCCAATGCCTAAGCCAATACCTCTCACATGCTGTAATCAATAAAGTTGTGGCCTTTTTCTAGCCCTTTAACCTTTAATTCTGTGTCCGTGTGTCTTTCTTATCCTCAAGTGCAGGGGGAGGGTCCTCAAATTGCAAATAAATGTTTCCGTGAATTTCAGCTGTGTGTGCATACAGTATGTATTTGTGGTACTTTTGTTGTACCTCCCTCCCCACCCTGAAGCGGGGTCTGCTTAGCTCATTCTGAGAGTTAGGGAGAAATCATTTCAAGGCAGCAGAGGAGGGAGCCAGACTGACCTTGGTTTGGGGTGGAAAGGCATGCCTTGTCTATATCCGGTGAGCTCTGTGTGTTTTTATTTATTTATTTATTGCATTTATATACCACCCTATACCCAGGGGTCTCAGGGCACTCTGGTTTCCCTCACAGTGTTCCATTGTGCCAAAAGTGGTTTAGTCAACTGGCCACATGACCCGGAAAGCTGTCTGTGGGCAAACGCCAGCTCCCTCGGCCTGAAGCGAGATTAGCGCTGCACGCCATAGTTCCTTTGACTGGACTTACCCATCCCAGGGTCCTTTACCTTTACCTTTATAAAAGAGAAAGGTTATTTTAGCTGATGAATGCAGTATGCTTTGGAATTTCGTGAGTTCCTTCAAAAGAGTGTACATAAAATTTTTATTACTATTATTTCCTCTAACCTCACTTTCATCATCCGTGTGTGTGTGTGTGTGTGTGTGTGTGTGTGTAGGGATTTTTAATGCAATCACCTCCCTACAGGTAAAAGGGAGTAAGGTCCTTTGAACATATACTCAGACACTGGGCTATATTCACAGGCTCTCTTTCCACCATTTCAAACTGAGTGATCTCTGCAGAAACGACTGGGTAAGAAAGCAAGACTGCAACAGGAACCAATAGCTATTATTCTCAGCTTCAGAATCAAATATCTGGTTGCCTGTGAAAGACTTCCATTCAACACCATGCCCAGCCCAACCTGACTATAAAAAGTGTAAGGATAGCTACTGTCTTTGATTGATAAAGAGCTTAAGCAAATAGGGCCTAGCTAGACCAGCTTACGCAGAAATCTTCAAGGCAGTGGGCATGAAAGTTGTCAATCTTTTTTTGATTTGATTCATTTCAAAGAGTGCAAGTTTTCAGAACCGTCCAGCAAAGGGCTTAAGCTAAACTTTGCTAAATGTGTTGTGAATTTTAAGTTGCTTTTTACTTTATCTTCAAACCCAGAGTCCTCCTACCATCCAGGTATGATCTACAACTACTGTGCAACATCAGATTCACATACAAGTTATTAAAATTTAAATATTTAAATAGATGTCTGTTGTTAACTTACAGCTCAAAACTTCTTAAAACATTTCCTGGGAAATACATTCCCAACACTTTTATGACTGCACACTTAGACTGCAAGCCTAACCATGTCTACTCAGAAGTAAGCCATATTGAATTCAGTGGCACTCACTCCCAGGTAAGCGGGGCGAGGATTTCAGTTTTACTTGAGAAGAAGCCCCACTGAGGCAAGTGGAACTTCTGAGTCGACATGATTAGGGTTGCATTTGAATGTTACTCATTGACCTCGACTGCCCTTTGACAGATAATAACTTGCCCATAACCTCAATTTCCATATAGGTGGCCAAAATACGATGTACTGTCACCAAAATTCTCTTTAAAGTAGGGTTCTCAGCCAAAATACTTCAATGATTTTGCAGGGAGCATAGACGACAGAACTACTGAAATTTCTCAGGTGAGTTTAATATATCTTCAGGTTATCACCTACAAAATAAAATAAATAAATAAATTGGTAGATGAATGAAGAGAAGCAATAAAACTGTCAATTTGATTATGGAAATTTCTCAGGGGAGGGGAGAAGTGTTGCAACCTGTATCAGCAACTCAACTTCATACACACTAAATCCAGGGACTATCAGAGCACTCAACACCCCACATGAATACTGAAATTCCTATCCCCATCAAATGTGCTGAAGCCAGCACTTTCTATGAAGTAAAAGTCAATTCAATATCATAAAACTTGATTATTTTTAACCACAGGGAGCCAGAAATGCTTGAGTGACAATAGCATCAGTGTGAAGCTAGGGCTGGACCTTGTGACTGAAATCTCCACAGCCCAGGTCCTTCTCCAAAACCAACACCCAGAGAGTGACAGTTGAGCGTGAAGTCCCTCCAAGTGTCCCTATTTCCCAGGGACAGCACTGGATTTACACAAGCCGTCCCAGTTTCTGATTTAACCCTGGAATATCACACTTTTCCTTAGAACATCCTTATTTTCATCAGAGAAATGTTGGAGGGCATACATTATACAACCCCTGAGCCAAGGGAATAACCTTTAGAAGACAAGCTTTAGATGATATCTGAAGGCAGCCCTGAATAGGGAAGTTCTTTAATGTTTAATGTTTTATTATGTTTATTACCTTTTATTATGTCTCAGCCCAGTATACCTGAAGGAGCATCTCCACCCCCATCGTTCGGCCCGGATACCAAGGTCCAGCTCCAAGGGCCTTCTGGAGGTTCCCTCACTGTGAGAAGTGAGGTTACAGGGAACCAGGCAGAGAGCCTTCTCGGTAGTGGCACCCGCCCTGTGGAACAACCTCCCTGGATCATGTCAAGGAAATAAACAACAATCTGACTTTTAGAAGATATCTGAAGGCAACCCTGCTTAGAGAAGTTTTTAATGTTTGATGTTTTATCGTGTTTTTAATATTCTGTTGGGAGCTGCCCAGAGTGGCTGGGGAGGCACGGCCAGATGGGTGGGGTATAAATAAATAAAAATAAATTTAAAATGTTTTTATATATGTTGGACCTGCCCAGAATGACTGGGGTAACTGAGTCAGAGGGGCAAGTTATGAACAATAAAATTATTATGATCATTATGGAATAGGACATCCCAATTTCATTACTATTATTATTATGGAATTGTTGTTGTTGTTGTTGTTTAGTCGTTTAGTCGTGTCCGACTCTTCGTGACCCCATGGACCAGAGCACGCCAGGCACCTCTGTCCTCCACTACCTCCCGCAGTTTGGTCAAAATTATGGAATAGGACACCCCTATTTTCACTGGAGAAATGTTGGAGGGTATGAGAGTGGCAACCAGGCCTCACATCAGCATAGAATGGGGGTAGCTGGCCAGGCAGATGCATGGTTACACATGCTCATTATATTATTATTATTATTACTTCCATGGGAAGGAGGGATTGATTGTTTTAAGCACCTTGGGAATTACACCTCTGTGAGGGAAATAGGGCTTCCTAACAACTCTCAGCACTCTTAACAAACTACACTCCCAATGATTCTTTGGGGCCAAAGCCATGACTGTTTAACGTAGTGTAAGAGTGCTTTAAATGTACAGAGTGGGTTCAGCCCTTTGATGAATTTGGCTGTGCTAGTCTATTACTCAA